>NC_086451.1:35377135-35734635 GCF_028390025.1 Pseudophryne corroboree
GCCAGGTTACACAGGTAAGAGACAGCAGGGATGGAACAGAGGGCGCCAGGTTACGCAGATAAGAGACAGCAAGTGTGGAACATTGAGTGCCAGGTTACACAGGTAAGAGACAGCAAGAGTGGAACAGAGAGTGCCAGGTTACACAGGTAAGAGACAGCAAGAGTGGAACAGAGAGTGCCAGGTTACACAGGTAAGAGACAGCAAGAGTGGAACAGAGAGTGCCAGGTTACACAGGTAAGAGACAGCAAGAGTGGAACAGAGAGTGCCAGGTTACACAGGTAAGAGACAGCAAGAGTGGAACAGAGAGTACCAGGTTACACAGGTAAGAGACAGCAAGAGTGGAACAGAGAGTGCCAGGTTACACAGGTAAGAGACAGCAAGAGTGGAACAGAGTGCCAGGTTACACGGGTAAGAGACAGCAGGGGTGAAGTAGAGAGTGCCAGGTTACACGGGTAAGAGACAGCAGGGGTGAAGTAGAGAGCACCAGGTTACACGGGTAAGAGACAGCAGGGGTGAAGTAGAGAGTGCCAGGTTACACGGGTAAGAGACAGCAGGGGTGAAGTAGAGAGTACCAGGTTACACGGGTAAGAGACAGCAGGGTTGAAGCAGAGAGCGCCAGGTTACACGGGTAAGAGACAGCGAGGATGAAGCAGAGAGCGCCAGGTTACACGGGTAAGAGACAGCGAGGATGAAGCAGAGAGCGCCAGGTTACACGGGTAAGAGACAGCGAGGATGAAGCAGAGAGCGCCAGGTTACATAGGTAAGAGACAGCGAGGATGAAGCAGAGAACGCCAGGTTACACAGGTAAGAGACAGCGAGGATGAAGCAGAGAGCGCCAGGTTACACGGGTAAGAGACAGCGAGGATGAAGCAGAGAGCGCCAGGTTACATAGGTAAGAGACAGCGAGGATGAAGCAGAGAACGCCAGGTTACACAGGTAAGAGACAGCGAGGATGAAGCAGAGAGCGCCAGGTTACACGGGTAAGAGACAGCGAGGATGAAGCAGAGAGCGCCAGGTTACATAGGTAAGAGACAGCGAGGATGAAGCAGAGAACGCCAGGTTACACAGGTAAGAGACAGCGAGGATGAAGCAGAGAGCGCCAGGTTACACAAGAGACAGCCAGCATGAGAAGGACAGCCAGTGACAGATACACGCAGGCAGGTGGGAGACAAGATGGCAGGTAGTGAGAACCAGGTCAGTGAGATGCTGGAAGCTCCTGGCTGTGCCCTGTTGCTGCTGGTGACATTTATCACCTTCTCCCAGGAGCCACCCAGCAGCCTCCTGTCACTGACACAGCCACCACAGACATAGCAGCGCAGGAATGTGCCACCCAGCCTGAACCAAGGCCCTGCCACACTCACATTAACCCATCCTGTGCCAGGTGGCATTAACCCTTTCAGCCTGCACCCTGCTGGTACTCACCGGGCCTCTCCTCTTCAGGGTGACATTTTTCCAGAGCAGGAGATGCAGCTGGTGCAGGAAACCCATGGTCGGTGGTCTCCTGTCAGCTCCCGGGTTTTCCCCCTGATCCTTACAGCAGAAGCTTATGTAAACAGGGGGGAAGATGCAGAATTCCCATCCATGGTGCTGACAGCAGATACATTGTCTCACCCAGTGTACCCAGTCCCCACCAAGGCTGTGCAGAACATAGGGCAGCAATGGATAGGGAGAAAGCCTGTGCTGGATCCCAGAGCCCCCTCTCTGCGCTGATCCGCACTGACCAGCACTCAGCCCAGTTCTGTGGTCTGGACTCTGGACAGGGATCAGCTGTGTTTTCCTATGTGCTGCTGCTGCTGCTGCTCTGCTGCTGCTGCCTCCTCCTCCTCCTATGCTGCTGCTGCTGCCTCCTCCTCCTCCTATGCTGCTGCTGCTGCTGCTGCCTCCTCCTCCTCTTCTGCTGCTGCTGCTGCATACAGCTACATCCCCTGCCAGTCTCTCCTGGCCCAGCCCACTGTTAAAGGGACAGTCACGTGATATCCCTGCACAGCAAAATGATCCAACTCGTACCTATAATGCACCAACATGCAGAACCAGATACTTATTATTAACAGTTGCTTATGTAGCGCCAGCATATACCATTGCGCTTTACAATTGGGTAATAACAGACAGAGGAAGACGGAGGAGGGCCACCATTATGAAAGCATGATAATGGCCAGCTGCAACGCCGTCAGCTACAAATCAAAGTGATGCTTTGCAAAATAGGCCTTTGACTATTACCCCAGGCCTGTGTGACCCTTTATTCATCCCTGATGACGGCTTCAGTATGATTTACCTGTGGACGGGATGCCGGCTGCCAATATCCCGACAGCGGCATCCCACCCTCCAGAATACCAGCGCTAGGGCGGGATCTCGAGGGGCGGTATGGCCGTCGCAACATTTTCCCGACACTTTCTCTAGTGCGCACATTCAAAACACCAGGCAAATAGCCACCACGCTGTTTTCCCGTGATTATTTGTGCGCTTGCTGCCGCCAATGGGGGATCGGAGAGGCGAGTATTGAAAAATGGGTGTGGCGTGTGCGGTGTGGCCCCCCTGGACCATTATAAATACGCCAGTGTGTCAAAACCATTTTCTCTGACGTCCTAGTGGATGCTGGGAACTCCGTAAGGACCATGGGGAATAGCGGCTCCGCAGGAGACTGGGCACAAAAGAAAAGCTTTAGGACTACCTGGTGTGCACTGGCTCCTCCCCCTATGACCCTCCTCCAAGCCTCAGTTAGATTTTTGTGCCCGACCGAGCTGGGTGCAATCTAGGGGGCTCTCCTGAGCTTCTTAGGAAAAGTTAGTTTTAGGTTTTTTATTTTCAGTGAGACCTGCTGGCAACAGGCTCACTGCATCGAGGGACTAAGGGGAGAAGAAGCGAACCTGCCTGTTTGCAGCCAGCTTGGGCTTCTTAGGCTACTGGACACCATTAGCTCCAGAGGGACCGAACACAGGCCCAGCCTCGGAGTCCGGTCCCAGAGCCGCGCCGCAGGCCCCCTTACAGAGCCAGAAGCAAGAAGAAGTCCGGAAAATCAGCGGCAGAAGACATCAGTCTTCACCAAGGTAGCGCACAGCACTGCAGCTGGGCGCCATTGCTCCTCATGCACACCACACGCTCCGGTCATTGATGGGTGCAGGGCGCTGGGGGGGGCGCCCTGAGCAGCAATATGAACACCTTGGCTGGCTAAAATACATCACATATAACCCCCAGGGCTATATGGATGTATATTAACCCCAGCCAGATTCCTGAAAAAAGCGGGAGAAAAGTCAGCCGAGAAGGGGGCGGAGCCTATCTCCTCAGCACACTGGCGCCATTTTCCCTCACAGCTCCGCTGGAAGGACGTCTCCCTGACTCTCCCCTGCAGTCCTGCACTACAGAAAAGGGTAAAACAAGAGGGGGGGCACTAATTAGGTGCAGTATAATATAAACAGCAGCTATAAGGGGAAAAACACTCTGTATAGTGTTATCCCAACATATATATAGCGCTCTGGTGTGTGCTGGCATACTCTCCCTCTGTCTCCCCAAAGGGCTAGTGGGGTCCTGTCCTCTATCAGAGCATTCCCTGTGTGTGTGCTGTGTGTCGGTACGACTGTGTCGACATGTATGAGGAGGAAAATGATGTGGAGGCGGAGCAATTGCCTATAATGGAGATGTCACCCCCTAGGGAGTCGACACCTGAGTGGATGGGCTTATGGAAGGAATTACGTGAAAGTGTCAGCTCTTTACAAAAGACGATTGATGACATGAGACAGCCGGCTACTCAGCTTGTGCCTGTCCAGGCGTCTCAAAGACCATCAGGGGCTCTAAAACGCCCGCTACCTCAGATGGCAGATACAGACGCCGACACGGATACTGACTCCAGTGTCGACGATGAAGAGACGAATGTGACTTCCAGTAGGGCCACACGTTACATGATTGAGGCAATGAAAAATGTTTTACACATTTCTGATAGTACAAGTACCACTAAAAAGGGTATTATGTTTGGTGAGAAAAAACTACCTGTAGTTTTTCCTGCATCTGAGGAATTAAATGAAGTGTGTGATGAAGCGTGGGTTTCTCCCGATAAAAAACTGATAATTCCTAAAAGGTTATTGGCATCATACCCCTTCCCGCCAGAGGATAGGGCACGTTGGGAAACACCCCCTAGGGTGGATAAAGCGCTCACACGCTTGTCTAAACAGGTGGCACTACCGTCTCCTGATACGGCCGCCCTTAAGGAACCTGCTGACAGAAAGCAGGAGAATATCCTAAAATGTATATACACTCACACGGGTGTTGTACTGCGACCAGCAATCGCCTCAGCCTGGATGTGCAGTGCTGGGGTGGCTTGGTCGGATTCCCTGACTGAAAATATTGATACCCTGGATAGGGACAGTATATTACTGACTATAGAGCATTTAAAAGATGCATTTTTATATATGCGTGATGCACAGAGGGATATTTGCCGACTGGCATCAAGAGTAAGTGCGCTGTCCATATCTGCCAGAAGAGGGTTATGGACGCGGCAGTGGTCAGGTGATGCTGATTCCAAAAGGCATATGGAAGTATTGCCTTATAAAGGGGAGGAGTTATTTGGGGTAGGTCTATCGGACCTAGTGTCCACGGCAACTGCTGGGAAATCCACTTTTTTACCCCAGGTAGCCCCTCAACATAAGAAGACGCCGTATTATCAGGCGCAGTCCTTTCGGCCCCATAAGGGCAAGCGGGCAAAAGGCTCCTCATTTCTGCCCCGTGGCAGAGGGAGAGGAAAAAGGCTGCAGCAAACAGCCAGTTCCCAGGAACAGAAGCCCTCTCCCGCTTCTGCCAAGTCCTCAGCATGACGCTGGGGCTCAACAAGCGGACTCAGGCACGGTGGGGGCCTGTCTCAAGAATTTCAGCGTGCAGTGGGCTCACTCACTAGTGGACCCCTGGATCCTTCAGGTGGTATCTCGGGTACAAATTGGAATTCGAGACGTCTCCCCCCCGCCGTTTCCTAAAGTCTGCCTTACCGACGTCTCCCTCCGACAGGGAGGCGGTATTGGAAGCCATTCACAAGCTGTATTCTCAGCAGGTGATAATCAAGGTACCCCTCCTGCAACAGGGAAAGGGGTATTATTCCACGCTGTTTGTGGTACCGAAGCCGGATGGCTCGGTGAGACCTATTTTAAATCTAAAATCTTTGAACACTTACATACAGAGGTTCAAATTCAAGATGGAGTCACTCAGAGCGGTGATCGCGAACTTGGAAGAAGGGGATTATATGGTGTCTCTGGACATCAAGGATGCTTACCTCCATGTCCCAATTTACCCTTCTCACCAAGGGTACCTCAGGTTTGTGGTACAGAACTGCCACTATCAGTTTCAGACGCTGCCGTTTGGATTGTCCACGGCGCCCCGGGTCTTTACCAAAGTAATGGCCGAAATGATGATACTCCTTCGAAGGAAAGGAGTTTTAATTATCCCTTACTTGGACGATCTCCTGATAAGGGCAAGATCCGAGGAACAGTTGGTAGTCGGAGTAGCACTATCTCAAGTAGTGCTGCGGCAGCACGGTTGGATTCTCAATATCCCAAAATCGCAGCTGATCCCAACGACACGTCTTCTATTCCTAGGGATGATCCTGGACACAGTCCAGAAAAAGGTGTTTCTCCCGGAAGAGAAAGCCAGAGAGTTATCCGAGCTAGTCAGAAACCTCCTAAAACCAGGCCAAGTATCAGTGCATCAATGCACAAGGGTCCTGGGAAAAATGGTGGCTTCCTACGAAGCAATCCCATTCGGCAGATTCCACGCAAGAACATTCCAGTGGGACCTGCTGGACAAATGGTCCGGATCGCATCTTCAGATGCATCGGCGGATAACCCTGTCCCCAAGGACAAGGGTGTCTCTCCTGTGGTGGTTGCAGAGTGCTCATCTTCTAGAGGGCCGCAGATTCGGCATTCAGGACTGGGTCCTGGTGACCACAGATGCCAGCCTGCGAGGCTGGGGAGCAGTCACACAGGGAAGAAACTTCCAGGGCTTGTGGTCAAGCCTGGAGACATCACTTCACATAAATATCCTGGAGTTAAGAGCCATTTACAATGCTCTGAGCCAAGCAAGACCTCTGCTTCAAGGTCAGCCGGTGCTGATCCAGTCGGACAACATCACGGCAGTCGCCCACGTAAACAGACAGGGCGGCACAAGAAGCAGGAGGGCAATGGCAGAAGCTGCAAGGATTCTTCGCTGGGCGGAAAATCATGTGATAGCACTGTCAGCAGTGTTCATTCCGGGAGTGGACAACTGGGAAGCAGACTTCCTCAGCAGGCACAACCTCCACCCGGGAGAGTGGGGACTTCACCCAGAAGTCTTCCACATGATTGTAAACCGTTGGGAAAAACCAAAAGGTGGACATGATGGCGTCCCGCCTCAACAAAAAACTGGACAGGTATTGCGCCAGGTCAAGGGACCCTCAAGCAATAGCGGTGGACGCTCTGGTAACACCGTGGGTGTACCAGTCAGTGTATGTGTTCCCTCCTCTGCCTCTCATACCCAAGGTGCTGAGGATTATACGGCGGGGAGGAGTAAGAACTATTCTCGTGGCTCCGGATTGGCCAAGAAGGACTTGGTACCCGGAACTTCAAGAAATGCTCACAGAGGACCCGTGGCCTCTACCTCTGAGAAGGGACCTGCTCCAGCAGGGACCCTGTCTGTTCCAAGACTTACCGCGGCTGCGTTTGACGGCATGGCGGTTGAACGCCGGATCCTAAAGGAAAAAGGCATTCCAGATGAAGTCATCCCTACTTTGATAAAAGCCAGAAAGGATGTAACCGCAAAGCATTATCACCGCATCTGGCGGAAATATGTTGCGTGGTGCGAGGCCAAAAAGGCCCCGACTGAGGAATTTCAACTGGGTCGATTCCTGCATTTCCTGCAAACAGGAGTGTCTATGGGCCTAAAATTAGGATCCATTAAGGTCCAGATTTCGGCCCTGTCGATTTTCTTTCAGAGAGAACTGGCTTCAGTGCCTGAAGTCCAGACGTTTGTTAAGGGAGTGCTACATATACAGCCTCCTTTTGTGCCTCCAGTGGCACCCTGGGATCTGAATGTTGTTTTGGGTTTCCTAAAATCACATTGGTTTGAACCACTCAACACTGTGGACTTAAAATATCTCACATGGAAAGTGGTCATGCTGTTGGCCCTGGCTTCAGCCAGGCGTGTGTCAGAATTGGCGGCTTTATCCTGTAAAAGCCCTTACCTGATTTTTCATACGGACAGGGCAGAATTGAGGACTCGTCCTCAATTTCTCCCAAAGGTGGTTTCAGCGTTTCATCTGAACCAGCCTATTGTGGTACCTGCGGCTACTAAGGACTTGGAGGACTCCAAGTTGCTGGACGTTGTCAGGGCCCTGAAAATATATGTTTCCAGGACGGCTGGAGTCAGAAAATCTGACTCGCTATTTATCATGTACGCACCCAACAAGCTGGGTGCTCCTGCTTCTAAGCAGACTATTGCTCGCTGGATTTGTAGTACAATTCAGCTTGCGCATTCTGTGGCAGGCCTGCCACAGCCAAAATCTGTAAAAGCCCACTCCACAAGGAAGGTGGGCTCATCTTGGGCGGCTGCCCGAGGGGTCTCGGCTTTACAACTTTGCCGAGCTGCTACTTGGTCAGGGTCAAATACTTTTGTGAAATTTTACAAATTTGACACTCTGGCTGAGGAGGACCTGGAGTTTTCTCACTCGGTGCTGCAGAGTCATCCGCACTCTCCCGGCCGTTTGGGAGCTTTGGTATAATCCCCATGGTCCTTACGGAGTTCCCAGCATCCACTAGGACGTCAGAGAAAATAAGAATTTACTTACCGATAATTCTATTTCTCGTAGTCCGTAGTGGATGCTGGGCGCCCATCCCAAGTGCGGATTATCTGCAATACTTGTACATAGTTATTGTTAACAAATCGGGTTATTGTTGTTGTGAGCCATCTATCCAGAGGCTCCTCTGTTATCATGCTGTTAACTGGGTTCATATCACAAGTTGTACGGTGTGATTGGTGTGGCTGGTATGAGTCTTACCCGGGATTCAAAATCCTTCCTTATTGTGTACGCTCGTCCGGGCACAGTATCCTAACTGAGGCCTGGAGGAGGGTCATAGGGGGAGGAGCCAGTGCACACCAGGTAGTCCTAAAGCTTTTCTTTTGTGCCCAGTCTCCTGCGGAGCCGCTATTCCCCATGGTCCTTACAGAGTTCCCAGCATCCACTACGGACTACGAGAAATAGAATTATCGGTAAGTAAATTCTTATTTTCTCTAACGTCCTAGTGGATGCTGGGGACTCCGTAAGGACCATGGGGAATAGCGGCTCCGCAGGAGACTGGGCACAGCTAAGAAAGAATTAGGACTACCTGGTGTGCACTGGCTCCTCCCACTATGACCCTCCTCCAGACTTCAGTTAGAATCCTGTGCCCGGCTGAGCTGGATGCACACTAGGGGCTCTCCTGAGCTCCTAGAAAGAAAGTATATGTTAGGTTTTTTATTTTACAGTGAGATCTGCTGGCAACAGACTCACTGCAGCGAGGGACTAAGGGGAGAAGAAGCGAACCTACCTAACTGGTGGTAGCTTGGGCTTCTTAGGCTACTGGACACCATTAGCTCCAGAGGGATCGACCGCATGGAACCGGCCATTGGTGTTCGGTCCCGGAGCCGCGCCGCCGGCCCCCTTACAGAGCCAGAAGCAAGAAGAAATCCGGAAAATCGGCGGCAGAAGACATCAGTCTTCACCAAGGTAGCGCACAGCACTGCAGCTGTGCGCCATTGCTCCTCATACACACTTCACACTCCGGTCACTGAGGGTGCAGGGCGCTGGGGGGGGGCGCCCTGAGAAGCAATAAATACACCTTGGCTGGCAAATATATCACAATATATAGCCCCAGAGGCTATATATGTGATAAATACCCCTGCCAGAATCCATCAAAAAGCGGGAGAAAAGTCCACAAAAAAGGGGCGGAGCTACCTCCCTCAGCACACTGGTGCCATTTTCTTTTCACAGTGCAGCTGGAAGACAGCTCCCCAGGCTCTCCCCTGTAGTTTTCAGGCTCAAAGGGTTAAAAAGAGAGGGGGGGCACTAAATTTAGGTGCAATATTGTTTATACAAGCAGCTATTGGGGGAAAAATCACTCAGTTATAGTGTTAATCCCTGCATTATATAGCGCTCTGGTGTGTGCTGGCATACTCTCTCTCTGTCTCCCCAAAGGACTTTGTGGGGTCCTGTCCTCAGTCAGAGCATTCCCTGTGTGTGTGCGGTGTGTCGGTACGGCTGTGTCGACATGTGGGATGAGGAAGGTTACGTGGAGGTGGAGCAGAGGCCGATAAATGGGATGTCGTCCCCTGTGGGGCCGACACCAGAGTGGATGGATAGGTGGAAGGTATTAAACGACAATGTCAACTCCTTACAAGGCTGGATGACGTAAAACAGCTGTGGGACAGCCGGCTTCTCAGCCCGCGCCTGCCCTGGCGTCTCAAAGGCCATCAGGGGCTCAAAAAAGCGCCCGTTACCTCAGATGGCAGACACAGATGTCGACACGGAGTCTGACTCCAGTGTCGACGAGATTGAGACATATACACAATCCACTAGGAACATCCGTTACATGATCTCGGCAATAAAAAAATGTGTTACGCATTTCTGACATGAACCCAAGTACCACATAAAAGGGGTTTTATTTTTGGGGAGAAAAAGCAGCCAGTGTTTTGTTCCCCCATCAGATGAATGAATGAAGTGTGTAAAGTAGCGTGGGTTCCCCCAATAGGAAACTGGTAATTTCTAAAAAGTTACTGATGGCGTACCCTTTCCCGCCAGAGGATAGGTCACGTTGGGAGATATCCCTTAGGGTGGATAAGGCGCTCACACATTTGTCAAAAAAGGTGGCACTGCCGTCTTAGGATACGGCCACCTTGAAGGAGCCTGCTGATAAAAAGCAGGAGACTATCCTGAAGTCTGTATATACACACTCAGGTTATATACTGAGACCTGCAATCGCCTCAGCATAAATAGTGCTACTGCAGCGTGGTCTGATACCCTGTCAGATAATATTAATACTCTAAGACAGGAAAAATAGTTTGCTAACATAGAGCATATTTAAGACGTTGTCTTATATATAAAGGATGCACAGAGGGATATTTGCCGGCTGGCATCCAGAATTAATGCAATGTCCATTCTGCCAGGAGGGTATTAGAAACCCGGCAGTGGACAGGTGATGCTGCCTATAAAAAGGCACATGGAGATTCTGCCTTATAAGGGTGAGGAATTGTTGGGGATGGTCTCTGGGACCTCGTATCCACAGCAACAGCTGGGAAGAAAAAAATTTTTACCTCAGGTTTCCTCACAGCCTAAGAAAGCACCGTATTTTCAGGTACAGTCCTTTCGGCTTCAGAAAAGCAAGCGGGTCAAAGGCGCTTCCTTTCTGCACAGAGACAAGGGAAGAAGGAAAAAGCTGCACCAGCAGCCAGTTCCCAGGATCAAAAATCTTCACCCGCTTCCTCTGAGTCCACCGCTTGACGTTGGGGCTCCACAGGTGGAGACAGGTGCGGTAGGGGCGCGTCTCGGGAACTTCAGGGACCAGTGGTTTTGCCCACAGGTGGATCCCTAGGTTCTGCAAATAGTATCACAGGGATACAGGCTGGAGTTCGAGGCGACTCCCCCTCGCCGTTACCTCACCTCAGCCTTGCCTGCTGCCCTCGGAGAAAGGTAGTACTGGCGGCAATTCACAAGCTGCACTTCCAGCAGGTGAAATCTAGGTACCCCTCCTTCAACAAGGCCGGGGTTACTATTCCAAAATGTTGTGGTACCGAAACCAGACGGTCCGGTGAGTCCCATTCTAAAATTGAAAGCCTTGAACACTTATATACGAAGGTTCAAGTTCGAAATGGAATCGCTCAGGGCGATTATTGCAAGCCTGGATGGTATCACTGGACATCAAGGATGCTTACCTGCATGTCCCTATTTACCCTTTTCACCAGGAGTACCTCAAAATTGTGGTACAGGATTGTCATTACCAATTCCAGACGTTGCCGTTGGTCTGTCCCCGGCACCGAGGTATTTACCAAGGTAATGGCCGAAATAATTATCCCGTACTTGGACGATCTCCTTATAAAGGCGAGGTCCAGGGAGCAGTTGTTCGGCGGAGTAGCACTATCTCGGGAAGTGCTACAATAGCACGGCTGAATTCTGAATATTCCAAAGTCGCACCTGGTTCCTACGACGCGTCTACTGTTCCTGAGTATGGTTCTGGACACAGAACAGGATAAAAAGGGTTTCTCCCGGAGGAGAAGTCCAAGGAGTTGTCGTCTCTAGACAGAGACCTCCTAATACGTATACAGGTGTCGGTGCATCAATGCACGCGAGCCCTGGGAAGGATGGTAGCTTCTTACGAAGAAATTCCATTCGCCAGGTCCCATTCAAGGATTTTCCAGTGGGATCTGTTGGACATGTGGTCCGGGTCGCATCTTCAGATGCATCGGCGGATAACCCTGTCTCCAAGGGCCAGGGTGTCGTTGTTGTGGTGGCTGCAGAGTGCTCATCTTCTAGGGGGCCGCAGATTCGGCATACAGGACTGGGTCCTGGTGACCACGGATGCCAGCCTTCGAGGCTGGGGGGCAGTCACACAGGGAAGAAACTTCCAAGGCTATGGAAAAGTCAGGAGACTTCCCTACACATAAATATTCTGGAACTAAGGGCCATTTACAATGCCCTAAGTCAGGCTAGACCCCTGCTTCAACACCGGCCGGTGCTGATCCAGTCAGACAACATCACGGCGGTCGCTCATGTACACGACAGGGCGGAACAAGAAGCAGGATGGCGATGGCAGAAGCCACAAGGATTCTCCGATAGGCGAAAAATCATGTGTTAGCACTGTCAGCAGTGTTCATTCCCGGAGTGGACAACTGAGAAGCAGACTTTCTCAGAAGACACGACCTCCACCCGGGAGAGTGGGGACTTCATCCAGAAGTCTTCCAAATGATTGTACACCGTTGGGAAAGGCCACAGGTGGACATGATGGCGTCCCGCCTCAACTAAAAGTTACAAAGATATTGCGCCAGGTCAAGGACCCTCAGGCGATAGCTGTGGACGCTCTGGTAACACCGTGGGTGTACCAGTCGGTGTATGTGTTCCCTTCTCTGCCTCTCTTACCCAGGGTAATGAGAATAATAAGAAGGAGAGGAGTAAGAACTATACTCATTGTTCCGGGTTGGCCAAGAAGAGCTTGGTAACCAGAACTCCAAGAAATGATCTCAGAGGACCTATGGCCTCTGCCGCTCAGACAGGACCTGCTGCAGCAGAGGGCCTGTCTGTTTCAAGACGTACCGCGGCTGCGTTGACGGCATGGCGGTTGAACGCCGGATCCTGAAGGAAAAGGGAATTCCGGAGGAAGTTATCCCTACGCTATTTAAAGCTAGGAAAGAAGTGAACGCTAACCATTATCACCGCATATGGTGGAAATATGTTGCGTACTGTGAGGCCAGGAAGGCCCCAAAGGAGAAATTTCAGCTAGGTCGATTTCTGCACTTCCTACAGTCAGGGGTGACTATGGGCCTACAATTGGGTTCCATTAAGGTCCAGATTTCGGCTCTATCGATTTTCTTCCAAAATGGAACTGGCTTCACTGCCTGAAGTTCAGACATTTGTCAAGGGAGTGCTGCATATTCAGCCTCCTTTTGTGCCTCCAGTGGCACCGTGGGACCTCAACGTGGTGTTGGGTTTCCTAAAGTCACATTGGTTTGAGCCACTCAAAACCGTGGATTTAAAATATCTCACGTGGAAAGTGGTCATGCTTTTGGCCTTGGCTTCGGCAAGGCGGGTGTCAGAATTGGCGGCTTTGTCATTCAAAAGCCCCTATTTGATTTTCCATATGGATAGGGCAGAATTGAGGACTAGTCCCCAGTTTCTTCCTAAGGTGGTATCAGCTTTTCACTTGAACCAACCTATCGTGGTGCCTGCGGCTACTAGGGACTTGGAGGACTCCAAGTTACTGGACGTAGTCAGGGCCTTGAAAATTTATGTTTGCAGGACGGCTGGAGTCAGGAAGACTGACTCGCTATTTATCCTGTATGCACCAAACAAGATGGGTGCTTCTGCTTCAAAGCAGACTATTGCTCGCTGGATTTGTAGCACAATTCCGCTTGCGCATTCTGTGGCTGGCCTGCCGCAGCCTAAATCTGTAAAAGCCCATTCCACGAGGAAAGTGGGCTCTTCTTGGGCGGCTGCCCGAGGTGTCTCGGCTTTACAACTTTGCCGAGCTGCTACTTGGTCAGGGGCAAACACGTTTGCAAAATTCTACAAATTTGATACCCTGGCTGAGGAGGACCTTGAGTTCTCTCATTCGGTGCTGCAGAGTCATCCGCACTCTCCCGCCCGTTTGGGAGCTTTGGTATAATAATCCCCATGGTCCTTACGGAGTCCCCAGCATCCACTAGGACGTTAGAGAAAATAAGATTTTACTCACCGGTAAATCTATTTCTCGTAGTCCGTAGTGGATGCTGGGCGCCCGTCCCAAGTGCGGACTGTCTGCAATACTTGTATATAGTTATTGTTAACTAAAAGGGTTATGGTTGAGCCATCTGTTGAGAGGCTCTGTTATGTTCACACTGTTAACTGGGTATAATATCACGCGTTATACGGTGTGGCTGGTATGAGTCTTACCCGGGATTCAAAATCCTTTCCTTATTGTGTCAGCTCTTCCGGGCACAGTATCCTTACTGAAGTCTGGAGGAGGGTCATAGTGGGAGGAGCCAGTGCACACCAGGTAGTCCTAATTCTTTCTTAGCTGTGCCCAGTCTCCTGCGGAGCCGCTATTCCCCATGGTCCTTACGGAGTCCCCAGCATCCACTACGGACTACGAGAAATAGATTTACCGGTGAGTAAAATCTTATTTTCATTTACTTGCATACACATATTTCATTCATTTACAGGAGCGCACCAGTCCGGCCGCTGATTGCATTTTATTGCGTGTAATAATAACTCCCTGCTCAGGCAGAGGCCCTTGCCAGGAACTCTTACAAAATGCTGGGGGGGGGGGGATAGAGTCTGACTCCAACAACCTGTGGCTCTCCAGCTAATGTGATCCTGGGACTTGTAGTTCCACAGCTGCTGGAGAGTCACCAGTAGTTAGACAACATATGGCATACCTGCAGAAGTGGAACTACAAGTCCCAGCCTACAGGCTGCCTCGTTTCTATACATTGCTTCCTGGTCTGTTTGCATCTACTGTTGCACAGTCTTGACACGTGTGTGTATACTGGCAGCAAAAGGGTTAATTACTGTGTTATATGTGTCGTCATGAGCTAGCTACTTTGTCATGTGACCAGTGTGGTACGCAAGGATTTTGGGCATACTTGCCTACCCTCCCGGAATGGCCGGAAGGCTCCTGAAAATCGGGTGGCCCTCCCGGCCCCCCGGAAAGCCTCGTTTCTATACATTGCTTCCTGGTCTGTTTGCATCTACTGTTGCACAGTCTTGACACGTGTGTGTATACTGGCAGCAAAAGGGTTAATTACTGTGTTATATGTGTCGTCATGAGCTAGCTACTTTGTCATGTGACCAGTGTGGTACGCAAGGATTTTGGGCATACTTGCCTACCCTCCCGGAATGGCCGGAAGGCTCCTGAAAATCGGGTGGCCCTCCAGGCCCCCCGGAAAGGTGGGCAAGCCTCCCGCTTTCCGTGCTGCCCCTCCACGACCCTCCTCGGCCGTCCGTAGCAGAGAACAAGTGGGTGGTCCGAGGGGGTCCGATTACGCGATTCGTGCTGAATCGCGTCATCGTAGCCCCGCCCCCCACTATACACCACCTCTTTTCTCGGCACTGCATAATGGGGGGGGGGGCACAATGACGTGATCCTGATGCCACGCCCCTGGACTGTCCACTACCCTGTTGGCCACGCCCCCAGAACGACCATCCTGCTGCCAGCCACGCCCCCATGCACCTACAACGCTGCCTCCTCCTGGAGGAGGGGGCAGCAAAGTAGGTAAGTATGATTTTGGGGAATATTTACTAAGAGCTGGTTGTGGGTTTTCTAGGGGTCTTCATCAGTTTTGCAATACCTGCATTTACTAAAGCCCAAACCACCAAAAAAAATCACGCTTTAGAATAGAATATCGGCTTACTGTTGATGTTTGTAACAATACAAGTATAGAAACCCCAGATTTACTAAACTCCAGCTTCAGAAACCGCTGAAAAACCACCGACAATAGATGATGTGGTTGTGACAGGCGAGATGGCTTCAAACGCTGCTGTTTTAGCTACCTGGCCAATCAGAGGCGAGGAATCGCCATACACATAAGGACGATAATTATTCCGTATTGCAGAAGTTAGAAACTGTTACATTGATAAATCTCTTAAGCGGTATATACTATGGGGGTAATTCCAAGTTGATCGCAGCAGGATTTTTGATAGCAACTGGGCAAAACCATGGCCCTCATTCCGAGTTGTTCGCTCGCAAGGCGATTTTAGCAGAGTTACACACGCTAAGCCGCCGCCTACTGGGAGTGAATCTTAGCTTCTTAAAATTGCGAACGATGTATTCGCAATATTGCGATTACAAACTACTTAGCAGTTTCAGAGTAGCTTCAGACTTACTCGGCATCTGCGATCAGTTCAGTGCTT
This sequence comes from Pseudophryne corroboree, assembly GCF_028390025.1. Lineage (NCBI taxonomy): Eukaryota > Metazoa > Chordata > Amphibia > Anura > Myobatrachidae > Pseudophryne > Pseudophryne corroboree. The sequence continues at coordinate 35,392,717 of NC_086451.1, forward strand.
GTCGTTCCTGGTTTGACGTCACAAACACACCCAGCGTTCGCCCAGACACTCCCCCGTTTCTCCAGCCACTCCCGCGTTTTTTCCGGAAACGGTAGCGTTTTTATCCACACGCCCATAAAACGCCGTGTTTCCGCCCAGTAACACCCATTTCCTGTCAATCACATTACGATCGCCGGAGCGAAGAAAAAGCCGTGAGTAAAAAAACTATCTTCATAGCAAAATTACTTGGCGCAGTCGCAGTGCGAACATTGCGCATGCGTACTAAGCAGAAAAACGCTGCGATGCGAAGAAAATTACCGAGCGAACGACTCGGAATGAGGGCCCATGTGCACTGCAGAGGAGGCAGATATAACATGTGCAGAGAGAGTTAGATTTGGGTGTGGTGTGTTCAATCTGCAATCTAATTTGCAGTGTAAAAATAAAGCAGCCAGTATTTACCCTGCACAGAAATAAAATAACCCACCCAAATCTAACTCTTTCTGCACATGTTATATCTGCCCCTCTTGTAGTGCACATGGTTTTGCCCAGTTGCTATCAAAAATCCTGCTGCGATCAACTTGGAATTACCCCCTATGTTAGCCATATTTTACTGGAAAAATGATTGTTTCATTTTAATAAGAGAGTGATCATATTTATTTATTATATTATATAGGGGCAATATTAAGTAATTATTAATTGGTGTTTAAAAATGCTTTTAGTTCTGGAGGAATTATGGGGCCCATGTATCATTAAATATGTGTGGCTTATTTATTTGCAGCAAATATTTAGTAAATAAGTTTAGTAGATATTTAGTATCAACAGCAAGCAGGAAGAAGGAATCACAGTAGTCCGATTTACTAAACTTGGTCCCTGCTCTACCATTAGGCAGCTTTAGGCAGCTGCCTAGGGGCGCCGGCCCCTGGAGGGCGCCACTAAATTCATCTAGAAAAAAACTTAAGTATGTCCCTGTATGCGACCTCCTCCTTACACTGCGCTGGCTGCCGCTGTGGGTCTAATATGGTGCAGCTGCTGACATAAGGCTGTACCATATAGTGACTCAGCGCTTCCTTCTGTTGACACGTGTAACATCAAGTCATGTGAGGGCACATAGGAGGTGGATGTAACTATGGCTCCCAAGGGGAACTCCCCCGGATGCCTCTCATAGCCCTGATGCACCTCCTCCAGGCCCCTGTATCCCGACTCTCCAGCAGCAAGCATCACCTGACTAAATGTCTGCACCCGCAGTGTCGCTGTAATGCTGATGACGCCTGTAAGAGGAACCATGGCAATTATGAGGGAAAAGTTAAAACAACTTTAGTGTATGTAACCTATGGGGGTTCTGCGGGACCACAGGCAGTACAGATCTTACCGTCTAATGGGTGGTTTGCACTTGTAAACAGCATAATAGAGAAAACACAGGAACTGGGGTACAATACAGTACATATGGAGGAGGGGGGGTTAGTAATGAACTTACAGATGGGGGGATGGAACACAATAAGGAGCATACAAGTGTAAGTGTATATATACACATTCAATTAAATATCCCCACCAGACCCCATGTGCAGATGCAGTACTGGGGGTTTTGAAGGTTAGGTGGTGGGGCTGTAAAAGGTTAGAGGGCGCTAGGCTGAAGCTTTGCCTAGGGTGCAGTGAGACCTTGCACCGGCCCTGTCCCTGCATCTGATACCATCTGAAGATGGCGTTAGCCCATTGTAACTTATGGGCTACAAATTGCAAATTTAGCCGACAGAGGGTTCCACCGGTACTCTCCCCAGCAATGGCCACCGCGCATCCAAAATGCGACTCTGGGCGCCAATATTACACGCAGAACACACTGAGCATGCGATTAGTGATAAATAGGCCCTGATATATTTTATGATGTGGGTATCATTTACATAGCCATAAAATAATTAATTCTCTGCCATCATTAAAAGCATTATCAATGTAACAGTTTTTGACTTCTTTTGCAATATATAATAATTACCTTCAATATAAGGATAGATTCAGTTAGCCGCTAATTACGTCCGCGAGTAAGTGCGACTATATGCGGCACACTTACATTACCTCCGGACTCGCAGATTTGTGTTTGCAGCCCCATAGCGCTGTGTACAAAGGGGGTAATTCCAAGTTGATCGCAGCAGGATTTTTGATAGCAACTGGGCAAAACCATGTGCACTGTAGGGGAGGCAGATATAACATGTGCAGAGAGAGTTAGATTTGGGTGGGTTATTTTATTTCTGTGCAGGGTAAATACTGGCTGCTTTATTTTTACACTGCAAATTAGATTGCAGATTGAACACACCACACCCAAATCTAACTCTCTCTGCACATATTATATCTGCCTCCCCTGCAGTGCACATGGTTTTGCCCAGTTGCTATCAAAAATCCTGCTGCGATCAACTTGGAATTACCCCCAATAATCCACCAGTCAGGGGCGAGATCATACACGAGTGAGTTGCGGTGACGTTGGTGGTGTTTACACGCTGTTACAACAGTATATCGCTCCCTAACGTATAAATGAATTGATCTTTAAGTGTATGGTTAGTCCCCTCCTCCTGACTGGCCGGATAGATAAGTTGAAATGCGCATAAAGAGACCCGTTTGGGCGCCCAAACAAGTATTTTCACGCTCGCGCCCATTACTTTCAACGGGTTTAGGTGCTTTGCGCGCCTAAACCTGAGTGTAATGGGCGCGATCAGTGCGAGAACTGTGGGCATTTGAATCTCGCCCCTTGATCTTCCATCTTATTGGGGGTGCGATAACATTTCAATTCCCCCAGCAGGCTCTATACGCTGTCTTATGGCTGATGCCCCCCTCCCCTCTCTTCTCAGCCCAGATTACACCACCCCATGAACTTCAACTCAAATAAAGACAAGGAGACGGATGTAGAGGGAAAAGGGATCAGATATTTTATTTACAACTTGGATCTTTTGGTAATTTAAGTCTCGTGACTCACGAAGAGTCATCCTCAGAGTAAAACCCCCTGTGGGGGAAACCTCTGGGAAACCTATGCCGTGCTGTTATTGGCAACTGGCTATTCTGGTATAGTGGGTTGGAACGGCTATGCTGGAGTAGTTCATTGGAATGGAAGCAGCAGGAGGTCAGCAGAGCCCTGGAGACCTCCTCAGCCATGGAGAGGTAAGTGGCTGGCAGCGGTGCCAGGAGCCATGACACTTACGCTGTGCTGCATTCAGCTTTACAACAGGCACCACAGTAATCCTGGTGCGCTATAGCAGTCACTCAAATCTGCAATCGCTTCATCTACGAATTTAACAAATCTGCCCATCCAATTGATTTTCTTGACCTTTTTTCCTCTGGCTCTCTGTGGGAGAACAACGCGATCTGCGTGGGCGATCTCAATACTATCTGCATGTAGGATTTCTACGCGAGCTGCATGCGAGATTATAACATGCGCTGCGTGTGATATTTCAACCCTATCTGCGTGTGAGATAACACTACGCTTACTGGCAGATGCACCACTCAGATACTCTTCCGGATCTACGGCAGATGCTCCATTCTCATTCTCTTCCTGATCTACGGCAGATGCGCCATTCTGATACTCTTCTGGATCTACGGCAGATGCGCCACTCTGATTCTCCGCCGGATCTACGACAGATGCTCCATTCTGAGGAACTGGTGATGTGGATATGGCAGATGCAGCACTCTGAACTGCTGATAATATGGCAGATGCGGCACACTGAACTGCTGATGTTGGTAATATTGCAGATGCTCCATTCTGAGGAACTGGTGATGGGACTATGGCAGATGCGGATCTCTGAACTGCTGATAATATGGCAGATGCGGCACGCTGAACTGCTGATGCTGGTAATATTGCAGATGCGGCATGATGAGGAACTGGTGATACAGCAGGTGTGGCATTATCTGCTGGTCCTCTGCTAGATGCGGCGTGCTGAACTGCTGGTGCTGGTCTGTAAAACATAAAGAGTGAGTAAATCATTTGCTCATTAGTGCTGTGCTCGCTAGTTGAACAATTAGCGCCTTTTCCCTGCATACTATTAAGCTGTCCTCGCCTACTCTTCTGGAACATCCACATTTATTTAGGAAGTCCAGCGGTCTCCCTACTGAAGTGGGAGAAATGGGTGACACGATGACCTGATTCTCAGAGAATCGCATCATCTTGGCCCTGTCCCCTCCCGACACCTGTAATATACAGCGTTATGTTGTGAGGGGGTGGGTCCAGCCACGCCCCCTCAGTGACCCGCTGCATGTCCCCTCCTGGAATTTTCCAGTGGCGGAAGATGGCAAATATACAAGTCATATGTACCTGGTTCAGGGGCGTGCAAGCTCAAGTTACAGATGTAGCCACGCTCATCCAGCCTGCGGAATGCCTAGGTACGTGTGCAGCTTAGTGCGCTGAGCCGTGCCTTTGTATGCCGCCCATGTATTCCATTGGGTGCGTACTAATGGTTCAAATGAAGTAAATAGTCACCCAAGTCTCTTGATTACCACTGTATTATTACTGTAAATCTATGAGGAATCTTCTTCCTTCTGTCCTCCCTGCTAGGAGCAAGTCCTCATCGTCCTATCAGGGTTTTATTCCTTTTTGTAGAATAGGACCTCTTCCCGACAGATGGAAAAATATTCCTCATGGATGTAGGAGGATACCACGTGGCAATACTGCCTCGCCCACGGGTTACGCCACACAATATATATTTCTGATTTATTCTCATCAAGGTGTCTGATGTTTGGGCGGCCTACTCTACATCAGGCTGTCACCTGCATTAGCGCTATTTTCTGCTTGTTATGTTCCACCTGATGTGGCAGCGTTATCATATACACATGGCTGAGTCCTAAATGTGCACACACAGTAATGATAATAACAATAGGAACCATTCTAGTATATAACATTATGGCTGTGTATTGTTACAGTATGCATTGGTCATATATAGATAGCGCTTATATGGAACTCACCCTTCCTCTGACGAATCATCTACTCTTAAAGTTGAACCTTCTGGGCGACCGCGGTACACTAATATCTTGATCTTATCTCCAGGCTTGGTGTTCCTCTCATGAGCCCAGAATTCCTTCACGGTCCATCCCAGAACTTTTTTGTTGTTGAACTTTATCAATTCGTCTCCTGTAAATGATAACATTGTTGAATATAAAATATAATCAGGAACAGTATAAACAATAGAAGAAAGCAGCGACTTACAGGCCAGACTATAGCAGGACATGGATTATATACACGTTGCTGCATCAGTGGTCATTATAGCCAAATAAGCAGCATGGTGGCAGAACCCGAGGGTTATGTGCCACTGTAGGGAGTAGATGGCAGTATAAGGGAAGGAGAAGCACATGAGGGCAGAGGGCCCTGCACGTGAGAGCTTACAGCATGCCATATACTGCCATTGTCATATAAGTGCCTTTTTACTCTTACTTTGTACTAATACATATACGTTACGTTCTTATTTAGATAATACTTAATGTGCTGTTACATATATGAAGGATTATATTACCTATATGTAGTACATTGAAGAGTGGTCCTTTCTGTACTATGTGGGAAACCTCGAGAAAGTTCTCGTCATTCTGAATCAGCCTCATTCCAAGATGTCCATCCCCCTTTACCAGAGAGACTGTTACTGTGTCAGCCAAGTTGTATCTGGAGACCTGTTACAGAAAGACACAATTCACTATCTAGTTACATACACAGCTATTGTGTAACTGCTACACACTAATGCAGCCACATATCTGTATATAATACATGACAGATATAGGGCTATAGGAGCAGATCTAACCCCTCATTCCAGGGTTCTCAGCTCCAGTCCTGAACTACTAACAGGTTTCTGGCTAGTACAGCCATTTCCGCTCCTATGTAATGCCTACTGAGAACCAGAAATGCTGCAAATAATAATACTCTTAGCTTAGTCAGATTTAGGCACAGACACCTCCTGACATTTAGGCATACTTGCCTACCCTCCCGGAATGGCCGGGAGGCTCCCGAAAATCGGGTGACCCTCCCGGCCCCCCGGAAGAGCAGGCAAGTCTCCCGATTACAGGGGTCCCCCCCTGCCCGGCTGCCCACTTAGCGAGTGAAGTGGGCGGTCCGGGCAGGCGATGACGCGATTCTTGTTGAATCGCGTCATGCAAGCCACGCCCCCCACTGTATAATGACGGTAATTGCGGCATTACACAGTGGGGGCGTGGCTTGCATGACGCGATCCAGCAGCCACGCCCCCGTCCCTCCTCTGGCCCGCCCCCGTGCCGCCTCTGGCCCGCCCCCCTCCTCACATCAGCTCACTGCCCGCCCCCCTGCTGAGCCGACTGGCTGCTCTCTGCCGGAGAGAGCAGCCCAAAAGTCGGCAACTATGCATTTAGGCCTACTAAATTGGGACAAAGCACCGCCTTCTGTGCCCAGACACGCCCACTTTCACGCGAGCCCCGCCCCTCTTGAGAACCGTGAAAACCCCTAATTGTGCAAAGTACAATAAATAAAAATAACATCTCACTTACCTTATCCCGGAGGATCGGCCAGCGAAACTTAATCGGCAATGATCCACCCATGTCTAAAGCCTCCTCACTTCTGATCCAAAAAAACCTGTATATAAGTAGCTATCCTTACACGAAGGGCGCTTCTCAACTCTGGAACCTGATAATTACTCGGTAATTGAGCTTCAGCAATCGCTTCCTGCTCTACTGAGGTCAGGTAACAGAATAAGCCCCTACTGTGCTGCTCTGGCTTATAACATACCGTGTGGGGCCATTGTGATGTCATAGCTCATAGGATCAGTATGATGTCACAGCACATAGGGCCATTATGATGTCATAGCACAGACATTAGCAGCAGCCATACAGGGAAATAATTGTATGACATATAGGATCAGACTGTGTATAGGGGTAAGCAGGGCAGAATAGCATACAGAAATTCACAAATTCACTTTATATTTGTAAATAAGGGTAATCCAAGTACCCCACAATTATCAGCGTATTCCCGGCCAGTAGGATAATATTATTACAAGAGGAATTCTTGCATTTTATTTTCAACTAGCTGTTTTACCCGTTCTTTGCATGGAAGTTTCTGATTTGCGCGGGTTGGTAAATGTAGAGATGTAAATTTGAGATATCTTCATGTAAGTACATCTTAATCCATGGTTCTTGGCGTTACCCGAGGAGCACCTGTAGCAGATACGGTAAAAAGTAACAGGACAATGGGGGTCATTCCGACCCGTTCGCATGCAGCGGTTCTTCGCTGCGGTGTGAACGGGTCGGAACTGCGCATGCGCGTGGTTGCCCAGCAATGGCCGTCACCGGGCAACAACACCTGGACCGACGAAAGTTATCGCAGGTGCGATCGCAAGAAGATTGACAGCAGGAAGGAGGATCGGGGATGTCTGATGTCACGGCTGGGACCTTCATCGCTGGACCCGTCATACTGGGTAATTATCTGCAGGGCTGGTCTTGTTTTACTTGAAACTTTTTGCACAAGCGATCACAGCCCTTCTATGCTAAAATACACTCCCACATAGGTGGCGTCAAGTTGATTGCACGAGCAGCAAAAAGTTGCTACGTGCGATCAACTCGTAATGACCCCCAATATTTGTAGTTTATTACATTCCACACACTGGAGGTGCAATCCAAATGTATCATGCAACGCAAGCCAAGCATCAGCAATGACATAATTATGTCAACCCCTTTTTATCCCCGTAGGGGAGATTTATTAAAATTCTCATGACATACAGTATATTTCCTTTTTCCCACCTGAAGAATACCTGTGTTACATTTCATCTTCCTAACGTATTGGGAAGTAAGAGAATTAGTGATGAGTCAGTGAGTGAGGGGGTGGGTGAGTGATTGAGTGAGTGAGTGAGTGAGTGAAGGCTTACGCTTTAATATATATATAGATCAGCCACGTGGAAAGCTTAACGCAATATGATTTCATTGCGCCCATCTTCAACTTTAAGTTCACTACCCAACCCCTAAAAGAATTGGCGTGAAGATCCATAGCCTATATGTTAACGGACAGTCTAAGGCAGTGGTTTCCAAACTTTTTTGAATCAGGGCACCCTAGAATATCAGAATTTTTTTCATGGCACCCCTAGGCCAAAAATTTCTTATTGAGAAATTTAGAAAGAAATATTACATTAAGTAGATCGCGTTTATATGTCATCCTTAGGGTCAGTTGTGTGGTGAGGCACAAGATTTGCTTCTGTTTGGCCACATATTTTATGACTGGCAGCCACCAGCACTGGTTTTGCCTATTATATTGACCATGAATAATTTGAATTGTTCCTGACCACCAACCCAGGGCACCCCTGCAAGTGTCCCGAGGCACCCCAGGGAGCCACGGCACACAGTTTGGGAACCTCTGGTCTAAGGAACATATCAATTATCAACATGTGATCAGCTTAGGGACCCGGAAACTATGGATTTGACACAAATGTCGGTCATTTTGGACATTTTATTTTTCACACCTCACACACACACCCCCAGGCTGATGGGGGCTGAACTTGGACTTAAACGGCATCAGGAGTGTCACTGTTCATCTCAGCGACCTAAAAAAAGATGGATTTTTATATGTCACCCCCTCCAGTCCCCACCCCCACCCCTAGGGGTGTCTTATCCTCACAGTATTTTTTCTGGATTGTAAGTCATATGTGTACCAAGTGTAGTGTAAATTGCTCCAAGCATTCCAGAGTTATGCTGGCACGTACATATATACACACACACACACACACACACACACACACACACACACACACACACACACACACACACACATACTGTACATCCGTTTTTATATACATGCTGTAGATAGATATACATGCCAGTATTTTTATATGAATATACCATTAATTCCCGGGCCAGTTGTTGCAGGTGTGACAGAGAATGTGTCTAAGTTCTATTTCCACATTGCAGTCCTTATATAGACAGTCACACCGCCGACAGTCAAAGGGTTGACACTATGATGTCGACTGTCATAATGTCAACAACCAAATTGTCAATACCACCAAAATGACGTAACAGGAAATAACAGTCAGTAATGTTAAGGTCAGAGCTAGGCTGAGGATTGGGTGTCTGCGTTATTTACCTGTCGGCATCTTGTCCACATTGTGGTGGGAATGTCAACATTATAAATGTAGTGTTTTATTTTTTTACATAGATAAAAGGCCTAATTCAGACCCAATCACACAGCGGGCGATTATCGAACGACTGCGCATGTATACGGATCGTAACACCTGAGTCTCACTCACCCCAGTAATTACCCCTGAGTCTCGCTCACCCCGGTAATCTACCCCATCACCGCCTAAGTCCCATTCATCCCAGTAATTACGCCTGTCACCCCTGAGTCTTGCTCACCCCGGGAATCACCCCTGTCACAGCCTGAGTGTCACTCACCCCAGTAATCACCCCCTTCACAGCCTGAGTATCACTCACCCCAGTAATCACCCCTGAGTATCACTCACCCCAGTAATCACCCCTGAGTCTCACTCACCCCAGTAATCACCCCTGAGTCTCGCTCACCCCAGTAATCACCCCTGTCACAGCCTGAGTGTCACTCATACTGGTAATCACCCTGTCACAGCCTGAGTGTCACTCACCCTGGGTATCACCCCCATCACAGCCTGAGTCTCACTCACCCCGGTAATCACCCCCATCATACCAGAGTCTCACTCACCCCAGTAATCACCCCTGAGTCTCACTCACTCCGGTAATCACATCTGTCACAGCCCGAGTCTCACTCACCCTGGTAATTACCCTGTCACAGCCCGAGTCTCACTCACCCTGGTAATTACCCTGTCACAGTCTGAGTCTCACTCACCCCAGTAATCACCCTGTCACAGCCTGAGTATCACTCATCCCGGTAATTACCCCTATCATACCAGAGTCTCACTCACCCCGGTAATCACCATGTCACAGCCCGAGTCTCACTCACCCTGGTAATCACCCTGTCGTAGCCCGAGTATCACTCACCCGGTAATCACCCCCATCATACCAGAGTCTCACTCACCCCAGTAATCACCCCTGAGTCTCACTCACCCCAGGAATCACCCCTGAGTCTCACTCACCCTGGGAATCACCCCTGTCACAGCCTGAGTCTCACTCACCCTGGTAATCACCCCGTCACAGCCTGGTTTAGGGAACATGTCAGATGTGTCATCCTGGTTCCACTGAAGCAGTGCCGGCACTACCCACTCAGAGTCTGCAAAGTAGGTAGGTGCCGGCTTAGAGAGGCGCTCTCCCTGCTCTGTGACTCTGCTGCTGCCGGCTGCCACACCGCCAGTTAGACTGTATAGGCAGTGGCATAGGTGCCGATTTATGTTTTTGCTGGTGTGCTTGGCGGGAGGTGGCAGTGGGAATGAACGGGCGTCCGCGGCAGTGACAAATGCCCATTACACATTATGCCATACACCATAATGCCCATTACGCAATATGCCACACACCGTAATGCCCATTATGCGTTATGCCACACAGTTATGACCCTGACACCATTTTATGCCCCACACACAATAATGCCCCTTACAAATGAAGCAACACAGTAAGAATTCTAATTACTTTTAAATGACCTTCCTGTTGTCAGGGGTCTCCTGCTCGTTACCAAGGGTTTCATGCACGTTGTCAGGGGTTTCGTGCTCTGGGTTCCATGCTCACAGGGGTCTCCTGCGCATTGCCAGAGGTTTCATGTGTGTTGACAAATTGGGGCCCGGGGGAGGGGGGGGGGGCAATATGGTGATACACATACCAGGCTTGGGGGGGCATGGTGACACACACACACTGGGTCCTATGAGGAATGACATGGTGACACATACTGGGGCCTGAGGAAAGTGGGGTCATTGTGACACACACACAGTGGGTCCTGGGGTAGGAAGGCATGGTGAAACACTGTCCTGGGGGAGGGGAAGCTTGGTGATATTTTGCACTCGCTGATACATTATGACGCGCTGGGGGCTGCGGAGTTCCGTACATTCACAGTGCAGTGTAAAAAAAAAAAACAGCAAAAATGGCCGCCGCATGGGGGGGACAGGCGCTAGAGGTCAAATGTGACCTCAAGCATCTGTCTGCGGCCTTTTTTGCTGGGTTCTTTTTTTACACTGCACTGTGACTGTACAGAACTCCGCAGCCCCCAGCGCGTCTCAATGCACTGCGGGGGCTACGGCGGCTAGCGGCTGGTTCCGTGGGTGCTCCTGAGTGTCCGTGTGTGCTCAGGCCCAGGAGCACCCACGAAGTTGGCGCCTATGGGCAGTGGTGTCGGCAGCATGAGGCTCCAGTTTCCCCAGCAGATCTCCCTTCCCTCCCTTTCCCAGCAGAGCATGCAGTAGGGTCTCACTCCATCCGCACGGGCTGTCTGCTTATACTTTTTGTTCTTGGCTGCTGGTGATTTATGAAGTGAAGCAAACACCCCCCCCTCCCGCACTAGGGTCTCTGAGACACCCCCCCCCCCCTCCCGCACTAGGGTCTCTGAGACCCCCCTCCCCTTGTGCATGCTGGTGCACGGAAGCTTGAGTGTGTCTGTCCAGGGCAGCTCCGACCCTGACATCTGTGAGTTTAACTCTTTGAAAATCTTTTCTCTAATGAATGCTCCTTGCTGCAAGTGTGTGCTTCCATATTTATTGCTTACCAGACCTATATATTACATGTGTCTGTAAACATAGGTGTGCGCAGGGGGGGTGCCTGGTGCGCACAGGCACCCCCTAATGTCTGGCACCACGATCTAACATGCCTGATGCAGCGATCGCCGAGCAGGCTGATTACTGTCCCCTCTGCGCTGCACCCTCTCAGGACCGCATTACTGACCAGACGCCTGGGTTAATCAAGGATGCCACCGCCTACCCATCACACCTGCCACATTCCCACCTCTCTCCTTCTATGCTATGCCAACGCCAGACACTGATGAGGATCAGCATGCAGTTCAGTACTGACAGGCGGCCGGCAGCAGCATTAACACGTCACTAGTTTTTCCAGCAGCAGCAGTACTAGTCTGCGACTGTCAGTGTCAGTGAGTGACTGATTTGTAAGTAAGCTGCTGCAGCTTGCAGGGGAAAGAGAGGGGCAGCCAGACCAGGCTCAGGACGAGCAGGGTAACTGCAGTGAGTGCCATCAGGGGTGTTTGTCTGCCAATGTATCTGCTTTATTAGGATTGGCACAAGGGTGGATATTTTATATTGCATTGACGCCAATAGATGGTGCTAGACACGCCCAAAAGGCGGTGCTAGGCATACCCCTCCGACGGTGCACCCCCTAATAAAATGTGCTGCGCACGCCTATGTCTGTAAACCCTGCAAAACCAACCTCTTTGTATAGGTGATAGTTGTACTGCACTACAGTATATGTTGGTGCCTTATTAAATAAATATGTTAAACAAGGTCAAATATGGATAGTTCATACCTCCCAACATGACCCTCTCCAGGAGGGACACAATGCTCTGCTCCTGGACTTCCCTCTTACTGTATGATTGCCATCACCTGTGCTGAAACACCTTTCTTATCCATTAACCTGTTCAAAACAGGTGCCTGCAATCATAAATTAAGAGAAAGTCCAGGAGCAGAGCATTGTGTCCCTCCTGGAGAGGGTCATGTTGGGAGATATGATAGTTTACCCGTATCACACAAATCTGTCTGTCATCTCTGTGATTGGAATCTGGATATGATAGTGGGTTGTTCTATTTTTTTTGGAGCTGGCACCCCCTACTGACAGAGCACAAGCTGTGCAACCCACAGTCAGTGAGGGAACGCAGACCATTGCTTGGGATGAGCTTTACGCAAGGGGTCATTTTCATAGAGCTGAACTGATCTACTTCTTCTGAATATCGTGCAACTTGAATTATAGCTGCAATTAGCCTTTAGGGGCCTGATGTCGAGTCGGACTGATCTCCCTGTACAGCCACAAACTCAAGTTTTGCGTGCACATATGCAAATTTAGCGCATTTTTGCTTATGTCTTTCCTATGCTGAGTAGGAAGGAACTTGGGGCCCGATTCAGACCTGATAGCTCTTGTGCATTTTCTTGCAGCCGGCGATTATCAATTGACTGTGCATGCTTACGCATCGCAATGCGCACGCGCATCACTAAACAACATAAAAACCTGACCTTCCATAATAAGTGATCATGTGCACACTGACATTGCTGAAAATAGAATCCACATCAGGGTAGCACAGCCTTCTAATCTGGAACCCCACATGTGCCGCTATTGTGGGGTAACAAAATAGACTGGTTTTAAAAGAAGTTACTGCATACCTGATAATCAGACAGGTACTAGGCATACCACCCCAGTGGTTGCTATACTATATACTTATATACTATATTACTATATACTCTACCCTAGTTACCAGGGTCAGCCCACGAATTGGAACAACATTATTGCCCACGGTCGACAGTAACAATGTCACCAGTCACTGTGACAACCTCACCTGGTTACGTGTGTAAGGGGCCCTACCTGGTTAACGTGTCTAAGGGACTCTACCTGGCATAACATGTATAAGGGGCTCTACCTGATGTAATATGTGCAAGGGGCTCTACCTGGCGTAACGTGTATAAAGGACTGAGCCTGGTGTAATGTGTATAAGGGGCAATACCTGTCGTAAAGTGTGTAAGGAGCTCTACCTGATGTAACGTGTGTAAGGGGCTCTACCTGACATAATATGTGTAAGGGGCTCTGCCTGGCGTAACGTGTGTATGGGGCTCTACTTTGCGTAACGTGTGTAAGGGGCTCTACCTGGCGTAATGTGTATAAGGGACTCTACCGGGTGTACCATGTGTAAGGGGCTCTACCTGGCATAACGTGTGTAAGGGGCTCTACCTGACATAATATGTGTAAGGGGCTCTGTCTGGCATAATGTAAGGGGCTCTACTTTGCATAACGTGTGTAAGAGGCTCTACCTGGCATAATGTGTATAAGGGACTCTACCTGGTGTACTATGTTTAAAGGGCTCTACCTGGCGTAATGTGTGTAAGGGACTCTACCTGATGTAATGAGTATAAGGGACTGTACTTGGTGTAATGTGTATAAGGGGCAATACCTGTCATAAAGTGTGTAAGGAGCTCTACCTGATGTAACATGTGTAAGGGGCTCTACCTGACGTAATATGTACAAGGGGCTCTACCTGTCGTAACGTGTATAAAGGACTGTACCTTGTGTAATGTGTATAAGGGACAATACCTGTCATAAAGTGTGTAAGGAGCTCTACATGATGTCTCGTGTGTAAGGGGCTCTTCCCGACATAACGTGTGTAAGGGGCTCCACCTGGCGTAACGTGTGTATGGGGCTCTACCTGATGTAACGTGTGTATGGGGCTCTACCTGACGTAATGTGTGTAAGGGGCTCTACCTGGTGTAACGTGTATAAGGGGCAATACCTGATGTAATATGTGTAAGGGGCTCTACCAGGCGCAATGTGTGTAAGGGACTCTACCTGGCATAACGTGTATAAGGGTCTCTACCTGACATAACATGTGTAAGGGGCTCTATCTGATGTAACATGTGTAAGGGGCTCTACCTGGCGTAACGTGTATAAGGGACTGTACTTGGTGTAATGTGTATAAGGGGCAATACCCGTCATAAAGTGTGTAAGGAGCTCTACCTGATGTAACATGTGTAAGGGGCTCTACCTGACGTAATATGTGCAAGGGGCTCTACCTGGCGTAACGTGTATAAGAGACTGTACCTAGTGTAATGTGCATAAGGGACAATACCTGTCATAAAGTGTGTAAGGGACTCTACCTGACGTAACATGTGTAAGGGAGTCTATCTGACGTAACATGTGTAAGGGGCTCTACCTGATGTAATATGTGTAAGGGGCCCTACCTAGCATAATGTATGTAAGGGGCTCTACCTGGCATAACGTGTATAAAGGGCTTTATCTGGCGTAACGTGTGTAAGGGGAACTACTGTGTGATTTAATGTTAATAACGGATACTACTGTGCGGTGTAATGGGAATTGGTACTGTTATGTGGCCATGCCCCTTCCCTTATTTTTTTTTTTTATGGGGGGGGGGGGGCTGCGCCCTGTCCCTAAATTAATTATTGGGAGGGGGGGGGGGGGGGCACCAATTATCTTTCAGGCCCAGGACATCAAAATGTCTACTTACAGCTCTGCTAAGCAGTACACTGGAATTGATCCCGCTGCTACAATTGCTATTATTTTGCAACATCTTGAACACTGCTGGTATAGACGTCACAAAATGTGTTACAGATCAATCAGAGGCTGATGTGTCCCCATCAAATTTGGTGTCCTAAAACACGTCTCTTATTATTGTGTTTGTTGTTTTCATATATTATTTATTTTAATGAAATGTTTAAATTGAATTAACATAAACCAATTCCTTTCTCCGTGGCTGAATAATTTAACATACACACACTGCATCCAGTTCGGGGATTTTAAACAGCGCTGATACTTTTACACTTGTCCAACAAGTAATGCGGGCTTACATCTGAGCCGTGATTCCCTATACTGATGATGCCAATCCGATCTGCCTGTCGGCAATTATAAATACCAATCAGTGGACATCGATGATCACTGATACATTGAGGAATCTGCAAAGTAGAGCATGTTAAAAATCTCAGACTCAATGATCCCCATTCATTTTATGTTTCAAATTGGCGAATCGTGGATTTCCAACAAGCCGGATTTCCCCGAACCACCGACTCAGGCACCGGCAGAGCTGGGAATTGCCCTGAGAGCTGCCTGGTGTATGGGCTCCATTATTGTACCAGCATACCAATCAACACCGGAATGCCAATGGTCGACACACAAATGGTCAACACATTATTTTTGGGGGGCCTAATCTTGTATATTTCATGTCATATGACCACCATCAGTCACCACAGGTTACTATTCCCAATAAATGTCCACGTGGGCTGCAAAACACGCAACTGTTGAGAAACATGTGATTTGTCATGTCAACCTTTCTGCCTGTCGACCTTATACACTATCTACCTTTCAGGGAAGGCTTGTTTCAAGAAGTCTTCCTTGTGCATCAGCCTGCTATTGTCTCACAGCCTTGTGCAGCTCTCCAGGTATTGGTGGTCGGACCCAGGGGTGGACCCCCCTCTCTGTAAGGGCACGGAACACCAGTCCCCACAGTCTCCCCCTGTTGGCTGCCCTGGCTGCACCAGTGGTGGCAAGTCCTGCTGCAAGCACCAGCCGGGGTGGATCACTTCACGCCATTCCCGGGGGATACGGACAGCCAATTGCAGCACCGCAGGAAGCTCCTCCCACATCAGCCCTGAGACAAATGGGAAGCATTTTTGCAGTAGGAGGGGCTCTCTTTAGGATCCGGCTTGACAGGGGCACATGACCTAATGGTAGATGCTAGATTCAAGTGGCCTAAGGGACCTTTTACATCAGGGGGAGGAGCTACGACACAAGGGGAGGAGCTAGGCCAGTGGAATAGTTCCTTTACTATCCACGCCACCAACTATTACCTTTAGTAACCTGGTGGCGAGCGAAGCGGAGCGAGCCACCAAGCCCGAAGCGTGGCGAGCGAAGGGTGGCGAGCGAAGGGAGCCCGGCGAGCGAAGGGAGCCCGCGAGGGCACATTTTGTGTACCCTGTTAGGCCGTGGCTCCTCCCCCTGGTCACGTGTCTCCGCCCCCGGTGATGTCAGAGGTACCTTACCCCACTCCGATTTAGAATCAACTATGACCCAATGCCACCCTGCCCAGTCCGTCACAGTATGGAATTTAATGTTTATACCCTGGGTATTGTTCTGGGGCCATAAATTGACCAGGCTCTGGAATCGCTGGTAGTGGCGCACTGCGGGTGTGGCTATTCGCCCACCTTCAGAGGTAAGTCCTATCTAATGCAAGTGACAGAAAACTGCAGAAGTCACACAGCCATTCCGCTAATACAGCCAACGTTGCCGATCGGATAGTTTGTATAAGAGGGCCATTGTGCTCATAGTGTAGTCAGTTGCATAGTGTGAATGTAATTGCTGTTACTAATGTAATAGACTCGGGTGAGCACTGTGGAACAATGCATCTTCTGTCGTCTATCACAGAAACTTATTTCATGCAAATGTTTTATATGCTTACATGTGGTGGGAAGGATATTAGAAGCACAAATTGCTGTCTGGGACGTGGTGTGGCGGTTACTTCACACCTGAGGCCTGATTCATAGGGGATGGAGGTGCGGCACTTAGCGCAAAGTATCGATGGTCAGTACTTTGTGCATGCGCCTAACCTGTACTGCACGTGGGCAGTACGCGTCCTGCATCATTGTACGCACTACGGCTGCAAACTGTCAGTGATCGAACTGTGGTCAGGCCAATGGTGTTGCAGGGAATTTGATACTGCATCCTGGGGCGCAGCAGGAGGCGTCTGATTATATCAGACGCCTCTTGTTGCATTACTATACTGGTGCCTCGCCTCTGCTTCCACATAAGCAGCAGCGATGTCTCCTCCAGCCACATCTGAAGCAGGCCCCTGATGTGTAAGGGAATAAGAAGCGCAGGAAGAAACCCATCACTCCTGTATTTAATATATTATAAATGTGAGTAATATAAACCTTGGGTGTCATCTAAATCGCAGCAATAAAGTTGCATAAGACAAGTTGAATATGGATGACAGGAAATGACCCATCTGTCATCTATATACCAGTACTTGCACTCACAGTTAGTGACAGGAATCCAATTTTACTTGCTATAATATAAAGATACCGGGAATTATGGGCATAGCGAAGCAGTGCAATGTGTGTGAGGCATAATGATAATCATATAAGAGACATTCACAGTGAAATAAAGGCGAAGGCAACACAACAATACATTTTTAGAATGCATTTGACAAAGGTCCGAGCACTTTGCTGCTATCAGTCTCCATTTGTGCTCATCTGGGATGCCCCGTTTGAAGTGGACAGAGTGTTTCAGCAGCACAGAGTACAACAGGAGATGAGTGATGCGTCAGTGAGGACAGGGCTGCATGTGACAGGGGCAGTGACATGATGGGAGGAGGGGAATGGAGGTAGCAGGAAGCCACAGACAGAGAGTTATATAGTGGGAGGAACAGGGTCACCCAGCAGCACAGAGTATATCAGGAGATGAGTGATGTGTCAGTGAGGACAGGGCTGCATGTGACAGGGGCAGTGACGTGATGTGAGGAGGGGAATGGAGGTAGCAGGAAGCCACAGACAGAGAGTTATATAGTGGGAGGAACAGGGTCACCCAGCAGCACAGAGTATATCAGGAGATGAGTGATGTGTCAGTGAGGACAGGGCTGCATGTGACAGGGGCAGTGACGTGATGTGAGGAGGGGAATGGAGGTAGCAGGAAGCCACAGACAGAGAGTTATATAGTGGGAGGAACAGGGTCACCCAGCAGCACAGAGTATATCAGGAGATGAGTGATGTGTCAGTGAGGACAGGGCTGCATGTGACAGGGGCAGTGACGTGATGTGAGGAGGGGAATTGAGGTAGCAGGAAGCCACAGACAGAGAGTTATATAGTGGGAGGAACAGGGTCACCCAGCAGCACAGAGTATATCAGGAGATGAGTGATGTGTCAGTGAGGACAGGGCTGCATGTGACAGGGGCAGTGACGTGATGTGAGGAGGGGAATGGAGGTAGCAGGAAGCCACAGACAGAGAGTTATATAGTGGGAGGAACAGGGTCACCCAGCAGCACAGAGTATATCAGGAGATGAGTGATGTGTCAGTGAGGACAGGGCTGCGTGTGACAGGGGAAGTGACATGATGTGAGGAGGGGAATGGAGGCAGCAGGAAGCCACAGACTGAGAGTTATATAGTGGGAGGAGGAGGGTTCCCAGCAACACAGAGTATATCAGGAGATGAGTGATGTGTCAATGAGGACAGGGCTGCGTGTGACAGGGGCAGTGACATGATGTGAGGAGGGGAATGGAGGCAGCAGGAGGCCACAGACTGCTAATTTTATAGTGGGAGGAGCAGGGTCCCCAGCAGCACAGAGTATATCAGGAGATGAGTGACGTGTTAGTGAGGACAGAGCTGCAGGTGACAGGGGAAGTGACATGATGTGAGGAGGGGAATGGAGGCAGCAGGAAGCCACAGACTGAGAGTTATATAGTGGGAGGAGGAGGGTTCCCATCAGCACAGAGTATATCAGGAGATGAGTGATGTGTCAGTGAGGACAGGGCTGCGTGTGACAGGGGCAGTGACATGATGTGAGGAGGGGAATGGAGGCAGCAGGAGGCCACAAACTGCTAATTTTATAGTGGGAGGAGCAGGGTCCCCAGCAGCACAGAGTATATCAGGAGCAGTGGTGCAAGTAGAAAAAATGTCTTACGGGTACTGTGTGCGCGCGCCTTCGGCGCGCGCGCAAAAATGGGTGTGGCCAAATGCCACATGGGGCGTGGCCAATGAAAATGGGGGCGTGATACACATATGGGGGAGGGGCAGATACACGTATGACCCCAATAGTGCCAGATACACGTTGCCCCACAGTGCCAGATATACATTGACTAACAGTGCCAGATACAGAAATGCCCCCAGAGTGCCAGATATACATTGCCTCGCAGTGTCAGATACACGTTGCCCCACAGTGCCAGATATACATTGCCCCACAGTGCCAGATACACATTGCCCCACAGTGCCAGATACACAAATGCTCCCACTGTGTCAGATATACATTGCCCCCCGTGCCAGATACAGAAATGCCGCTACAGTGCCAGATATGCCCCCAGTGCCAGATATCCCCCAGTGCCAGGTATACATGCCCCCCCAGTGCCAGATATCCCCCAGTGCCAGGTATACATGCCCCCCTGTGCCAGATATCCCCCAGTGCCAGGTATACATGCCCCCCTGTGCCAGATATCCCCCAGTGCCAGGTATATATGCCCCCCAGTGCCAGATATCCCCCAGTGCCAGGTATATATGCCCCCCAGTGCCAGATATCCCCCAGTGCCAGGTATATATGCCCCCCAGTGCCAGATATCCCCCAGTGCCAGATAGAAATGCCCCCCCAGTGCCAGATATCCCCCAGTGCCAGATAGAAATGCCCCCCCCAGTGCCAGATATCCCCCAGTGCCAGGTATACATGCCCCCCTGTGCCAGATATCCCCCAGTGCCAGGTATATATGCCCCCCAGTGCCAGATATCCCCCAGTGCCAGATAGAAATGCCCCCCCCCAGTGCCAGATATCCCCCAGTGCCAGATAGAAATGCCCCCCCAGTGCCAGATATCCCCCAGTGCCAGGTATAACATGCCCCCCCAGTGCCAGATATCCCCCAGTGCCAGATAGAAATGCCCCCCCAGTGCCAGATATCCCCCAGTGCAAGGTATAACATGCCCCCCCCCTCCCTCCCCCCCTTCCCTGCTCACCGCTGCCGCTGCCGTCCTGTGTGAGGGAAGGAGAGCGCAGCCTGTGCCTCTCCTTCCCCTCAGACTCCGGCGGGTGTCTCACAGTTTAATTCAGCGCCGATCAGTGAGCCAATCAGAGCTCGCACCGCGAGCTCTGATTGGCTCACGGATCGGCGCTGAATTAAACTATGACACCCGCCGGAGACTGAGGGGAAGGAGAGGCACAGGCTGCGCTCTCCTTCCCTCACATCAGCGGCGGTGCGAGGAGCGGCGGCCCGTCGGTGTGGGTACGGTGTACCCACGGCTAAATTCTTACGGGTACGCCGTACCCACCCGTACCCGCCCACTTGCACCACTGATCAGGAGATGAGTGACGTGTTAGTGAGGACAGAGCTGCAGGTGACAGGGGAAGTGACATGATGTGAGGAGGGGAATGGAGGCAGCAGGAAGCCACAGACTGAGAGTTATATAGTGGGAGGAGCTAGGTCCCCAGCAGCACAGAGTATATCAGGAGATGAGTGACGTGTTAGTGAGGACAGAGCTGCAGGTGACAGGGGAAGTGACATGATGTGAGGAGGGGAATGGAGGCAGCAGGAAGCCACAGACTGAGAGTTATATAGTGGGAGGAGGAGGGTTCCCAGCAGCACAGAGTATATCAGGAGATGAGTGATGTGTCAGTGAGGACAGGGCTGCGTGTGACAGGGGCAGTGACATGATGTGAGGAGGGGAATGGAGGCAGCAGGAGGCCACAAACTGCTAATGTTATAGTGGAAGGAGCAGGGCCCCCAGCAGCACAGAGTATATCAGGAGATGAGTGATGTGTCAGTGAGGACAGGGCTGCGTGTGACAGGGGCAGTGACATGATGTGAGGAGGGGAATGGAGGCAGCAGGAGGCCACAAACTGCTAACTATATAGTGGGAGGAGCAGGGTCCCCAGCAGCATCAAGTATATCAGATGAGTGATGTTATGTTAGCGAGAACAGAGCTGTATGTGACAGGAGCACAAACATGATGCATACCCTCCAACTGCACCTTTTTGGTAGGTACAGTACCTTTTTTTATGGTCTGTACCGATTTCTGGCTCTCCTAACTTCCATTGAAAGTATAGGAAAAGCAGCGTGGCCACGCCCCCTTTACCCGTGGCACGCCCCCTTTTCGCATTTGTACCGATTTTTGGGGGTAATTCCAAGTTGATCGCAGCAGTATTTTTGTTAGCAGTTGGGCAAAACCATGTGCACTGCAGGGGGGGCAGATATAACATGTGCAGAGAGAGCAAGATTTGGGTGGGTTATTTTGTTTCTGTGCAGGGTAAATACTGGCTGCTTTATTTTTACACTGCAATTTAGATTGCAGATTGAACTCATCACACCCAAATCTATCTCTCAATGCACATGTTATATCTGCCTCCCCTG
This sequence comes from Pseudophryne corroboree, assembly GCF_028390025.1. Lineage (NCBI taxonomy): Eukaryota > Metazoa > Chordata > Amphibia > Anura > Myobatrachidae > Pseudophryne > Pseudophryne corroboree. Next base: position 35,414,322 of record NC_086451.1, read on the forward strand.
CAGTGCACATGGTTTTGCCCAACTGCTAACAAAATTCCTGCTGCAATCAACTTGGAATTACCCCCTTTATGTTTCAAATGTTGGAGGGTATGCATGATGTGATGAGGGAATGGAGGCAGCATGAATCCACATAGTGGGATTTATATAGTGGAAGGAACAGAGTCCCCCAGCAGCACAGAGTATATCAGGAGAAAAGTGATGTGTTAGAAAGACAGGGCTGCATGTGACAGGGTCAATGACATGATGTGAAGAGGAGAATGGAGGCAGCAGGAAGAAACAGATTGAGTTGGATAAATAAAGTAGCAGGTTCCCCCAAAAGCACAGAGTGGTCATGTGAGGTTCATGTCAGACTAATGCTGGAAGAAAACAGATCTTTATGAATTTAAGTTCAAACAGATCCAGGGAGGGGGCACAATCATTGTGATTGCCTGGGGTTTATGAAGACATTACAACCACCACTGTTTGATAATAGATCCTCATAGAGTCATTCTAAACTCATACTTGCCTACCTGACCCTCTCCATGAGAGAAAATGCTCTGTTCCTGGACATTCCTGGTAATGTATGATTGCCATCACCTGTGGTGAAACGCCTTTCTTATCCATTAACTAGCTCACCACAGGTGTTGGCAATCATACATTACCAGGAAAGTCCAGGAACAGAGCATTTTCTCCCTCATGGAGAGGGTCAGGTAGGCAAGCATGTCTAAACTTTAAGCAGCAAGAGACGGTATGCTGTGGATGCGACCACTGATATCTGTCCCTTGCATTTCTAAGCAGCTGCAGACATAAACCCTGGCGATGACACCGTATTTTCCGCAGTGACAATGCTCTGCAGGCAGCTGAGATGATTTGGTTGCCGAGGTAATGTATTCCAAGTTCTTTGTTTGCAGATAATATTTTTCGAGGTTACAGATGCAACGTAGCATGAAGAATAATCTGTAAGAAGGTCACAATAAATACATCGCTATGCCCTCAAAACTACACAGGAATGTCCTCTGCACCCAGCAGAGTACGGGATTGGGTAGCTCTTGAGTAGACCTTTAACTTAAACCAGGGGTGGGGAACCTCAGACCCGAAGGCCTTTTAAGGCCCGCAGAGCCACTTGATCCGGTGCGCCAGGCTCACCTAGCCAGGCGCCCGCTGAGATTTTGTTACTAGTGGACGTTTGGCTTCTAACCCTCAGTAGCAGCCGGAGGCAGGAGCTCACTCCTGAGCTCCGGCTTCCGGCTCTGTCAGTGTGCGTGTGCTGCTGTGCGGTGTTATGGGAGAGATGTCGTGACTTCTCTCCCATAGTTCTGAGGAGCGAGCGGCCAGGCGGAGGGCAACGCTCCGAAAGCAGGAGTGGGGCTGGTGAGTATTGTTTTTTTTTTCTTTTAATGTGTGTGTGTAAGCGTTGCTACTAGGGGGCATATCTAATGGGGCATAACAACTGACTGGTGGCATATCTAATGGGGCATAACAAGTGACGGGGCATATCTAATGGGGCATAACAACTGACTGGGGGCATACTTACTGGGGGCATATCTGCTGGGGCATAACAACTGACTGGGGGGATATCTACTGGGGGCATAACTGCTGACTGGGGGTATATCTACTGGGGGCATAACTACCGACTGGGGGCATAAATACTGACTGGGGGCATAACTACTGGGGGCAGGCTCATTTTTAAGTTGATAATTTTTGTATGGCCCCTGAAGGATTTTATAAATATCCAAATGGCCCTTGGTAGAAAAAAGGTTCCCCACCCCTGACTTAAACCTTTGTGCCAGCAGCCATTTTTGTGGGGCTAAATTAGTCCTCATGGAAATTCAATCAATCCACTAGAAGCTCGTGACTTCCATGTGGTACTGTGGTGGCGACCATTTTTCTGGCCGGACCAATCATTATGAAACTGCAACTTTTCGATTCAGTAGAAACCAGTGACATCACTGAGGCACCATGGAGGCGGCCATTTTGTTGGCTGAACCAAATATTTATGAAAATGCAGCCCATTCATTCACTAGGAAGTGGAACCAGTGACAGCACTAAGGCACCATGGTGGTGGTCATTTTGATTGCAGAATATGTAACCCATAAAGCTATTAATAGTTAGTGACATCACTGCAGCGCAATAACTTTGTCTCTGTGATGTCACTTCTGATTGGATTTTAATTGGATACGATAGAAAATCCTGTCTGCAAATAAAGCAGAATAAAATCTTTGCAAATGCATTAAAAAGTATTTTGTTTACCTATGCTGGTATTGTTTGTTAATGTGTTGGAAGTCTCTGTAGTGACGACTATCTACATCTCCCATTATATCCCACACTCTCAGGAGGGTACACGTGCTGCCTTGTAAACTGTGTATATGGGAGCTACTGCAGCTAGTGGCAGTACTCGAATATACCAGCAGAGGGCAGACATATGCAGTGGTACCTTATTATATGCAGCATATCATTACTTTGTATGATATTATTATTTTTATTTATATATATATATATACTGTATATATACACATATATATATTATAGAGCCACCAATTTACGCAGTGCAGTTCAGAGAACATATGTCTTTCTTACTAGCCCATGCACCGCTAGAGCTTACAGTCTAAACCCCACTTCACACCAGTTGTGCCTGACTATAAGAGGTTCCCCCGCCTCTGCCCTCTTGCCCAAATTAAATTGGAGCATCGCAAAGCAGGACCTGATCTGCAGGCCAGGCCACAGCAGCTTATTATGTCCTTTCCACTGTATTATTATCATAGGTGTGCGCAGGGGGGGTGCCTGGTGCGCACAGGCACCCCCTAATGTCTGGCACCCCGATCTCACATGCCTGATGCAGCGATTGCCGAGCAGGCTGATTACTGTCCCCTCTGCGCTGCAGGACTGCATTACTGACCTTACGCCTGGGTTAATCAAGGGTGCCACTGCCACCGGCTTTCAAATTCCCAGCTCCACCTCCATGTACAAAAACAGTGTGATGTGATGTGATTACCTCATGCTGCTCGCACGCCCATCCGTCACACGCCCACCTCTCTCCTTCTTTGCTATGCCAACGCCAGCCACTGATGAGGAGCAGCATGCAGCCAGCGTTCCTCTTAGGAAGACAAATTCAATACTGGCAGACGGCCGGCAGCAGCATTGACAGGTCACTTGTTTTTCCAGCAGCAGCAGTAACTAGTCTGTGACTGTCAGTGTCAGTGAGTGACTGACTTGTAAGTAAGCTGCTGCAGCTTGCAGGGGAAAGAGAGGGGGAGCCAGACCAGGCTGAGGAGGAGCAGTGTAACTGCATGAGTGCCATCAGGGGTGCTTGTTTGGTGCACACCACAACATCTGACAATGTATCTGCTTTATTAGGATTGGTACAAAGGTGGATATTTTATATGCGTTGACCATCAATAGATGGTGCTAGACACGCCCACAAGGCGGTGCTAGACACACCCCTCCCACGGTGCACCCCCTAATAAAATGTGCTGCGCACGCCAGTGATTATTATACCAGGTCAGAGAGCCTATGTAAAATAACACATGGGTTGATTTTATACCAGCTGAATAAACCACAAGAACGACATAACATACTGCTGTGGTCGGCTGTGAAAACCCAGTCCTGCATTGTGGAAGTCTGGTCGTCTCAGGGGGTCTTCGTAGTAAAGAGGCAGAAGTTCCCTGCTGGGGACCCTGCCATACAGGGAGTGTGTGTGTGGGGGGGGAATAATTGCTTTTAGAAAGGAAAGGGTTAAGTAAAAGTAGACATAGGGACATGTCAGAAAGCTGCTTATTACGCCCCCAATTATAATGCGCCTAGATTATAATACGCAGTGAAGGGCAGAATATAATTGGTGCTTTTTCCCATATCAGTAACGCAAGCTGACATTTCCAGAACAGTATTACCTTTGGCGTTATCAGTACCCTGGAATGAAGAGACAGACTGTTCCACGGATTTGAAACTGGATCCTGGGTCAAGCTAGGATCTCTCATGCAAAAACTCATTGAATAAAATGTTTTGTCTTATCTTCAGTGTGTTTTAAGCTTTAAAGTATAGTGTACATCCTGTAATCAATGTTATATAACCATACAGTATATTTTCAAGCTGAAGCTTTCCTGTCGGCTTTATCGGTTTAGACTACGGTGGGGAGAGACTTATAAAATCTTGGAGAAAGATAAAATGGAGAGATTTAAAGCACCTATCAGTCAGCTTCCAACTGTCACTTTTCTAGTTGGTTGGAACTTTAGCGCTCTCCAAGAATTTGTAAATCTCCCTCGAGAGAACAACAAAATCTGTGAATAACACAATGTGCCCTTTTGTGTACATGTTCACCCACTTGTCCACTAAGCACTATTTAAGCCGGTGCATGCCCCAAGTACTGATCTTTGGAATCAAATTGGCGGACAGAGGAAACACCAAAAAGGGTGACATCAAAGGCAAACGGTATTCCCTATAAACCCGTGTACAATTGTTCCAAAGCAGAAATGTGTTATCACAAATAATCATTTGCACTGCACTTTTGTGATTCACAAATGACTGGTTACGTGACACGTACAGAAGTTTGGACTCACATTAGGACATCTCTTACTATAGACAAAACTTACAACCTCTCATGGAATGTCTGAGAAACTCCCAAGTTCCAGGGAGTACTTCTGGGTTCCCAAGAGAGTAGACCAGCCCCGCAGATGGTGCCCATGTCACTAACGGGCAGCCCGGTGGTTCGGTGACACAATTGCTTCATTGTGTCACCCACCATCCCAGTGCCCACACGGTATCTCCCAGTGGCGTAACTAGAAATTTTCCTCCCCCAAGCCAAAAAATCCTTCGGCGCCCCCCCCCCCCCCCCATACCCCCCATAATTGGCATTAGCAAAGGGACAAATATGTGCGCGCCTACGGCGCGCGCCGCCAAAAAGGGGTGTGGCTTCGTAAAAATGGGCGTGGCTTCGCGTAAAGGGGCGTGGTATTGCAGGAAAATACTACCTTATACCCCAGTTTTGCAACCTGCACGCCCAGACGTTAGCCACCACAGGAAAGAAAAATAATCCTGATTCATGCCCCTTACATTATTTGTCATTTTTCCTCCTTATAGTAATGCCCAGTATACATTATTCCACATACTGCAATGGCCCTTAGACATTATGCCACACACAACAATGCACATGACACAATATGCACACACTGTAATGCCCCCGACACATTATGCCACACACCGTAATGCCTGTGACACATTATGACAGGAATCGCAATGCCCGTTATACATTATGCTACACACTGCAATGCCCCTGATACATTATAGCACATACAATGTCTGTGACACAGTATGACACACACCACAATGATCCTGAGACATTATACCACATACCACAATGCCCGTGATATAGTATACAACACACCGTAATGCGCGACACATTATGACACACACCGCAATGTCCGTGATATATTATGCCACACACCGTAATGCCCATTACACATTAAGTTCTACAGTAAGGCTTCTAATTACTTTTAAATTACCTGCCCGTTGCCAGGGGTTTCATGCTCTTGGTTCCATGCATGGTGCCAGGGGTTTTCATGCTCAGGGTGTCATGCTCGTTGCCAGGGGTTTCATGCACTGGGTGTCATGCTCGTTGCCAGGGGTTTCATGCACTGGGTGTCATGCTCGTTGCTAGGGGGTAGTGCTTGTTGCTAGTGCCGTGCTCCCAGTGCCACATATGCCCCCAGTGCCAGATATTCCCCCACAGTGCCAGGTATATGCCCCCAGTGCCAGGTACATGCCCCCAGTGCCAAATATACCCTCCCCAGTGCCACATATGCCCCCTCAGTGCCTGCTACCCCCAGTGCCAAATATTCCTCCACAGTGCCACATATGCCCCCTCAGTGCCTGCTCCCCCACAGTGCCAGGTATATGCCCCCAGTGCCAGATCTTCCCCCACAGTGCCAGGTATATGCCCCCAGTGCCAGGTATATGCCCCCCAGTGCCAGATCTTCCCCCACAGTGCCAGGTATATGCCCCCAGTGCCAGGTATATGCCCCCAGTGCCAGATCTTCCCCCACAGTGCCACATAATCCCCCTCAGTGCCTGCTCCCCCCAGTGCCAAATATTCCCCCACAGTGCCAGGTATATGCCCCCAGTGCCAGATATTCCCCCACAGTGCCAAGTATATGCCCCCAGTGCCAGATATTCCCCCACAGTGCCAGGTATATGCCCCCAGTGCCAGATCTTCCCCCACAGTGCCAGGTATATGCCCCCAGTGCCAGGTATATGCCCCCAGTGCCAGATCTTCCCCCACAGTGCCAGGTATATGCCCCCAGTGCCAGGTATATGCCCCCAGTGCCAGGTATATGCCCCCAGTGCCAGGTATATGCCCCCAGTGCCAGATATATGCCCCCACAGTGCCAGGTATATGCCCCCAGTGCCAGGTATATGCCCCCAGTGCCAGATCTTCCCCCACAGTGCCAGGTATATGCCCCCAGTGCCAGGTATATGCCCCCAGTGCCAGATCTTCCCCCACAGTGCCAGGTATATTCCCCCAGTGCCAGGTATATGCCCCCAGTGCCAGATCTACCCCCACAGTGCCAGGTATATGCCCCCCAGTGCCAGGTATATGCCCCCAGTGCCAGATCTTCCCCCACAGTGCCAGGTATATGCCCCCAGTGCCAGGTATATGCCCCCCAGTGCCAGATCTACCCCCACAGTGCCAGGTATATGCCCCCAGTGCCAGATCTACCACCACAGTGCCAGGTATATGCCCCCAGTGCCAGGTATATGCCCCCAGTGCCAGATCTTCCCCCACAGTGCCAGGTATATGCGCCCAATGCCTGCTCTCCTCTCCCCCCCCCCCCCCCCCCCGCACCTTTGTGTTGGAGGGACAATGAGCGCATAGCGCGTCTCTCCTGTGTCCCTCCTGGCTCTCCCCCGGCAAGTCTAATAAAGGAAGTGCCGGTTCGTGAGCCAATCAGAGCTCACAAACGGCACTTAGACCGGCCGGGGGAGAGCCAGGAGGGACACAGGAGAGACGCGCTATGCGCTCCGTGTCCCTCCAAGTCCTTACAGCAGGGAGGGAGACCGCAGATTGACATGCGGACGCTCGTCCGCATGTCAATCTGTGCAAAGTCAGTGGCGCCCCCGCAGCCCCTCGCCCCCAAGCCACCGCGAGGACTGCGGGGGCAGTAGTTACGCCACTGGTATCTCCTTTCCCTGGAACTCCTGGAGGAGAGGCAGGAAAAGTAGTTAAGGATCCAACACTGATCATGTGTCTAAGGGGGTCTATGTACTAAGCCTAGAGATAAAGTACCAGCCAATCAGCTCCTAACTGCATACCTCCCAACTTTTAGCGGGACAGTATTGTTTTTTTAGGACTGTGCCGCTGTCCCAGGGTAAGGTAGGTGGGTTAGGTTGCTAGGTGAGTGGTGTCACGATGGTGCAATCATTGTAGTCCAGCACCTCTCTATGTAATGCTGCAACCACGCTGACGCTGGTTGACATGCAAATCCCGTCATCAAGCCATGGGGAAGTGGGCGGGAGGAAGGAGACTGGCTGAGTCTCCCAGGAGAGCAGGAGAACTCCCAATATTCAGGATATAGCAGGTATGGGCAGACTTGGACTGGCCCACAGGGGTACAGGGGAAACCACTGTTGTCCCCACTGCCTGGGGACCCACCTCCTGCTCTAAGGATCAGGTTCTAGACTGTGCACTTGAATTATACATCATACATATGTTACCTTATACTGGACTATGGTGTATATTCTACAGTGCATTGCAGTTATTAATCTGTTATTAATCTGGCACATTATCATGCATGCAGCAGCTGAATTTACTGTATATATTTATGAAGGGGCCCAGACGTTGCACTCTCTAATGGTTAGTCAAACCAATGAGGTGGCAGACCCCACCCCCTCTGCAGACTGGCCACACCCCTAAACATGGGCCCCTACCACTGTATTCCCCCGGTGGGCCCTACATGCCCCAGTCCGACAGTGGGTATGGGTGCACAGAGGTGAGTGCATGGGTCTTGTGTGATAAGAGTTTATGGGGTGAGTCAGTGAGTGTATCAGGGAACATGTCTGTATTATTATGCTAGGCTGGGTGCATCGCAGGAAATTAGGGGTGACAAGTGAAATGTTGGTATTAAAAATAAACTACATACAGGGACAGATTAGGATAGAAAACCAGCCCGAGAAATTTATGGAAGCAGCCCTAATAGAGGTGCGGTCTGATGAGGAGGTGGGATCTGATGAAGGGGCAGGGATCTCACTCTCATCATAGGGCCTGATTGTACACAGTTGCGGCCTTCTTTGGATCTGTTGCTGCAGTTGTGTCTGAGAGCCTACATACACAATGCACCATGGGCGTTTTAACAGAAGACGGGGCCCCTGTACAGACTCCGGGTGGGTGGGCCCTCCCCTCTGCACGGCGCAGTACACGGTCTACTGCGCATGTGCAGGTCTCCGGAAACATGGCGCGCGCCATGTTCCATAAACCAAAATCAGTACTGTGCATGCGCAGCAGCAATTTTGGCTGCAATTTTCGCTGCGGCTGCAGCGCCCGACGCTGGACTCCGGAGAGGTAAGTATTAAAATATTGGTGCAATGTGTGCACCCATTACAGAACCGCCAATGTAATGTTACCCATGGGCGATATCACCCATAACTTTTTTCCATAATGTTAAAAAATAGTAACTATGATTTGTTTTGGTTTCTTGCATCATTTTTATGTTATCAAAACGTGAACAACAACAAAGAGAGGAGCAGGCAGTTGGGTCGGGTCTGATACACTGGCGGTGGGGATGCCAGCCGGTCACAATACCGACCCCAGCATCCCGAAAGGTGAGAATCCCGACAGGGGCAAGGTAAGTATACTCACCTTTCTCCAATACCCCCCTAACCCCGCCTCCCCGCAGCCTAACTCTTACCCTTCCCCCACAGCCTAAACCCCCCCTTCCTTCTCTCCGGCGGCCCCGCAAACACTCGTGTGGGATTCCGTCTCTGTCGTGCTTCCAGCGCTGGGCCCATGATCCCAGTCGTGATGCTGGAGCCAGCGTTTCGAGTAGTGTTGGGATTCCGGAGTCGGTATGACTGTGTATGTGGCTGTATGTTTATGGGTGAATATAGGGGGTCATTCCGAGTTGTTCGCTCGCAAGTGAATTTTAGCAGATTTGCTCATGCTAAGCCGCCGCCTACTGGGAGTGAATCTTAGCATCTTAAAATTGTGAACGATGTATTCGCAATATTGCGATTACACACCTCGTAGCAGTTTCTGAGTAGCTTCAGACTTACTCGGCATCTGCGATCATTTCACTGCTTGTCGTTCCTGGTTTGACGTCACAAACACACCCAGCGTTCGCCCAGACACTCCCCCGTTTCTCCAGCCACTCCTGCGTTTTTTCCGGAAACGGTAGCGTTTTTTCCCACACGCCCATAAAACGGCCTGTTTCCGCCCAGTAACACCCATTTCCTTTCAATCACATTACGATCACCAGAACGATGAAAATGCCGTGAGTAAAATTCCTAAGTGCATAGCAAATTTACTTGGCGCAGTCGCAGTGCGGACATTGCGCATGCGCATTAAGCGGAAAATCGCTGCGATGCGAAGATTTTTACCGAGCGAACAACTCGGAATGACCCCCTTGGTATTATGTGATATACACTGTATTGTAGGTTATATTTTGTGGGAGGATAGGGGCAGGTATATACTAGAGTTTATACAGATAGACATGCATAGGGTAGGGGGCTTGTTCTTAGCAGCTCTTAATACATAGGTTCACAAACTCGGTCCTCGGGACCCCAAACAGTGCATGTTTTCCAGATCTCCTGAAAGAATCGCAAGTGAAATAATTAGCTCCACCTGCGGATCTTTTAAAATGTGTCAGTGGGTAATGAATACACCTGTGCAGGGGCGGTTCTCGGCACCCTAGGCAAAACTTCTGCCTAGCGCCCCTTCTCCCTTCCCTCAGGTAAAAGATTGTTGCATGGCAGCTGCACTATTCCCGATACTTGCCTACCCTCCCGTAATGTCCGGCAGGCTCCCGACAATTGGGTGGCGCTCCCGGCCCCCCGGAAAGGTCGGCAAGTTTCCCGCATCCACCAGCAGCTCCTGCATCCCCCCCTTGGCCGCCCACAACGGAGCACCAGTGGGCGGTCCAAGGGGGACCCGATGACGCGATTAGCCATCGTAGCTCCACCCCCCGGTCTCTAGTACCTGTTTCCCCGGCACTGAATAGCGGGGGGCGGAGCACAATGACGTTTCCATGCCAACACGCACCCAAACACACACCCTCACTACCGGAAACGCCCCCCTGTTCGCCGACCAGGCTGCCCGCTCCTGAAATATTGGCAGTATGCTACTACCCCCCTTTCCGTGTGCATGCTGCTGTTCTCCCCCAACTCCAGTCTGTAGCAACTCTGCTCTCTTCCCCCCACCTCCCCCATCTGTGCGCATGCCTGCTGCTCCCCCCCACCTCCCCCACCGCCCGACTGCTGCTCTTCCCCGCTCCCTTATCAAATGCAGACAGTGCACTGTGCAGCCACCTTACCTGCGGGCTGAGATGTGGAGATTGGACTGAGTAGTCTCAGTCTGGGAAGGAGCCTGGAATGTGGATCAGTGCCGCACGTGACCCCTGGCTAGAACTCCAGGAGCTGTCAAAGTTATTACCTGTGCCGGGTAGGGGCGGAGCTGGAGGCTGCAATATGGGATCGCTTGGCGGCCAGGGGTGGTTTGTTGGGGCGGCTGTTACCGGCCCGACATCAAGCTGTCCAGAAAGAAGTAGTACCATGCCACCTTATCTAGGCAGCCCCAGCAGGCCGCCTCCCTCAGGTTCCACAACCCTCTAGACCAGAGGTTCTCAAACTCGGTCCTCAGGACCCCACACAGTGCATGTTTTGCAGGTCTCCTCACAGAATCACAAGTGAAATAATTAGCTCCACCTGTGGACCTTTTACAATGTGTCAGTGAGTAATTAATACACCTGTGCACCTGCTGGGTTACCTGCAAAACATGCACTGTGTGTGCCCCCGAGGACCGAGTTTGAGAACCTCTGCTCTAGACAGCTGCCTAACTCTGCCTAGTGGGAGCGCCATCCCTGCCCCTGTACTCCTTGTAAATGGAAACTGTTTGAAGTCCTGAGGACTGAGTTTGAGAACCTATTTAGCCCCAGCGGTGCGAGTATTATCAAAATGGCCGAATTGTTTGTGGGTGGCAGTTGTTAAAGTGTACACACAGTGGACCAGCAGACTGGGCCTGAGTGCACGGCTGCTGAATGCTGGAGCAGAACGGAGAGTGAGCAGACCTGTTTAGTCCCTCAGACAGACAACAGTTCATCAAATTACAAAGAATATGAATATTAGGGACAAACTGATCCCCTCCCCCAATTAGCCAAGTCCGTGGTCACTCTTGGCAGCCATCCTTCTGAGGGAAGGGATCGGTCTCCTGGTACATCTTGCAGAGTGCAACCCATAGGCCTCAATGGCTAATGCCATCTGAAGAAGAAGAGAGAGAAATGCCATTTTCCCAGTGCAACCCTGCCGACGCGGGAATCCACAGAGATACGTATTGAAGAGCATGGGTGCAGGGTGTGTGACCCGTTGTAGATACGCCCTGCTTGGACAGCAACAAAACCTATACCGTTCAGGATTTAATTGATTGTCTATAGCAGGGGGTCAGGGAACTTTTTTACCTTTTATCCCAAAATATATTTAGATACGCCGACGTTACCCCCTTGATTTGAAAGGAAGGAAATCATATATTATTGTGCATACAGTATGTACTGGTTATCACTGTTTATATGGCATTTCTGAGATACTGTGTGTGTATATATATATATATATATATATATATATAATTATTCTTTTATTATTATTTTCGGCAATTATTTTTTGGCAATGAATGGGTTAATTGACACTTTCTCCCCAAAACACCAGAATGAATGTAAGAAAGATGGATGAGGGGGGAAGGTGGGCGGAAGGGGAGAGGACACGACTTTTAGGAGACAGATGGTCACATCCTCACCTCAGTAATGTCAGTGGGAATTTCCCACTGTTATGTGGCCACTGTCTGATCCTGCGGAACTCCGTCAGCGGTCAGCCACAGAACACTTCAAGTTCTGTGTGTGGGATGGCGTGCTGCGGGTGGGCGGACAGGACAGCGCAGGACGGGCGGGCATGAGGGAGCGCGGTGTGACGTCAGCATGCCACACCACGGCCAGGAACACAGCACAGGGCGGCCAGGAGCACAGCGCAGGGCGGGCAGGAGGGAGCACATTGTGACGTCAGCACGTCACATCGCAAGCCGGACGGTGCTGGACGAGGCTGTGTCTCGGCAGCGCGACCGTCCATTACCCCCAGGAATTTCATTTTTACCCCATGTGGGGTAATTTACCCCTGTTCCCTGACCACTGGTCTATAGGATCCTGTAGTGGGTTCAGCATTAAAATCCAGTAGTCGGGATGCCAGCGGTCAGTATACTGACAGCAGCATGCCGATCGCGGCAATTCCGACAAGGGTGCATTCGGTACCCTAACCTCCCTCCCCTACCCTCTAACCCTATCTGTCCGCAGCCTAACCCTAACCTTCCCTATTGATGCGTAACCCTAACCTCCCCCCGGTAGTGCCTAAACCTAACCCCCCCTTCCCGCAGCCTATACTAACCCTCCCCCCTTAGTGCCTAACCCTAACACTTCCCCAGTGGTGTCTAACCCCCCCTCCCTGCATCCTAACCCTAACCTCCCCCACCCCACAGCCTAACCCAACCCCCCCCTCCCTGCATCCTAACCCTGACCTCCCCCACCCCTCAGCCTAACCCAACCCCCCCCCTCCCCCTCCCCTGCATCCTAACCCTAGCCTAAACCTACCACAGCAGGTCATACTTACCTTCAGGATCCTGGCTGTTGGGATTTCGTAATCGAGATCCTCATATTTTCGGGTTGCCGTCGTCGGTATTCTGACGGCTGTCAGGATTCCGGTGTCGGTATTACGGCTTCAGGGATCTCGACAGCCGGGATCCTGAACGCATAACCTGTAGTGTGCCAGCAGGAGTTATTGGTTGTCTATAGTGTACTGTAGTGTACCAGCAGGAGTTATTGATTGTCTATAGTGTACTGTAGTGTACCAGCAGGAGTTATTGATTGTCTATAGTGTACTGTAGTGTACCAGCAGGAGTTATTGATTGTCTATAGTGTACTGTAGTGTGCCAGCAGGAGTTATTGATTGTCTATAGTGTACTGTAGTGTGCCAGCAGGAATTATTGATTGTCTATAGTGTACTGTAGTGTGCCAGCAGGAGTTATTGATTGTCTATAGTGTACTGTAGTGTACCAGCAGGAGTTATTGATTGTCTATAGTGTACTGTAGTGTGCCAGCAGGAGTTATTGATTGTCTATAGTGTACTGTAGTGTACCAGCAGGAGTTATTGATTGTCTATAGTGTACTGTAGTGTACCAGCAGGAGTTATTGATTGTCTATAGTGTACTGTAGTGTACCAGCAGGAGTTATTGATTGTCTATAGTGTACTGTAGTGTACCAGCAGGAGTTATTGGTTGTCTATAGTGTACTGTAGTGTACCAGCAGGAGTTATTGGTTGTCTATAGTGTACTGTAGTGTACCAGCAGGAGTTATTGGTTGTCTAGAGTGTACTGTAGTGTACCAGCAGGATTTATTGATTGTCTAGAATGTACTGTAGTGTACCAGCAGGAATTATTGGTTGTCTATAGTGTACTGTAGTGTACCAGCAGGAGTTATTGGTTGTCTCTATAGTGTACTGTAGTGTACCAGCAGGAGTTATTGGTTGTCTATAGTGTACCAGCAGGAGTTATTGGTTGTCTTTAGTGTACTGTAGTGTACCAGCAGGAGTTATTGGTTGTCTATAGTGTACTGTAGTGTACCAGCAGGAGTTATTGATTGTCTATAGTGTACTGTAGTGTGCCAGCAGGAGTTATTGATTGTCTATAGTGTACTGTAGTGTACCAGCAGGAGTTATTGGTTGCCTATAGTGTACTGTAGTGTACCAGCAGGAGTTATTGATTGTTTATAGTGTACTGTAGTGTACCAGCAGGAGTTATTGATTGTCTATAGTGTACTGTAGTGTACCAGCAGGAGTTATTGATTGTCTATAGTGTACTGTAGTGTACCAGCAGGAGTTATTGGTTGTCTATAGTGTACTGTAGTGTACCAACAGGAGTTATTGATTGTCTATAGTGTACTGTAGTGTACCAGCAGGAATTATTGGTTGTCTATAGTGTACTGTAGTGTACCAGCAAGAGTTATTGGTTGTCTATAGTGTACTGTAGTGTACCAGCAGGAGTTATTGGTTGTCTATAGTGTACTGTAGTGTACCAGCAGGAGTTATTGGTTGTCTATAGTGTACTGTAGTGTGCCAGCAGGAGTTATTGGTTGTCAATAGTGTACTGTAGTGTACCAGCAGGAGTTATTGGTTGTCTATAGTGTACTAGCAGGAGTTATTGATTGTCTATAGTGTACTGTAGTGTACCAGCAGGAGTTATTGGTTGTCTATAGTGTACTGTAGTGTACCAGCAGGAGTTATTGGTTGTCTATAGTGTACTGTAGTGTACCAGCAGGAGTTATTGATTGTCTATAGTGTACTGTAGTGTACCAGCAGGAGTTATTGGTTGTCTATAGTGTACTGTAGTGTACCAGCAGGAGTTATTGGTTGACTATAGTGTACTGTAGTGTACCAGCAGGAGTTATTGGTTGTCTATAGTGTACTGTAGTGTACCAGCAGGAGTTATTGGTTGTCTATAGTGTACTAGCAGGAGTTATTGATTGTTTATAGTGTACTGTAGTGTACCAGCAGGAGTTATTGGTTGTCTATAGTGTACTAGCAGGAGTTATTGATTGTTTATAGTGTACTGTAGTGTACCAGCAGGAGTTATTGGTTGTCTATAGTGTATTGTAGTGTACCAGCAGGAGTTATTGGTTGTCTATAGTGTACTGTAGTGTACCAGCAGGAGTTATTGATTGTCTATAGTGTACTGTAGTGTACCAGCAGGAGTTATTGGTTGTCTATAGTGTACTGTAGTGTACCAGCAGGAGTTATTGGTTGTCTATAGTGTACTGTAGTGTACCAGCAGGAGTTATTGGTTGCCTATAGTGTACTGTAGTGTACCAGCAGGAGTTATTGATTGTCTATAGTTTACTAGTCCAACAATGGGCCTAATTCAGACCTGATCATAGATGTGATAAATTTAGCACATCTACGATCAGTCAGACAGACATTCAGGGGAACGTCAAGCACAGGGCTAGTCTGCCCCGCATGTCAGGCCTGACCCCCCCAGCACCACCGTACAAGTACAAAAGCATTGTACAGCGGGTCGCAGCGGCTGCGTGTGACGTCACACAGCCGCCGCAGCGCGCTCCCCGCGCATTTCAGGTACGCCTGCGTTGCCCGGACAGCGCCCCCTAAACGTCTGCCAAACGCCGCCGGCCCGCCCCTCCTGCCCAGCGACTGTCAATCAGGCAGACGTGATCGGAGGGCTGAGGCGGCCGTCGGCTGTCTGGCATGCGCAGTTCAGACCCTGATCGGCTGCTTTGCCACAACGCACAGCACCGATCAGGTCTGAATTAGGCCCAATATACATTGGCATGACAAGCCGGCCATTCACACCAGCGGCTACTGCAGCACGCAGGCGATATATAAGTAACGCGTGGTCAGATTGTGACAGATTTAAGCCTCTCACAGCGCAGTGCAGAACTTCCTCCCAAATCACAAAAACAATCTTGAAGAACGTATGGTCAGTAGGATGTAAAGAACTGAGTAAGACTTTGGGGTGGTGCTGATGAGGAAGGAAGCTAGAATGATCTCATTGATGTAAAGTGATACACATTCTGCCTTTTTATAAGACTAATGCAATTCTACAAGACACTTTGGTTACTATGTGGCATATTTATCAATCTTAACAGTCTGTTTTCAGGAGGTACTAAGGTCCCCATGACTGGTTGACCGCAAAAGCAGCCCTCATAGGTTCCCATGGGGACCGCTAAAATGGCAAATTTAGGCTATCAATGGTTTCACCAACCAAGGGTCATCCCTTATCTTCGACTAACTGGCCCGTTGGCAAATCAGAACCTGGGGGTGGAGCTTGATGGGTGTCAGGGTTGGCGCTATGCTCGGTGTCCCGGCACCTTGGGAAAAAAATACAAATTTGGTTATGCTGTGCCATCGATGGAGGGAAACCATCTGGTTCTCCCCCATCGATAGCAAAAATACTACATCGTCCATAAAGCATCGATGATTATGAATCATTGATGGTCGATTTCCATCCTTAATACAATTTGAATTATCAAGTTCAGCTTTCAGAATCCCCACAGATCCCAATGGTAAGTACTGGGTGATAGGCACTAGGGGGAGGGTTAAGGTTAGGCTGTAGGGAGGGGGAGGGGGGGGGGGTGCAGTTAGGGTTAGGCTGTGGAAGCAGGGTTAGGATTAGGGTTAAAAGACTTTCCAAAATCTGTTGGGAGTTTGAATGTGGGTTTGAAGCATCAGACATGCAATATGCAGAACAGTTATGTTGGTTTATGTGTAGGTTGAGGGATGTTTAAATAACAACATATCATTTGAACTTTTACAATAAAGCTAGCGAAACGCGTGTTACCAGTGCATCATGGGAACTGACTTTTGAGGCCTCTGTACGACCAGTCAATCTGAACCCACCTGCAGTTACATAATACACAAGAAGTGGAGGCGTCCAATAGGCAGACGATATTAGAAATGTAGGAGGGTGTGATAGATAAATAAATAAAGGTATACAGATATTTTCCATCACTGTGTATCTCAAATGCGCAATGAGGTCAGTATCCTGCAGAACAGGTTTACACTTTTATCACGTCTCTATATTGGACACATGTGTGGTACGTGACACTTGAGGTTGGCACCTGCTGAAATAAAACACAGGAAATATATAGTAAGGGGATGTTACAGTAGGGCGGGTCACCACACATGAACCTTTCATACCCACTGGTGGTTTACGTAATCAGAGGAATAGAAATTGAACCTAATCACACAGGGAAGGGAGAGAGACTGGTTGTCAGGGCAGATTTGTTCATGTGAAACACACATGACGGGGAAAGTATGTGCTAAGGTTGTTTAACCGTTAAATTATAGCTAATAAAAAATAAATCATATGAATTCTGAGAGCCAAAACCACCTTATAACATACCTATGTGCTGCCTGCAACACAGTAAAAATCACATTTGTATGTGAGTAATTATATAGTATTATCCTTTATTTAAACGGCACCACTTGGGGTCGCAGCGCCTTACAGAGTACATAAACAAAAACAGTATGAACAAAACAAGTAACTTACAGTACAGAACATTGCGGAACACGGACAGGGCTTATAAACATCGCTGCATCAGCGCCGCAATCATAGGGCCCGATCGCTGCTGTGTTTTTGTAGCGGTCTGCGATGTGATAACCGCCGCCCATATAGAGTGAAAACCCGCCCCGTGCAAGTGTGCGAATGCATGCGTACGCTACACCTCACATCCGTGGGAGGAATTCAAGTGTTTTGCGCACCGGCGGCCACTAGATGGTGCTCCATTCAGGCGCGCACGACATTACTGTTATGTTATTTCCTTATTTTTACGGGCTGGTAACTAGCACTCCAGAATACTAGAGTGTAGACTATAAAATTATTAGAATAAAACAAAGAAGATATTTATTACTTATAATTATCATCTTTGTATTATTCTAATCAAATGATTATGGAGTCTATTCATGAAGCAGTGAAAAGTGTGGAGAAGTGAGACTGTGGAGAAATTGCCCATGGCAACCAATCAGCTGCTCCGTACAATTGTATAGTATGCAAATGATAAATGTGACTTCAGTGCTGATTGGTTGCCATGGGCAACTTCTCCACTGGCTCACTTCTCCACACTTTTCACTGCTTCATGAATAGACCTCTTTATAAAATAACTATAAATTGATTATTCTAATCATTTTATAGTCAAAACTCACCACCAGATCACATACTGCCCAACTTTTGGTATGCTTGAAGCGGGACATGCTTCAAGCAAAAAAATGGCAGTTCTGCGCATGCGTATGCAGCGCAATGCGCACGTACGAAGTAATATCACACAAGGTCTAGCGAAGCTTTGCAGTCGCACTGCTGGCCGCAGAGTGATTGACATGAAGTGGGCGTTTCTGGGTGTTAACTGACCGTTTTCAGGGAGTGCTCGTAAAAACGTAGGCATGCCAGGAAAAGCGCAGGCGTGGCTGGCCGAACGCAGGGCGTGTTCGTGACGTCAAAACAGGAACTGAACAGTCTGAAGTGATCGCAAGCGCTGTGTAGGTATTGAGCTACTCTAAAACTGCACAAAAAAAATTATGCCTCCGCACTGCGATCCTTTCGTTCGCACTTCTGCTAAGCTAAAATACACTCCCAGTGAGAGGCGGCATAACGTTTGCACGGCTGCTAAATACTGCTAGCGAGCAAACAACTCGGAATGACCACCTATGTCAATCTTGTTTTGTGCAGCCCTCAAACATCATATTTGTACACAAACCATTGGGTTTTGCGTACAAATACGAATCAGACCCTAAGAGCAGTAATATCAGTGGAATATTGTACTGTATTACATACAGTGATATACTGTGTTATAAGAGTAGTGCATTATTACACGTACAGTATCAAGTGTGTTGTGCCTTAAATTTAGCTTTGCTTTATATGAGTAGCTTAGTGCTTGTTCACAGGTGTGTGATGTATTACAGTAACAAGTGCCTAACAATTAAAATACATTTGTGTTGTTGCTTTGCACTGTAGGCCTGGCCAAGAAGGGTCCTCTTGTGGTTTCCTACATGCAGACAGTTGTAGTGATAACGTGTAGTGTTCTCATTATTTATTAACACCCGCTTTCCCCAGTCTGTGAACAGATTATTTATAACAGTTTATGTCACCTCAGGTTGTGGCAGTTTTCCATTTAGATGTTACAGCTGTGTCCTCATGGACTAGTTGTCAGTACGCCATATGGCGTCAGAAGCCTGGAGATGCTACGAGAGGACAAGATGAGCAGTGCAGCAATTTTTTCAGAAAATTTTGTGTCTTATTTGCGATACAGCAAAAAAATGATCACAGTGTTTGGCGCAGGAAATGGTTTTACACGCATACGGTCACAGATGAAGCACAACGGAACTTGGCGTGAAGAAAAGCCAATGGATGCTCGTATCGGAGCCCTTCATACGCGACGGAGCCTGAAGCTGGGTAAAAACTTTGGGCTCCGATGCGAATATCTGCGGCTTTTCTTCAAGCCAAGTTCTGTTGTGCTTCATCTGTGACTTTGTACGTATGTAAAACCAATTTTTGTGCCACCAAAGTCACATCCAGCGCCTCTGGTACACTGTAAGCAGCTTTTTGCTGCATCCGCAGTGTGAATAAGATGCAACATTTAAAGGAAAATACAGTAGTCTACTCCTCCTGGCGCGCCTCATTCGGGCCAGGCGTCTCACGCTGCATGATGCAAGGATAAACAGTAAGTGAGGACACATCTACTAGCTGCAATCCCTACCTTTCTATGCAGGGAACCATGCCGTATCACGCTGGGCCTGCCAACTGAATACCTTTCAATGAGTGGAACTGTAATACCATGGGCCTAATTCAGACCTGATCGTAGCAGCAAATTTGTTAGCAGTTGTGCAAACGCATTGTCGCCACCCACAGGGGAGTGTATTTTCACTTTGCAAGTGTGCGAACGCCTGTGCAGCTGTGCTCTGCAAAAACATTTTGTGCAGTTTCTGAGTAGGTCTGAACTTACTGAACCCTTGTGATCACTTCAGCCTGTCTGGTCCCGGAATTGACGTCAGACACCCGCCCTGCAAACGCTTGGACACGCCTGCGTTTTTCCAAACACTCCCAGAAAACGGTCAGTTGACACCCACAAACGCCCTCTTCCTGTCAATCTCCTTGCGATCCGCTGTGCGAATGGATTCTTCGTTAAATCTATCGCACAGCAACTAACCGCTTTGTACCCGTACGACGCGCCTGCGCATTGTGGTGCATACGCATGAGCAGTAGTGACCTTTTTATTATTAAACGTCAGTGTCCGATCAGGTCGGAATGACCCCCCATGTGCACTGCAGGTGTGGCAGATATAACATGTGCAGAGAGAGTTAGATTTGGGTGCGTTATTTTGTTTCTGTGCAGGGTAAATACTGCCTGCTTTATCTTTACACTGCAGTTTAGATTTCAGTTTGAACACACCCCGTCCCCACCCAAATCTAACTCTCTCTGCAAATGTTATATCTGCCACACTGCAGTGCACATGGGCCCTCATTCCGAGTCGTTCGCTCGGTATTTTTCATCGCATCGTAGTGAAAAATCGCTTAGTACGCATGCGCAATATTCGCACTGCGACTGCGCCAAGTAATTTTACAATGAAGATAGTATTTTTACTCACGGCTTTTTCATCGCTCCGGCGATCGTAGTGTGATTGACAGGAAATGGGTGTTACTGGGCGGAAACACGGCGTTTTAGGGGCGTGTGGATGAAAACGCTACCGTTTCCGGAAAAAACGCAGGAGTGGCCGGAGAAACGGGGGAGTGTCTGGGCGAACGCTGGGTGTGTTTGTGACGTCAAACCAGGAACGACAAGCACTGAACTGATCGCAGATGCCGAGTAAGTCTGAAGCTACTCTGAAACTGCTAAGAAGTTTGTTATCGCAATATTGCGATTGCGAATACATCGTTCGCAATTTTAAGAAGCTAAGATTCACTCCCAGTAGGCGGCGGCTTAGCGTGTGTAACTCTGCTAAAATCGCCTTGCGACCGATCAACTCGGAATGAGGGCCCTGGTTTTGCCCAACTGCTAACAAATTTGCTGCTGCGGTCAACTCTGAATTACCCCCACGATCAGGTCTGAATTACCCCCCATGTGCACTGCAGGGGAGCAGATATAACATGTGCAGAGAGAGTTAGAGTTGGGTGGGTTATATTGTTTCTGTGCAGGGTAAATACTGGCTGCTTTATTTTTACACTGCAATTTAGATTTCAGTTTGAACACACCCCACCCAAATCTAACTCTCTCTGCACATGTTATATCTGTCCCACCTGCAGTGCACATGATTTTGCCCATCTGCTAACAAATTTGCTGCTACGATCAGGTCTGAATTAGGCCCCATGAGGAGTCCTTCTGCAACCGATGTAGGAATTATCAGGGGAAGTACAAGAAGATAATTCTATACTGAAAGTAATGTGTAGTAGGTGAAATGAGTAAACTTTCAGTTGATGTGGTAGAAAACACAGTAACAGATTTATACCCAGTTCTGTCTACGAATAAAGGAAAAATCTCAATAGGGGACAGAACACGCTGCACGTAACAGGGGGGCATTAATTAGAGGGTTCACCACCTGTTGTACCTCAGTGTACCCTGATCATAATCAAGGGGTTCTTGCACCTGTTCGCTAATCCAACAGTTAAAACTCTGTCATCAAAATAAAAAAATAAACATTTATATCAAATGAGATAGAACAAATAACATAAACTAACATTTGTGCAGTAGGTTTACATAAATACCAGGCAGGGGCTTCTCAGTGCGGGTTTAAATCTGCCACAGAGTTTGCTGGATCATCTATTAGGCAACCTAGGCTCCTGCCTAAGGCCCAGTGGGCACTGAGGGGCATTAATCATTGTAACCCATTTTTTGTTTTTTTTATTCTCTTTATTTGTTACGATAGTAGACATAAAGTGCCTGTTTTAAAGAATATACGAAACATGACAGACAGAAAACAGTAAAAGACAAAAGCATGATGCAATTGGGTCAGCAATCTTGGTTAGGGAAGAAAGCCTCTTCTCAGGAACCAATATGGAGTCTGCGCAGTACCGTACTCCACTTTCAGCAATATGGAACCTTTGCGGCGCCGTATAACTAAACAATAACAATAAGCAATAGCAATAAAGACAGACCATAAATGGATGGACAAGCCACATAACACTGATAGCATAGGCCGAAGCTAGGAGTTGAGGTGGGTTCACTGACAGGAATCAAGTGGAAGGCCATGGTTTACAGGCAGACAGGGACTGTTGGAAGACAAGAAGGGTTAGAAATGGGATTAAATCACCAGTAGCGCCATTTGTATGAGGGGGGAGAGCACCAAACACAGAGGTGTGTGAAAAAGCCACAAGGGTTATGTTGTACTATTAGAAAACTGGGAACCCAGTGCATTATGTGAAGCTTTTCTCTACACTGTCATTAACAAGCTAAAATGTCCGCTCCCAGATACTTCCTGTGTGGTCGACAGGTGCCAGGGACCCAGACGTGGCACAGCAAAGTGATCTATCTATATATAAGTGCGCTGAACACGACTGCCAGCGAACAGATGCCAACCTGCAGCACTGTGCACAGTCAGCAGATCACCGTAACACCATGGCCACAGCTCACACAAGCAGAGGTTTTGTGGAAAGGAAGAAGGAGGGCACAGCAAAGCCAAAAGCAGAAGGAACTCTGTACAATGGCAGAAGAGCAAACACTTGCCCACGGACTCCCCGCAGCAGCACTGCCAGAGGCACCTGTCTACAGCTTCCCCACAGAGTTCCAGCCACCCAGCACAGTGCCAGCCACAGCACAGAGGAGACAGCTGCACACTATGGAGTGACACTGCTTCCAGCCAGAGAGCTCCCAGTCAGTATTCCCTGCAGCACGGATCTGTATTTCCTCACCCTTGTGGGGCCAGGGTACCTGCAGCTGCTCCTCTTGTGGTAGGTTACTCAGCATGCAGCGAGATTGGGGAGAGGTTATTATCCAACAGTTTAAAACTATTGGGCTCATTTATCAATGAGTGATACATTTCACTGTGAGTGATAAATTGCACCAGCCAATCAGCTCCCAACTGTCATTTTTCAAAAACAGCCTGTGACATGGAAGTTAGGAGCTGATTGGCTGGTGCAATTTAACACTCACAGTGAAATTTATCACTCACTGATAAATGAACCCATATATTTTAAAATAGAATCTTCATTTAGTTTCTTCATTATAAAGTGCTTTTATTGACTAGATATATAATCCTAGTCTATAAAATAATAATGTGCTCCAAGTTATTAATTATTATTATTATTATTATTATTATTATTATTATTATAATACAGGTTGAGTATCCCTTATCCAAAATGCTTGGGACCAGAGGTATTTTGGATATCGGATTTTTCCGTATTTTGGAATAATTGCATACTATAATGAGATATCATGGTGATGGGACCTAAATCTAAGCACAGAATGCTTTTATGTTACATATACACCGTATACACACAGCCTGAAAGTCATTTTAGCCAATATTTTTTATAACTTTGTGCATTAAACAAAGTGTGTGTACATTCACACAATTCATTTATGCTTCATATACACCTTATACACACAGCCTGAAGGTCATTTAATACAATATTTTTAATAACTTTGTTTATTAAACAAAGTTTCTGTACATTGAGCCATCAGAAAACAAAGGTTTCACTATTTCACTCTCACTCAAAAAAGTCCGTATTTCGGAATATTCCGTATTTCGGAATATTTGGATATGGGATACTCAACCTGTAATACAAAACATATTTGGACATGTTTATTATTTTCAGATACTTTGTGGAAAATAAATAATAAAGGGAAATGTTAATTATTCCCCACATCCCCTCCGCTCTTAGGAGCAAAGTAATGAAATGCACAGTAAAGTTGAAAGTAAGAAATTGTGCCTGAATGGGAAGTCAGGGGGACATTTACTAAGCAGTGATAAGAGCAAAGAAGTGAGCCAGTGGAGAAGTTGCCCCATCAAGCAATCAGCAGCTCTGTATAATTTTATAGTATGCAAATTATAGATGTTACGTCAGTGCTGATTGGTTGCCGTGGGCAACTTCTCCAGTGGCTGCTTCTCCGCTCTTATCACTGCTTAGTAAATGTCCCCCTTAGACTAATTAATGTTTGTATATGCATTTCATTTTATAGCTCTCTGCCAGGGTATCCCAAACTTAGGGGGTCATTCCGACTTGATCGCACCTAGGTTTTTTCGCTGCGGTGTTAGGTCAAAACTGCGCATGCGTATGCACCGCAATGTGCATGCGCATCGTACGAGTGCAAAGCGGATCGTTGCTGTGCGATGGATTTAACAAAGAATCCATTCGCACAGCCGATCGCAAGGAGATTGACAGGAAGAGGGCGTTTGTGGCAGTCAACTGACCGTTTTCTGGGAATGCGTTTGCAGGGCGGGTGTCTGACGTCAATTCCGGGCCCGGACAGGCTGAAGTGATCGCAGCGGCTGAGTAAGTTCTGAGCTTCCCAGAAACTGCACAAAACTTTTTTGTACCGCTCGGCTGCACAGGCGTTCGCACACTTGCACAGCTAAAATACACTCCCGTGTAGGCGGCGACTATCTGATCGCAGCGCTGCAAAAAGTATCTGGCGAGCGATCAACTCGAAATGACCCCCTTAGTCCTGAGGGACCCCCAACAGTGCATGTTTTCCAGATCTCCCAGTTGGTGCACAGGTGTAGTCATTACTGGCTGACACGTTTTAAAAGATCCACAGGTGGAGCTAAGTATTTCACTTGTGAACTGAGGATATCTGGAAAACATTCGCTGGCAGGTGCTTTTCCTGTAAAGAATCTCTAAATTCTCAATAAGTAATCCCTTAATCAACTTAAGATACTTTACCATGCATTAAGGATAATCATGTTGCCCCTGTGTCTATCACGGGATCCGGTCTCTAGGTCGACAATGTATAGGTCGACCACTATTGGTCGACAGTAAGTAGGTCGACAGGGTTTCTAGGCTGACAGGGACTCTAGGTTGACATGTACTAGGTCGACATGACAAAAGGTCGACATGAGTTTTTCACATTTTTTTTTCTTTCATTTTTTGAACTTTTTCATACTTTACGATCCACGTGGACTACAATTGGTCAACGGTAACCCTGCCCGTAGGTTCGCTCACCATGCGAGGGGACACGGTGCACTAATTGGGGTTCCCCGTCATTGTACGGAGAAAACGACACAAAAAAAATAAGAATTTACTTACCGATAATTCTATTTCTCGTAGTCCGTAGTGGATGCTGGGGACTCCGTCAGGACCATGGGGAATAGCGGCTCCGCAGGAGACAGGGCACAAAAATAAAGCTTTAGGATTAGGTGGTGTGTACTGGCTCCTCCCCCTATGACCCTCCTCCAAGCCTCAGTTAGGATACTGTGCCCGGACGAGCGTACACAATAAGGAAGGATATTGAATCCCGGGTAAGACTCATACCAGCCACACCAATCACACCGTATAACTTGTGATCTGAACCCAGTTAACAGTATGACAAACGTAGGAGCCTCTGAACAGACGGCTCACAACAATAACAACCCGAATTTGTTTGTAACAATAACTATGTACAAGTATTGCAGACAATCCGCACTTGGGATGGGCGCCCAGCATCCACTACGGACTACGAGAAATAGAATTATCGGTAAGTAAATTCTTATTTTCTCTAACGTCCTAAGTGGATGCTGGGGACTCCGTCAGGACCATGGGGATTATACCAAAGCTCCCAAACGGGCGGGAGAGTGCGGATGACTCTGCAGCACCGAATGAGAGAACTCAAGGTCCTCCTCAGCCAGGGTATCAAATTTGTAGAATTTTGCAAACGTGTTTGCCCCTGACCAAGTAGCAGCTCGGCAGAGTTGTAATGCCGAGACCCCCCGGGCAGCCGCCCAGGATGAGCCCACTTTCCTTGTGGAATGGGCCTTGACAGATTTAGGTTGTGGCAAGCCTGCCACAGAATGTGCAAGTTGAATTGTGCTACAAATCCAACGAGCAATCGTCTGCTTAGAAGCAGGAGCACCCATCTTGTTGGGTGCATACAATATAAACAGTGAGTCAGACTTTCTGACTCCCGCCGTTCTTGAAATATATATTTTCAATGCCCGGACCACGTCCAACAATTTGGAATCCTCCAAATCGTTAGTAGCCGCAGGCACCACAATAGGCTGGTTCAGGTGAAACGCAGACACCACCTTAGGCAGAAAATGAGGACGCGTCCGCAGTTCTGCCCTGTCCGTATGGAAAATCAGATATGGGCTCTTATATGATAAAGCCGCCAATTCTGATACTCTCCTGGCTGAAGCCAGGGCCAGTAGCATGGTTACTTTCCATGTAAGATACTTCAACTCCACCGATTTGAGTGGCTCAAACCAATGGGATTTGAGAAAATCCAAGACTACATTAAGATCCCACGGTGCCACTGGGGGCACAACCGGGGGCTGTATATGTAGTACTCCTTTTACAAAAGTCTGGACTTCAGGAACTGAAGCCAATTCTTTCTGGAAGAAAATCGACAGGGCCGAAATTTGAACCTTAATGGACCCCAATTTGAGGCCAATAGACAATCCTGTTTGCAGGAAATGTAGGAATCGACCCAGTTGAAATTCCTCCGTGGGGGCCTTCCTGGCCTCACACCACGCAACATATTTTCTCCAAATGCGGTGATAATGTTGTGCAGTCACCTCCTTCCTGGCTTTTACCAGTGTAGGAATGACCTCTTCCGGAATGCCTTTTTCCCTTAGAATTCGGCGTTCAACCGCCATGCCGTCAAACGCAGCCGCGGTAAGTCTTGGAATAGACACGGTCCCTGCTGAAGCAGGTCCCGTCTTAGAGGTAGAGGCCACGGATCCTCCGTGAGCATCTCTTGAAGTTCCGGGTACCAAGTTCTTCTTGGCCAATCCGGAGCCACTAGTATCGTTCTTACTCCCTTTTGCCGTATAATTCTCAGTACTTTTGGTATGAGAGGCAGAGGAGGGAACACATACACTGACTGGAACACCCACGGTGTTACCAGAGCGTCCACAGCTATTGCCTGAGGGTCTCTTGACCTGGCGCAATACCTGTCCAGTTTTTTGTTGAGGCGGGACGCCATCACATCCACCATTGGTTTTTCCCAACGGTTCACAATCATGTGGAAGACTTCTGGATGAAGTCCCCACTCTCCCGGGTGTAGATCGTGTCTACTGAGGAAGTCTGCTTCCCAGTTGTCCACTCCCGGAATGAATACTGCTGACAGTGCTATCACATGATCTTCCGCCCAGCGAAGAATCCTTGCAGCTTCTGCCATTGCTGTCCTGCTTCTTGTGCCGCCCTGTCTGTTTACGTGGGCGACTGCCGTGATGTTGTCCGACTGGATCAACACCGGCTGACCCTGAAGCAGGGGTTTTGCCAGACTTAGAGCATTGTAAATCGCTCTTAGCTCCAGTATATTTATGTGAAGAGACATCTCCAGGCTTGACCATACTCCCTGGAAGTTTCTTCCCTGTGTGACCGCTCCCCAGCCTCTCAGACTGGCATCCGTGGTCACCAGGACCCAGTCCTGTATGCCGAATCTGCGGCCCTCTAACAGATGAGCACTCTGCAACCACCACAGAAGAGACACCCTTGTCCGTGGCGATAAGGTTATCCGCTGATGCATCTGCAGATGTGATCTGGACCATTTGTCCAGCAGATCCCACTGAAAAGTTCGTGCGTGGAATCTGCCGAATGGAATCGCTTCGTAAGAAGCCACCATCTTTCCAAGGACTCTTGTGCATTGATGCACAGACACTTTCCCTGGTTTTAGGAGGTTCCTGACAAGTTCGGATAACTCCCTGGCTTTCTCCTCCGGAAGAAACACCTTTTTCTGAACCGTGTCCAGAATCATTCCCAGGAAGAGCAGACGTGTCGTCGGGGTCAACTGAGATTTTGGAAAATTCAGAATCCACCCGTGTTGTTGCAGCACTAGTCGGGTTAGTGCTACTCCGTCCTCCAGCTGTTCTCTGGACCTTGCCCTTATCAGGAGATCGTCCAAGTAAGGGATAATTAATACGCCTCTTCTTCGCAGAAGAATCATCATTTCGGCCATTACCTTGGTAAAGACCCGAGGTGCCGTGGACAATCCAAACGGCAGCGTCTGAAACTGATGACAGTTTTGCACCACGAACCTGAGGTACCCTTGATGTGAAGGGCAAATTGGGACATGCAGGTAAGCATCCTTTATGTCCAGGGACACCATAAAGTCCCCTTCTTCCAGATTCGCTATCACTGCTCTGAGTGACTCCATCTTGAACTTGAATTTTTGTATGTACAGGTTCAAAGATTTCAGATTTAGAATAGGTCTTACCGAGCCGTCCGGCTTCGGTACCACAAATAGCGTGGAGTAATACCCCTTTCCCTGTTGTAGGAGGGGTACCTTGACTATCACCTGCTGAGAAAACAGCTTGTGAATGGCTTCCAATACCGTCGCCCTGTCTGAGGGAGACGTTGGCAAAGCAGACTTTAGGAACCTGCGAGGGGGAGACTTCTCGAATTCCAACCTGTAACCCTGAGATACTACCTGCAGGATCCAGGGGTCCACCTGTGAGCAAGCCCACTGTGCGCTGAAATTCTTGAGTCGACCCCCACCGCTCCTGAGTCCGCTTGTAAGGCCCCAGCGTCATGCTGAGGGCTTTGCAGAACCCTGAGAGGGCTTCTGTTCCTGGGCAGGGGCTGCTTGCTGCCCTCTCTTACCCCTTCCTCTGCCCCGAGGCAGATATGACTGTCCTTTTGTCCGCTTGTTCTTATAGGACCGAAAGGACTGCGGCTGAAAAGACGGTGTCTTTTTCTGTTGGGAGGGGGTCTGAGGTAAAAAGGTGGATTTTCCGGCAGTTGCCGTGGCCACCAGATCCGATAGACCGACGCCAAATAATTCCTCCCCTTTATACGGCAATACTTCCATATGTCGTTTGGAATCCGCATCACCTGACCACTGTCGCGTCCATAAACTCCTTCTGGCAGATATGGACATCGCATTTACTCTCGATGCCAGAGTGCAAAAATCTCTCTGAGCATCTCGCATATAAAGGAAAGCATCCTTTAATTGCTCTATAGTCAATAAAATACTGTCCCTATCCAGGGTATCAATATTTTCAGTCAGGGAATCCAACCAGACGACCCCAGCACTGCACATCCAGGCTGAGGCGATGGCTGGTCGCAGTATAACACCAGTATGTGTGTATATACTTTTTAGGGTAGTTTCCAGTCTCCTATCAGCTGGATCCCTGAGGGCGGCCGTATCAGGAGACGGTAACGCCACTTGTTTTGATAAGCGTGTGAGCGCCTTATCCACCCTAGGGGGTGTTTCCCAGCGCGCCCTAACCTCTGGCGGGAAAGGGTATAATGCTAATAACTTTTTTGAAATTAGCACTTTTCTATCTGGGTTAACCCACGCTTCATCACATACATTATTTAATTCCTCTGATTCAGGAAAAACTACAGGTAGTTTTTTCACCCCCCACATAATACCCCTTTTTGTGGTACTTGCAGTATCAGAGATATGCAAAGCCTCCTTCATTGCCGTGATCATATAACGTGTGGCCCTACTTGAAAATACGTTTGTTTCATCACCGTCGACACTAGATTCAGTGTCTGTGTCTGGGTCTGTGTCGACCGACTGAGGTAAAGGGCTCTTTACAGCCCCTGACGGTGTCTGAGACGCCTGGGCAGGTACTAACTGGTTTGCCGGCCGTCTCATGTCGTCAACTGATTTTTGTAATGTGCTGACATTATCACGTAATTCCATAAACAAAGCCATCCATTCCGGTGTCGACTCCCTGGGGGGTGACATCACCATTATCGGCAATTGCTCTGCCTCCACACCAACATCGTCCTCATACATGTCGACACACACGTACCGACACACAGCAGACACACAGGGAATGCTCTTATCGAAGACAGGACCCCACTAGCCCTTTGGGGAGACAGAGGGAGAGTTTGCCAGCACACACCCAAGCGCTATAATATATATGGGAACAACCTTATATAAGTGTTGTTCCTTATAGCAGCTTAAATATATCAAAATATCGCCAAAAAATGCCCCCCCTCTCTGTTTTACCCTGTTTCTGTAGTGCAGTGCAGGGGAGAGTCCTGGGAGCCTTCCTCACAGCGGAGCTGAGCAGGAAAATGGCGCTGTGTGCTGAGGAGAATAAGCCCCGCCCCCTATTTCGGCGGGCTTTTCTCCCGGAGTTTTAGATATCTGGCATGGGTTAAATACATACATATAGCCTCAATGGCTATATGTGATGTATTCTTTAGCCATAAAGGTATTAAATATTGCTGCCCAGGGCGCCCCCAGCAGCGCCCTGCACCCTCCGTGACCGCTTGGTGTGAAGTGTGTGACAACAATGGCGCACAGCTGCAGTGCTGTGCGCTACCTTCATGAAGACTGAAGAGCCTTCTGCCGCCTGTTTCCGGACCTTCAATCTTCAGCATCTGTAAGGGGGGTCGGCGGCGCGGCTCCGGGACGAACCCCAGGGTGAGACCTGTGTTCCGACTCCCTCTGGAGCTAATGGTGTCCAGTAGCCTAAGAATCCAATCCATCCTGCACGCAGGTGAGTTGAAATTCTCTCCCCTAAGTCCCTCGATGCAGTGAGCCTGTTGCCAGCAGGACTCACTGAAAATAAAAAACCTAAAAACTTTTTCTAAGCAGCTCTTTAGGAGAGCCACCTAGATTGCACCCTGCTCGGACGGGCACAAAAACCTAACTGAGGCTTGGAGGAGGGTCATAGGGGGAGGAGCCAGTACACACCACCTAATCCTAAAGCTTTATTTTTGTGCCCTGTCTCCTGCGGAGCCGCTATTCCCCATGGTCCTGACGGAGTCCCCAGCATCCACTTAGGACATTAGAGAAATAAGATTTTAAACCTACCGGTAAATCTTTTTCTCCTAGTCCGTAGAGGATGCTGGGGACTCCGTAAGGACCATGGGGTATAGACGGGCTCCGCAGGAGACATGGGCACTATAAAGAACTTTTAGTATGGGTGTGCACTGGCTCCTCCCTCTATGCCCCTCCTCCAGACCTCAGTTAGAGAACTGTGCCCAGAGGAGATGGACAATACGAGGAAAGGATTTTGTTAATCTAAGGGCAAGATTCATACCAGCCCACACCAATCATACCACATAACCTGGAATATACACAACCAGTTAACAGTATGAACAAACAACAGCATCGGTCCAAGACCGATTCCAACTGTAACATAACCCTTATGTAAGCAATAACTATATACAAGTCTTGCAGATTTTCCGCACTGGGATGGGCGCCCAGCATCCTCTACGGACTAGGAGAAAAAGATTTACCTGTAGTTTTAAAATCTTATTTTCTCTTACGTCCTATAGGATGCTGGGGACTCCGTAAGGACCATGGGGTTTATACCAAAGCTCCCAATCGGGCGGGAGAGTGCGGATGACTCTGTAGCACCGACTGAGCAAATGCTAGGTCCTCATCAGCCAGGGTATCAAACTTGTAGAATTTAGCAAAAGTGTTTGAACCCGACCAAGTCGCCGCTCGGCAAAGCTGTAATGCCGAGACGCCTCGGGCAGCCGCCCAAGAAGTGCCCACCTTCCTAGTGGAATGGGCCTTAACCGAATGTGGTAACGGCAATCCAGCCGTAACATAAGCCTGCTGAATCGTGTTACAGATCCAGCAAGCAATAGTCTGCTTTGAAGCAGGCGCGCCAATCTTGTTTGCTGCATACAGGACAAACAGAGCCTCTGTTTTCCTAATTCTAGCCGTCCTGGCTACATAAATCTTTAAGGCCCTGACTACATCCAGGGACATGGAATCCTCCAAGTCACTCGTAGCCACAGGCACCACGATAGGTTGGTTCATATGAAATGAAGACACCACCTTAGGTAAAAATTGAGGACGAGTCCTCAATTGTGCTCTATCCACATGAAAAATCAAGTAGGGGCTCTTGTGAGACAATGCCGCCAATTCAGACACCCGCCTTGCCGAAGCTAAGGCCAATAACAAGACCACCTTCCAGGTGAGAAATTTCAACTCAACCGTTTTAAGGGGTTCAAACAAATGTGACTTAAGGAACTGTAACACCACGTTCAGGTCCCATGGCGCCACTTGGGCAACAAAAGGAGGCTGGATGTGTAGCACTCCCTTCACAAAAGTCTGGACTTCTGGAAGAGAAGCCAATTCCTTCTGAAAGGATATCGATAAGGCCGAAATCTGTACCTTAACAGAGCCTAACTTCAGGCCCATATCCACTCCTGTCTGTAGAAAGTGGAGAAAACGGCCCAGGTGGAAATCTTCCGTAGGAGCATTCTTGGCTTCACACCAACATACATACTTCCTCCAGATACGGTGATAATGTTTCGCCGTCACCTCCTTCCTAGCCTTTACTAGAGTAGGTATGACCTCCTCCGGAATACCCTTCTCAGCTAGGATCCGGCGTTCAACCGCCATGCCGTCAAACGTAACCGCGGTAAGTCTTGTAACATGCAGGGTCCCTACTGTAACAGGTCCTCCCTTAGTGGAAGAGGCCAAGGATCTTCTGCGAGCATCTCCTGAAGATCTGAGTACCAGGCCCTTCAAGGCCAGTCTGGAACAATGAGTATTGTCTGTACTCTTTTCCGTCTTATGATCCTCAACACCTTTGTGATGAGAGGCAGAGGAGGAAACACATAGACCGACTGGAACACCCATGGCGTTACCAGAGCGTCTACTGCTATTGCCTGAGGGTCCCGGGACCTGGCACAGTACCTCCGAAGCTTCTTGTTGAGGCGTGATGCCATCATGTCTATTTGAGGAACTCCCCAGAGACCCGTTATCTCTGCAAAGACTTCTTGATGAAGTCCCCACTCTCCTGGATGGAGATCGTGTCTGCTGAGGAAGTCTGCTTCCCAGTTGTCCACTCCCGGAATGAAGACAGCTGACAGAACGCTTACGTGATTTTCCGCCCAGCGAAGAATCCTGGTGGCTTCCGCCATCGCGACTCTACTCCTTGTCCTGCCTTGGCGGTTCACATGAGCCACGGCTGTGACATTGTCTGATTGAATCAGAACCGGTAGGTTGCGAAGAAGACCCTCCGCTTGTCGAAGGCCGTTGTATATGGCCCTTAATTCCAGCATGTTGATGTGCAGACAGGACTCCTGGCTTGACCATAGTCCTTGAAAGTTTCTTCCTTGGGTGACTGCTCCCCATCCTTGGAGGCTCGCGTCCGTGGTTACCAGAACCCAGTCCTGAATGCCGAACCTGCGACCCTCTAGAAGGTGAGCACTTTGCAGCCACCATAGGAGAGACACCCTGGCCCTGGGGGACAGTTATTTTCTGATGTATTTGTAAATGGGACCCGGACCACTTGTCCAGAAGGTCCCATTGAAACGTCCTCGCATGGAACCTGCCGAAGGGAATGGCCTCGTAGGCTGCCACCATTTTCCCCAGAACTCGAGTGCATTGATGAACGGACACTCTTTTTGGCTTTAGCAGGTCTCTGACCATGTTCTGGAGGTCCTGGGCTTTTTCCAACGGGAGAAAAACCCTCTTCTGTTCCGTGTCCAGAATCATGCCTAGGAACGATAGTCGAGTTGTTGTAACCAACTGTGACTTTGGCAGATTGAGAATCCAACCGTGTTGCTGGAGCACTCTCAGAGAGAGTGACACGTTCTTCAGTAATTGATCTTTTGATCTCGCCTTTATCAGGTCCAAGTATGGGATAATTGTGACTCCTTGCCTGCGCAGGATCTCCATCATTTCCGCCATTATCTTGGTGAAAATCCTCGGGGCAGTTGAAAGCCCAAACGGCAACGTCTGAAACTGGAAAAGACAATCCTGTACCGCGAATCTCAGGTACTCCTTATGAGCGGGATATATGGGGACATGAAGGTAAGCATCCTTTATGTCCAGTGACACCATAAAATCCCCCTCTTCCAGGCTGGCTATTACAGCTCGGAGCGATTCCATCTTGAATTTGAAACGTTTCAAGTACAGATTTAGGGATTTTAGATTTAAAATGGGCCTGACCGAACCATCCGGCTTTGGGACCACAAAGAGGGTCGAATAGTACCCTTTTCCCTGTTGGCTCAGGGGAACCCCGATAATCACTTGCTGTTGACACAGCGTTTGAATTGCAGCTAACACTACTTCCTGCTCTGGGGTAGAAGCTGGTAAGGCCGACTTGAAAAATCGGCGTGGGGGCACCTCTTCGAATTCCAGCTTGTAGCCTTGGGAAACTATCTCCATCGCCCAAGGATCTACGTCTGACCGAACCCAGACCTGGCTGAAGAGTCGAAGGCGTGCCCCCACCGCTGCGGACTCCCGCAAGGGAGCCCCAGCGTCATGCGGTGGATTTTGTAGAAGCCGGGGAGGACTTCTGTTCCTGGGAACCCGCCGCGGCAGGTGTTCTTTTCCCTCTACCCTTACCTCTGGCAAGGAAGGAGGAGCCCCGACCTCTTCTGGGCTTTTGCGACCGAAAGGACTGCATCTGATACTGTGGAGTTTTCTTTTGCTGTTGGGGAACAAAAGGTAAAAAGGTAGATTTACCTGCGGTAGCTGTGGAAACCAGGTCCGCGAGCCCATCCCCAAACAACACATCACCCTTTTAGGGTAAAACCTCCATATGCTTTTTTGAATCCGCATCACCCGTCCATTGGCGGGTCCATAAGGATCGTCTTGCTGAAATAGCCATGGCATTGGCTCTGGAACCCAACAATCCAATGTCTCTTTGAGCGTCTCTCATATATAAGACTGCGTCTTTAATATGTGCTAAAATTAGCAAAATAGTATCCCTATCTAGGGTATCAAGTTCAGCTGACAGGGTATCTGTCCAAGCTGCAACTGCACTACATACCCATGCCGACGCAATTGCCGGTCTAAGTAAAGTACCAGTATGTGTATAAATAGACTTTAATGTAGTCTCCTGCCTGCGGTCCGCAGGGTCCTTGAGGGCCGCTGTATCTGGAGACGGCAGCGCCACCTTCTTGGACAGGCGTGTTATAGCCTTGTCCACTATGGGAGAGGATTCCCAACGTGCCCTGTCCTGTGTAGGGAAAGGGTACGCCATAAGAACCCTTTTGGGAATCTGCAGTCTCTTATCTGGAGATTCCCAAACTTTTTCAAATAACTCATTAAGTTCATGAGATGGAGGAAAGTTTACCACAGGTTTCTTTTCCTTATACATGCGCACCCTCGTGTCGGGAACAGAGGGGTCGTCTGTGATATGCAAAACATCTTTTATTGCAATAATCACATACTGAATAGTTTTTGCCACCCTATGGTGCAATCTAGCATCATCATAGTCGACACTGGAATCAGAGTCCGTGTCGGTATCTGTGTCCACAATTTGTGACAAGGGACGCTTTTGAGACCCTGACGGGCCCTGTGAGTCGGTCCAATCCATGGATTGACCCCCTGATGTCTCCCTGGATTCTGCTTTATCTAGCCTCTTATGGAATGATGCTACACTTGCATTTAACATATGCCACATATCCATCCATTCCTGAGTCGGCACTACCGTCGGGGACACACCACTCATCTCCTCCACCTCCTCCTTTGATAAGCCTTCCGCTTCAGACATGCCGACACGCATGTACCGACCCCCCACACACACAGGGATATAACTATACGGGGACAATTCCCCAACCAGGCCCTTTGGAGAGACAGAGAGAGATTATGCCAGCACACACCCAGCGCCAAACTGACACTGGAAAACCCAGATAGCACTTTTATA
Source organism: Pseudophryne corroboree (assembly GCF_028390025.1). NCBI lineage: Eukaryota > Metazoa > Chordata > Amphibia > Anura > Myobatrachidae > Pseudophryne > Pseudophryne corroboree. The sequence goes on from NC_086451.1 coordinate 35,449,750, forward strand.
TATAATGCCAATGCCATTCCCATTCACTGCGCTTGAAATGTGCCCCCCTCCTCTTTTTTTCAGCCCTCTGATGCGTTCAGCAGGGGAGAGTCCGGGGAGCCAGCGTTCTCTGCAGCTTCTGTGGAGAAAATGGCGTTGGTTAGTGCTGAAAGATCAAGCTCCGCCCCCTCCAGCGGCGGGCTTCGGTCCCGCTTCAATTTCAGAAAAATGGCGGGGGATCGTCTATTTGCTGCCTCCGCAGCCTAATATATATATTTGTGCCAAAAACGAGGTTTATTGCTGCCCAGGGCGCCCCCCCTGCGCCCTGCACCCATCTGTGCCTGTGTGTGTTGTGTGGGAGCAATGAAGATCTGAGGTCTTCTGCCGCCTTGAAGTCTTCTCTTCTTCTCATACTCACCCGGCTTCTATCTTCCGGCTCTGCGAGGAGGACGGCGGCGCGGCTCCGGGACGAACCCCAGGGTGAGACCTGTGTTCCGACTTCCTCTGAAGCTAATGGTGTCCAGTAGCCTAAGAAGCAGAGCCTATCAGCAGTGCTCCCTGAAAATAAAAAACCTAACAAAATTCTTTTACACAGAAAACTCAGGAGAGCTCCCTGTAATGCACCCTATCTCCTCTGGGCACAAGATCTAACTGAGGTCTGGAGGAGGGGCATAGAGGGAGGAGCCAGTGCACACCCATACTAAAAGTTCTTTATAGGTGCCCTGGTCTCCTGCGGAGCCCATCTATACCCTATGGTCCTCACGGAGTCCCCAGCATCCTCTAGGACGTAAGAGAAAAGTGGACCCCCCCCCCCCCGCATGTCGACCTTTTGTCATGTTGACCTAGTACATGTCGACCTTGAGTCCTGTCGACACAGAAACCATGTCGATCTACGTACTGTCGACCAATATTGGTCGACCTAGACACTGTCGACCTAAAGGTGGGTACACACTGGTAGATATATCTGCCGATCAATTGATCGGCAGATATATCTATAGAAGGATCAGGCTCTGCCGCAGCATGTGTACGGGGGGTCGGCCGACCGCCCGTACACACACAGCGGCGCGCCAATATATCGGTAGATATATTGGCCGTCGGCTGTGCTGCAGGGCCGACGCGATACGTCTGTGAACAACGGAGTTCACAGACGTATCGCCCGTACACACTGGGCGACAGACCCACGATATATCGGCCGTTCAAGAGAATGGCTGATATATCGCGCAGTGTGTACCCACCTTTAGTCTAGTCTATCCAACATACCACACCCGTCTATCATATATATAGCAACTGAAAGAAGTGTCTTTACTGTGTTATAAATGAATAATAATCTTGTTACATACTCTCACGTGTGTTGTTAAATGATGATTCCTGTTATCGGGATCTGGTCTCTAGGTCGACAGTAACTAGGTCGACACTATCTAGGTTGACCACTATTGGTCGACAGTAACTAGGTGGACAGGGTCTCTATGTCGACAGGTCAAAAGGTCGACATGAGTTTTTCACAATTTTTTATTTTTTTTAACCTTTTCATACTTAACGATCCACGTGGACTACGATTGGAATGGTAATCTGTGCTGTGCGAAGCGGTGGTGGAGCGAGGCACCTTGTCTGAAGCTCGCGAGCCATGCGAGGGGACACGGTGCACTAATTGAGGTTCCCGGTCACTCTACGAAGAAAACGACACCTAAAAAACATAAAAAACTCACGTCGACCTTTTGACCTGTCGACCTAGTTACTATCTACCTTCCATACCACACCCCTTTTATCATGTCTTGTTTTTTGTGTCAAAAACCGGTCATAAACAATAATAATTATAAAATAAAATTGCTAATATGAGCAATATTACTACTACTAATACTACTACTACTACTAATAATAATAATAATAATAATAATAAATAATAGTAATCATAATAATAATAAATGTAAATGGCTAGAGGTTGCATTTAGTAAAAATCTTTTTTTTAAACCACTGCACATCGCAGACAATCATTTCCCTCAAACTCCTGTAGGGAAGAGCGTAATATTATTTCCAAATTAGAATAAAGGGTGAACTACATCTGATTGTTCATTTGATCATGGGGGGTGGAATGGGGGGTGTATTTATAATTAGGCAATACTTATTTTTATTTTATGCATACCTCCCAACATGACCCTCTCCAGGAGGGACAGAATGCTCTGCTCCTGGACTTCTCTCTTAATGTATGATTGCCGTCACCTGTGCTGAAACACCTTTCTTATCCATGAACCTATTCAAAACAGGTGATGGCAATAACAAATTAAGAGAGAAGTCCAGGGGCAGAGCATTGTGTCCCTCCTGGAGAGGGTTATGTTGGGAGGTATGTTTTATGGCACAATAAATGGTGTCCACATCATGAAATAATGTAGTAAAGTATTGACTCCATCATTAACACATTTTCCCCCTTACTAATCCCCCTCCCAATACATTAATAAAATACATTCCGGTGGTAAAACAATTATTCATTGATTTTTTACTGTTTAATCAATTGATAATGATTGCCTTCATAACTAATAAGTATATTGTGCCTCCAGACAGCATGCAGCTTCAGCAATCTCACCTCACACCTCATTTCCTGGTGATAAGTCAAACTGCAGCTTCTTCTATTTCATGGTTCACTTCATATTCTTACCATGTAAAAAAAATTGAGACGGTGATTGCCAATGTGAATTTTTAAAAATTTGGCCTTTAGTAAATAGTGTGGATTCAGGGGAGATGTATCAAATATCCAAAGAGAAAAAGTGGGGTAGTTGTCCATAGAAACCATACTAGTTTCTATGTATTATTTAGCACAATGTTTCCCAACCCCGGTCCTCAAGACATACTAGCAATCCAGGTTTCAAGGATAGCTATACTCGAGCACAGATGATTCAATAAGTACCTCAGTTATTCTGATATAAGCATCTTTGCTCAAACATGGCTACCCTTTAAACGTGGACTGTTATTGCCCTGAGGATCTAGCACCTTCTAAAAATTAACAGAAGCTGATTTGTTGCTATGGCAACTTCTCCACTCTCTACTTTTTGCTTTTGATACACCCACCCCCCTCAATCATCGAAAAATTGGCAAAAAAAATGCACTGTATTATGAGCCCAAAAGATTCAAACCCCCCCCCCCCCCCCCCCCACACACACACACACACACACACACACACACACACACACACACACACACACACCACCACCACCACCACCACCACCACCACTACCACCACCAAATCATGCTTACTACGTGTAATATCAGGAAAAATAAGGCTGTACTTCAGAGCTGAGAGGCAATGTTTACAGGGGGGATCATCATCTCAGAGACACCCGTCGTCATAGAAAAACGTTTACCGTGACTGTTTTGAGTTGTCTGTTTAACAAACTTCATGTATGTGTCTCTCTGTAGTGACATCAGAATTGGGTTACCCATGCCTGTAGCATACACACTGCTCCATCGGCTGGCACTTGTCTGCGCACTGATAACTCTAGTCTGGAATATAAGGTTTGTACTGTTTATTGGCTATGAAGAAAGCATGGATCCCCTTCATAAAGTGACCACCATATTGATTTGGGATTGGCCTTTCCACAAGCCAATGAACGTTTCAGGAGACGTCTGCGCCGAGCTCTACAACATCAAGAACTGTAGACTGACTGCCGATCGGAACATTTACAACCATAGCGATGTGGTGGTCTTTCACCACAAGGAACTTGGTAAGAATGGCTGTGAGATGCCCTCTCAATCTAGACCTGCTAAACAGATGTGGGTTTGGGCAAATCTAGAGTCTCCTTCCAACACTAATGGTCTAGAAAAATTGAGCAACGTGTTCAACTGGACTTTGACCTATCGAGAAGATTCTGACATCTTCGTACCTTATGGGCAATTGGTTCCTAAGCCAGTAACAAAGTTTCATAACTCCACCAAGACTGGTTTGGTGGCCTGGGTTGTTAGTAACTACCATCGTTCCCAAGAAAGAGCGTTGTTCTTCAAAGAGTTTTCTTCCTACCTCAAGGTGGATGTTTATGGAAAAGCTAGCAATAGAACGTTATGTTCGACGTGTTTAATCCCCACTCTGTCCCGTTACTTTTTCTACCTGGCTTTGGAGAACTCTGTCCACCAAGACTACATCACAGAGAAGTTGTGGCAAAACTCCTTTCTTGCCGGTACAGTTCCCGTGGTGCTAGGTCCACCCCGGGAAAACTATGAGAAGTTCATACCAGCTGACTCGTTTATCCATGTGTCCGATTTTCTATCGCCCAAACACCTGGCAGACTTTCTAGTGTCAATGACGCCACAACGCTACCAAGAGTTCTTCCGCTGGCGGGAAACCTATGGGGTGAAAGTATACATGGACTGGAGGCAGAGGTTTTGCACAATTGGTTCAAAATACCCTGGCCTGCCCAAGACCAAAACGTACAGCAATTTAGAAGGCTGGTTTAATGGTGCAAAACATGAAACCTAGTTTTATTGTTGGCTTCTAAAGAGTGTATTAGAATCTTATCAATTAACGCTGTGTAAGGAGTTTTGTTTTATGCGTTATCATAAAGGGGAAGTGAGGCTGCAATGATATAATCTACTGCGAAACGCGTCGATGCGCCTCTATCCTAGACACTTCATCTATGAAGTGGTCTGGATTCAGGAGGATAGGATTCTCTCAGCTGTCTCCTTATATGACTAGCAGAAATAAATGATCACTGTGAAAATGATCCTTGCTATATGTACATTTTGAGTGATAGGCGTTTATTATACTGAAGAATAAACACTCTGTTATAGGTGCTCATATTAATACAGTGCTACTATATAATTGGCCTTAGGGGGGAATTCAATTAGCCCCGTTAATTTAACGGGGGTGAAAAAGAGTGGTAGCCCTGAGCTTTACCGCCTGGGGCTATTCAATTGGATCCCCTTTTTCTTACCCGATAAATGAATCTCGACACCCCTCAGGAGACCGGAGCAAGAACACCAACAGCCGAAATCCTTAAGGTGAGTATCGGGGTGGGGGATAAGGTAGAGCCTGTGGCGGGGGGACGGTTAGGGTTAGGCACTAGGGGGGGTTAGTGTTAGGCACTGGGGATGGGGGTTAGCCGTAGCTGACACCCCCGGAGAGTTATCCCTAGCCAACACTCCCACGGGGTCAGGGTAAGGGAGGGGAGACGGAAAAATACTTGGTATCCGGTCTCTAGGTCAACAAGACTTAGGTCGACAGTGTCTAGATTGACCACTATTGGTCAACAGTTACTAGGTCGACAGGGTTTCTAGGTTGACATGTTCTAGGTTGACAGGTCAAAAGATCGACATGAGTTTTTTAAAAAAAAAAAATTTTTGGGAACTTTTTCATACTTTACGATCCACGTGGACTACGATTGGAAACGGTAACCTGTGCCGGGCGCAGCGGTAGCGGAGTGAGGCACCTTGCTCGAAGCATGGCGAGCGATGTGAGTCATGCGAGGGGACACGGTGCACTAATTGGGGTTCCCAGTCACCGTACGGCGAAAACGACACCAGAAAACTAATGTCGATCTTTTGACCTGTCGAACTAGATCATGTCGACCTAGAGACCCTGTCGACCTAGAATCCCTGTCGACCTAGTTACTGTCGACCTAAGTGTGGTCGACCTTGCATACCACACCCAAAATACTTACCCCTGTCTGGTGTCGGGATTCTCACTGTCAGGATGCCGCAGCCGGTCAGGTGACCGCCGGCATCCCAACCTTCGGCATTTCATAACCAACCCCTTCAGATGACTTTCATTGATTACCATGCACGTTACTTTATCATTCTGCCTACCTTTAGTGCTTTTCAGTTGTCTCTTTATATCAGGCAGACTTTTTTGTTGCACCTTTGTGTCAAATCCCAGAGCAGCGTACCCCCCTACACACACACACACACACACACACACACACACACACACACACACACACACACACACACACACACACACACACACACACACACACACACACACACACACACACACACACTATGAAGACACTACTGAAAAGCACAGACTGGCGCCAGAAAGTGTATTTAATGACATTTGTAGCGGCATAGGGAAGCTAATTGATAACAGATAGCTAAAGGCTGTTTAATGACTGTGCCCATATAGGTTTCCTGTATTACATGTGTTTATATTATTACATGATAAACATGCAGCAGATTATTCAGCATATGGGCGAACATCCACAGTTAATTTCGTACATACAATGCTTGTGTAATTAAGCCTGATTTGTGTTCAACTGTGCATCGTATCCACAGGCAGTATACTTACTGTAAAGGTTTGTAACCTTCAGCACCGTGGACAAACTTTGTGGGAGATTTATCAGAGCTTGGGGTGAGATAAAGTGGAGTGAGATAAAGTACTAGCCAATCAACTTCTGTCATTTTTCACACACAGCCTTTAACATGACATTTAGAAGCTGACTGGGCAGTACTTTATCTCTCTGCAAGCATTGATAAATCTCCCCGTATATCTCCCATTACCCATCTTCAGACAGCTGCAATATGGAATGCAACAGCCCTGGATTTGTTAAAAGACCAGGGCCGGTTCAAGCCCTCTCTGCGCCCCGGGCAGGAAATGGGTGCGTGCTTAATACAGGGGGCGTGGTCAGTTACGCCCCCTGTACAGTAGTAGCGCCGCTTAAATGCTGAGCGGTGCGCGATGACGTCATTGTGCACCGCACAGCAAAGGTCCTCTCCACGAAGGGAAACTAGACGCTACGTGTCTAGTTCCCTTCACAGGGGGACACAGCGGGCAGCGGAGGGCACAGCAGTAGCGGATCTTGCCATGGTGCGGCGCCCTCCGGAAGGCGGCGCCCCGGGCAAAAGTCCTGCTTGCCCGTGGCAAGATCCGCTACTGTAAAAGACCACTTAGGACATACCACCCATGCTGATTTAATACCTTTCCAGAGTCTTGCGACGGTAGTGGCTAGATCCTCTTCGGAGAAGATGAAAAACCATGGGAAGATGCTGCAACCGCTGCAAAAATCACTTTAAAAATGGGAACTGCGCATACGTATTTGGTAGTCTCCAAACCATGGCGGGCGCCATGTTTCCGGAGACCTGCACATGTGCAGTAAACTCCGGCACAATGCTGGAGCCTACTGTGCACTGGAGAGGTGGGGGCCCATCAGGAGTCTGCACACGGCCCCCTCCTCTCTTAAATAGCCCCTGAGAGCCCATGTGCAGGCTCCGTTCAGGCCCCCTCCTCTCTGGCAGTGGCAACAGCACTGTAGACTCTGGCTTTGTGTGAGAGTCTACTGTGCAGGTCTCCGGGAACATGGAGCCCACGCCTTGTTTCCGGGGACATACCTATTGCTCATGGGCAAATCACCAGGAAAATGGCTGCCGCACCATTTTCCCAGTGATTTATGTCTGCAATGCTGGCCGCCGCAGGACTCCGGAGGGGTACGTATAATTATACGGATGCAGGGTGTGCGGTGTGGCTCTCCTGGACACACCCTGCACCCACTATAGATTCTGTGCATGCCAGTGACGTGTGGTGGGGTGAGGCAGATGAGGGGGAGCCTTTCCTGTCATACTAACGTTTGAGCCAGAGTTTTTACTGTATAAAGTATATGAAAAATACAAAGAATATGTTTGAAATATCTTCTTTGCATTATTTGGGTTGCGACGGCCGGCGATAAGAAGCCCATAGGCTTCTATAGGGTATCGCCATCCAGAGATGGCGATACCCTGGGCGGCGAAAAACCGGCGGTGGGGTCTTAGTACATTTAAAAATGCGGTAAAACCCCGAAAACGGGGGTTTTACCACATTTTTCCCTTAGTACATCCTGCAAATTGTGTGTAAATCTGGCTATGGTGCTAGCCAGCCCCTCCTGAGCCATTTAGCTCACCGCACGTCCTTGGTGCCTGCGCAGTTTGATAACATTTGCTATTTGCGGCCGTATACAGAGCTGCGTACACACTCGGAATCAGGCCCTTGATATTTTAGTTCTGATGAGGAACACAGAATAATGGGCCTAATTCAGACCTGATTGCTGCTGTGCGTTTTCGCACAGTGGGCGATTATCAATTGACTGCGCACGTGTATGCACCGCAATGCGCACGCACATCGTCAAACAACAACAAGCATCACCAAACAGCAACAAGCTGGTGCGAAAATTTCGATCGCACAGCCATTCGCAAGATGATTGACAGGAAGAGGACGTTTGCGGGTGGTGACCATTTTCTGGGAGTGTCAGGAAAAACGCAGGCGTGCCCAAGCGTTTTCTAGTAGGGTGTGTGACGTCAGCTCCGGCCCCGATCAGCCCGTTCTCATCGCACTGTAGGAGTAAGTCCTGGGCTACGCACACACTGCACACACTGGTAATAACATTCGATGGTGAGTGAGGTGGGAACGGATTTGCAGCTGTCCGCTGTCTGAGGGACATTTTCACACAGCGTACACATGCGATCGCACACTCTCACAGGCGAATATACACTCCCCTTGGGCGGCGATTATCTGATTGCAGGACAGCAAAATTAGCAGCCCAGCGATCAGGTCTGAATTAGGCCCATTATACTGCAAGGGAGGTGTCTGCCTCACTGTGGGCAGGATGTACTAAAGCAAAAATGCGGTAAAACCCCCGAAAACGGGGGTTTTACCGTATTTTCAAATTTACTAAGACCGTACCGCAGCGTTTTCGTCTATAGGCCAGGGCCGGATCTAGGGGGGGGCGAAGGGGGCGATCGCCCCCCCCCCCCCTAACACAGTCATAGCCATGCCCACTTTTGAGCAGAAGAGAGCTCTCCGGGGAGAGCCTGAGGCAGAACGATGTGCTGCAGCTTATACCACAGCAGCACAGAGGAGCCAGGAGAGCAAGGGTTACAGAGCATTTGCCCCTCACTTGCTGGTGTGTGGGTACTAGGGCTAATAAATACAATTACACCATAGCACAGTCACATGTACATAGAACAATCACAAAGCTCTAGCTCAGTCTCACTCAAAAAGTTCAGTCAGAATTGAGAGGAGGAGGAGTTAGAATTGCAGATGGGAGGAGTTGGGACTGTAGAGGGAGGAGTCAAGATTAAACAGTAAACCGCCCCCCCTAAAGAAAAGTCTAGATCCGTCCCTGCTATAGGCGGTACCCTATAGAAGCCTATGGGCTTCTTATCGCCGACCGCCGCCTCCGCCGGCCCTGCCGCAGACGCCAACCCCCCTCCCCCCCGGCTTACCTTCCTCCAGGCTGCCCTGGACCCGGAAGGTAATCTCCGTCTCCCCCTAGCAACGCAGCCGGAGGTCCTTCCGACTGCAGGGGGGAGGAGGAGGCGCCGGGGGCAGCCTGCTGCTGCTTCCCGGCGTCTAGCCAGTGTAAAGATCCCAGGGAGGTGACGGAGACCCCCAGCAGACCACCTCACAGGTATCGCAGGGTGCCTCCGTCACCGCATCGCGATATTGATCGCATATGTTAGTACATATGCGATCAACATCGCTGCGGTAAGCGGCGAGGGGCGGCGACGTATCTTAATACATCCCACCCTAAATCACAGTAGCATCCCAGTCTAATACATTGCTGTCCAGAATCACTGATCACAAATCACAGGCATGAAACGTGCCCATAGGAAAAGACACAATTTGAGGAATATTGACCATATAAAATACTTTTAAATCCGGACGCAAATACAAAATAAAAAGTTCAAATAAATCCAAAACATCCACTGTCTTTGTTTTCACAAAATCAAATGAGAATGTTCTTTCCTGCCACTGACCGATGGCAAATATCTATTAAATAATACAAATAGATTGCTGCAGTCATAAAAATAATATTAATAGAATCCGTAGGAGGGGTCAGGACCCGCTTCAGCCAATCAGAAGTGACTGCTGACTGACATAATCACTAATCCGTGCATATCTTGCAGCAGTAGCAGGTGCCCGCAAGAACGCAAGGCAGGGCCGGCTCCAGGCCTACTAGCAATGTAAAAGTGCCCCCCCCCCCCCCCCCCATGTGCGCGCGCTCCCGGAAAAGTGGGTGTGGCCTCTGGAAAAGTGGGCGTGGCCTCATAACTTCATATCATCAAACTATAAACATATTTTCACACAATTAGCAGCCTTACACATAGCCACAGTAGTGTTCCTTACACACAATGTCTCCAGTATAGTGCCAGATACACGACTGACATGCCCCGCAGCAGTGCCAGCTACACATGACATGCCCCGCAGCAGTGCCAGCTACACATGACATGCCCCGCAGCAGTGCCAGCTACACATGACATGCCCCGCAGCAGTGCCAGCTACACATGACATGCCCCGCAGCAGTGCCAGCTACACATGACATGCCCCGCAGCAGTGCCAGCTACACATGACATGCCCCCCAGCAGTGCCAGCTACACATGACATGCCTCCCCAGCAGTGCCAGCTACACATGACATGCCCCCCAGCAGTGCCAGCTACACATGACATGCCCCGCAACAGTGCCAGCTACACATGACATGCCCCGCAGCAGTGCCAGCTACACATGACATGCCCCGCAGCAGTGCCAGCTACACATGACATGCCCCGCAGCAGTGCCAGCTACACATGACATGCCCCGCAGCAGTGCCAGCTACACATGACATGCCCCGCAGCAGTGCCAGCTACACATGACATGCCCCGCAGCAGTGCCAGCTAGCCAGCTACACATGACATGCCCAGCAGCAGTGCCAGCTAGCCAGCTACACATGACATGCCCCGCAGCAGTGCCAGCTACACATGACATGCCCCGCAGCAGTGCCAGCTACACATGATAGTGTTCACTTTTTAGGGCATGGTGCTGATCACAGGGAGGGCACATTTTTAAGTTAGGAGGGCAAAATGATGTACATACTGCTTGTTGTTCCCATACCTATATGTCAAAGAATGGACAGTGCGCGCCGAAGGCGCGCAGCAAAACTTAAGGGGAGTTACTTCGTGGGGAAGGTACGTGGCCACATAATAGTGGCAATTTGCATTACACCACACAGTAGTGCAGCTAATACACACTGCACCAGGTAGAACCTCCTATACACTTTGCGCCAGGCACAGCACTGAGACACATTGCCTAGCCACAGACGCCTAGCGGGAACACTACATGACATGCTCCCCAGCAGTGCCAGCTACACGTGACATGCCCCCCAGCAGTGCCAGCTACACGTGACATGCCCCCCAGCAGTGCCAGCTACACGTGACATGCCCCCCAGCAGTGCCAGCTACACGCGACATGCTCCCCAGCAGTGCCAGCTACACGCGACATGCCCCCCCCCCCCAGCAGTGCCAGCTACACGTGACATGCCCCCCAGCAGTGCCAGCTACATAAATGGCCACACAGTGCCAGATATGCACCCACAGTTCAGATACATAAATGCCCCCAAAGTGCCAGATACATAAATGCCTCCACAGTGCAGATATGCCCCCCACAGTGCCAGATACATAAATGCCCACACAGTGCCAGATACATAAGTGCCCCCACAGTGCCAGATATAAAAATGCCCACACAGTGCCAGATATGTCCCCACAGTGCCATATATAAAATTGCCCCCACAGTGCCAGATATGCCCCCACAGGGCCAGATACATAAATGCCCCCAGTGCCAGATACATAAATGCCCACACATTGCCAGATGCATAAATGCCCCCAGTGCCAGATGCATAAGTGCCCACACAGTGCCAGATGCATTATTGCCCCCCACAGTGTCAGATACATTAATGCCCCCAGTGCCAGATATGCCCCCACAGTGCCAGATATGCCCCCACAGTGCCAGATAAATAAATGCCCCCCACAGTGCCAGATAAATAAATGCCCCCAGTGCCAGATAAATAAGTGCCCCCACAGTGCAGATATACCCCCACAGTGCCAGATACATAAATACCCCCACAGTGCCGATATGCCCCCCCAGTGCCAGATACAGAAATGCCCCCACAGTGCCAGATACATGCATGCCCCCACAGTGCAGATACATAAATGCCCCCACAGTGCCAGAAATGCCCCCACAGTGCCAGATACATTAATGCCCCCTCACAGTGCACAGATAAATGCCCCCCCCCCCCCGCAGTGCCAGATAAATGAATGCCCCCCACAGTGCCAGATAAATGAATGCCCCCCACAGTGCTAGATAAATGCCCCCACAGTGCCAGAAATGCCCCTGCGGTGCCAGAAATGCCCCCACGGTGCCAGACAGTGCCAGAAATGCCCCCCACAGTGCCAGAAATGCCCCCACAGAGCCAGATATGCCCCCAGTGTGCCAGATATGCCCCCAGTGTGCCAGATATGCCCCCAGTGTTCCAAATATGCCCCCACGGTGCCAGAAATGCCCCCACATTGCCAGAAATGCCCCCACATTGCCAGAAATGCCCCCACAGTGCCAGATAAATGCCCCCACAGTGCCAGATAAATGCCCCCACAGTGCCAGATATGCCTCCACAGAGCCAGATATGCCCCCAGTGAGCCAGATATGCCCCCAGTGAGCCAGATATGCCCCCCACAGTGCCAGAAATGCCCCCACAGAGCCAGATATGCCCCCAGTGTGCCAGAAATGCCCCCCACAGTGCCAGATAAATGCCCCCACAGTGCGATCCATAAATGTGCGACCCCCCCCCCACCAAATACCTGAGGCGCTGAGAGGGGGAGGAGGAGTGCGGGCGGGAGAGTGAGGGTCCGGGTGCGGGTGGGCGGGCGGCCACTTGTGTGCGCTATGCGCGGCGCCGGCGTCTGACGTTAGACACCGGCGCCGCATAGCGCACACACGGACGGGACAGCGCTGCACACACAGGGCCGGCTCCAGCTTCGAATATGGCGGCGCCAGCGCGCGGCGCTCATTAAGGGTGGCGCCCTGCGCGGCCGCTCTATTCGAACATGCCTAGAGCCGGCCCTGCCGCAAGGTATTCATCTCCTGACAGCAGGGCCGTAAGGGCCTGGGGCTGAAAATGATCAAGGGCCTATTGTAAGAAGCGGAGGAGGTGTGACCAGTACTGTGTGGGTGTGGCCAGTGCTGTGTGGTGTGGCAAGTGCCATGTGGGCATGTACATCCCCTGTATCAATCAGCCCCAACCTCTACCTAAATACGTACAAGTGGAAAAATTATATCATTTTGTGAGGAAAACAGAAATTTAGGCCCCCCCATTTATCAAGTCTTGGAGAGTGATAAATAGCACGGTGATAAAGTACCAAGCAATCAGCTCCTAACTTCCATGTCACAGGCTGTGTTTGAAAAATGACAGTTAGGAGCTGATTGGCTGGTACTCTATCACTGTGCTATTTATCACTCTCCAAGGCTTGATAAATCTGGGCTACAATTTAATTCTTAGAAGGTCTATTCATGAAGCAGTGAAAAGAGTGGAGAAGTGAGCCTGTGGAGAAGTTGCCCATGGCAACCAATCAGCTGCTCCGTACAATTGTATAGTATGCAAATTATAAATGTCACTTCAATGCTGATTGGTTGCCATGGGCAACTTCTCCACTGGCTCACTTCTCCACACTTTTCACTACTTCATGAATAGACCCCTATGTATGATTATCAACTGTGTAGGCAGCTGGTCATCCACTAGCTATCATGATGATGGGCCTATTTATGCGTGGAGGCCTGGGACTGCGGTCCCATTCTCCCCACTGTAAATCTGGCCCCGCCCTACAGGTGCCTATGCATTTTTGCTGTAGTCCAGCCTCCAGGCACTTTTGGAACCACTGCTGACACTAAATAACACTTTGAGTGATGGACGCAGCATGTGAAACCTTTGTGTGTTGTTCTACATTAGGCATAGCACACTTAGAATTGAGATCCCCCCACAGTGCTTTATATTAGTAATACAGGACGGGACCGGCTGCAAAAATCATGTTCCTTTGCAGAGTGGTATTGCCTGTGGTAAATGAACTCCCCCCCCCCCCCCCCCCCCCTTTAACTTATATCAGTAATCTCTAAAGTAGGCCCGTGTGTCCTAAATAGCACATTGCCACCGTGCCTCACATTGTGGTTAAGTAGTTCTGAGAACCCCTCGTCCCCTCCCGTCTGCCTGCAGAAATCAGATGATAGAAATCTCTGCCGATGATGAGTCAAAGCGTAACATTTGGCAGAGATACAGCAGCTCCTCTCTGAGGCAAACGGGTGCTGGCAGGGACGGAGGCTGCCGATATGAGTCAGTCAGACAGCCCTAGTTAATGTTTGACTGCGGTCCGCGACAAAAATCTTCTGCATCCCTAAAACAGGTGACTCGTTTATCTAGTACATTCTATAAAATAATAGCTAGAATCTGAGTGGTTGCTACGGGCAGTGGTTGCCAGGGCCGTAACTAGGTGTGGGCGGATGGTGCTTCGCCCACAGCGCATTTGCACTGTGGGTGCACCATCCGCATTCACCCTGATTGGCCACCGCCAGCTGCAGCGCTACCCGCTATAACAGTAGCGTTGCGCCCCCGGCTCCTCTGCCAGACGCACAGCTGCTTATGTACATTATAGCCGGCAGCGCTGCTCAGTCTCCCCATGTGCTCTGCCCGCTCCTCTCAGCAGCATTCTTGCACCAGCCCTGGCGAAAGCCGCGCCTCCTCCAGGCAGGGAGCCGCGCAGGGGATGCTGGGAGCCAGGTAGGGGATGCCAGAAGCCATCAGGGTATGCCAGGAGCCGGAAAGGATGGAGTGGTGGCAGCTCCAGCAGCAGCAGCTCTGATTCCATAGTGTACCACAGCTACAGCCGTCACCAGGACAGAAACATCCCCCCACCGCCGCTATGGCTGCCTGCACTCCAGCCATCATGTATCCCCATCTCTCTCTCTCTCCCCCTCCCACCCCTCTCTCTGTCTCCTTCCCACCACTCTCTCTCTGTCTATCTACACAGTCTTATTGCAGAGAGCTGGAGGTCTGTCAGCTGGAGGCGGCTTTGACCTAACGCTTCACTAATATGAGGAGTGTCCCCACTCCCTGTATTTGGGGAAGCTTGGACTGCAGCGCTCTGCAAACTTTAATTCTCATCCTTATCATAGACTCCGTCACCCTCCCTCTGGCATATATGTGTCTCTGTTACACTCTCCCTCCCCTGGGGTCTCCCTCCACAGCCTCAGGCGGTGCTGGTGACACCCACAAACCCAACTCATTACCTCCTCCAAGGGAGTGACCTATCTGCAAGAGCAGATCATTTATAGTTATATACTTATGTGTTCTTAATGATGCAGGTGTCTTAGAGGTGAGCAGTGTGTCACTGTCTCCTCAACGCCTGCTCCCCCTCTCCCCCTTCCCCTGGCCGTGCCCGCTCCTCCTCCTCCTCCTCAGTGTCCTTATGCCTCTGCTTTGGATCTATTTCTTGTTAATGAATATTCTGTTTTTTTCTTCTTCAATATTGAAAATGGGAAGGGCATAACTATATGAGTAGAAGGGAGAAGTCAGTATTCTCAAACTGCCCCCCTCCTTAAAAGTAAAGTCTTGATCCACCACTGTCTCTACCTGCCACCTTTCTTTCTCTCTCCCTCCCAACCCTATCTCTCTCTCTCTCATAACTCTACCTGCCGTAAAGTGTAAAAGGGGACTCTACCTGCCGTAATGTGTAAAAGGGGACTCTACCTGTCGTAATGTGTAAAATGAGACTCTACGTGCCGTACTATGTAAAAGGGGACTCTACTTGGCGTAATGTGTAAAAGGGGACTCTACCTGCTGTACTGTGTAAAAGGGATCTCTACCTGCTGTACTGTGTAAAAGGGGACTCTACTTGGCGTAATGTGTAAAAGGGGACTCTACCTGCCATACTGTGTAAAAGGGGACTCTACCGGCCGTACTGTGTAAAAGGGGACTCTACCTGCCGTAAAGTGTAAAAGGAGACTCTCCCTGCTGTAATGTGTAAAAGGGGACTCTACCTGCCGTAATGTGTAAAAGGAGACTCTCCCTGCCGTAATGTGTAAATGGGGACTCTACCTGCTGTACTGTGTAAAAGGGGACTCTGCTTGCCGTAATGTGTAGAAGGGGACTCTACCTGCCGCACTGTGCAAAAGGGGACTCTACCTGCCGTGCTGTGTAAAAGGGGACTCTACCAGCCTTAATGTGTAAAAGGGGACTCTACCTGCTGTACTGTGTAAAAGGGAGCTCTACCTGCCGTACTGTGTAAACGGAGACTCTACCTGCAGTAATGTGTTAAAGGGGACTCTACCTGCTGTAATGTGTAAAAGGGGATTCTACCTGGCGTAATGTGTAAAATGGGACTCTACCTGCCTTAATGTGTAAAAGGGGACTCTACCTGCTGTACAGTGTAAAAGGGAGCTCTACCAGCCGTACTGTGTAAAAGGAGACTCTACCTGCAGTAATGTGTAAAAGGGGATCCTACCTGGCGTAATGTGTTTAAAGTGTTATAGTGGATTACTGTGCAGTGTAATATGAAATGGTATTATTTTGTGACCATGCCCTTCCCCATGAAGCCACGCCCCCAAATGGTTGTTGCGCGCCTATGCCGAGCACTGGCCCTATTTTAAATTCGGGGGGGGGGGAGGGGCGATGCACACAGCGCTAAAATGTCTAGGTACAGCACTGGTGATGGCTGCGGGTTGTCTTTAGGAGGTTTGATAAATCTATCCCCATGAATGGCTTTAGTATGTGATGACAATGAGTTGGTGTCAGGATTGCTATTTCCCCTTGAGGAGCAAATCTATCAAATCAAAACCATGGAGGGGAGGCGGCATTTCAAGGGGCGTCCATTTTGTGCGGAGAGGCAGCCAGCCAGGGGCGTATCTAGAGAGGAGGAGACCCGTGTGCAGTCTCCGGGTGTGGGCCCTCTTCTCTCCCATCGCCGGCAGCAGCGCTGTTAGCGCTCTGTCTGAGCGTTAGAGACTCAGTGCCAGAGTCTACAGCGCATGCCCAAGTCTCCGAAAAAATTGCGCAGCGACCATTTTTTTCGGAGACCTGCGCATGCGCTGTAGACTCTGTGCCAGAGTCTCTAGCGCTCTAGCTGCTGCAGCTGCCGGCTGCGGGACTCGGGAGAGGAGGGGACCCACACCCAGACACCAGAAAGGTAAGTATATAGAAGAAATGGGTGCAGTGTGTGTGGTGTGGGCCCCCTTTGGACCCAGGGGCCCTTGTGCACAGCACATACTGCACCCATTATAGATGCGTCAGTGCACCCAGCCATTTCCACCCGGGACTGGTTGTCTTTGGGTCTTGTCATATGTTTTTACATTTTTTACAGGGGCCCATACTGGGCCCGCCATGTTGCGCTTTGCATAGAAGCTCTGTTCTAGGTGCTCTGCGAGAGCAATATCTTAAGAGGCATCAGACATATAAAAATGCCACATGTAATAAAAAAAACACCTCACTCTAATATGTAACAAATAAACAGCACGATTTTAGGGAAAAATGTTTTTTTATTTTATATTAATATAAACAGTGTCATTACATGAGAGAAGTCTGGTTTCTGGCCTAATATTTGTAGATGTGTATGATGCTCCTCTCGAAATGTTCCCGCAATGTCACGCTTTGAGGCTATCAGCGTGCGCAGAGCATACAATCCGTGGGCGCAATGTAACCCTCTCTAGCTTCCCGGACTGTCCGGGAGACTCACAAATTCGGGGGAGTTCCCTGAGCTCCCTGGAGAGCACTAGCCTTCCTGTATCCCACTCACATCTGTGTCACAGTGGGCGAGACCCGTGTAACTCCATTCAATCTCCTACAGCACACCATCTAGTACCCACCAGCCCACAAAACACTTGAATTCCCCCCCATAGAGGTGAGGAGTAGCGTTAGCCTTTTATTATATAGGATTAGTTACGTTTGAAATTTGACCTTATGGGGGAGATTTACCAAATCTTGGAGAGCTGTGTGGTTGCTATGGGCAACTTCTCCACTTTCTTCATTGGAGATGAAGACAGAGGGCTTGGTGAGGAAATTGTTTTTTACACTTATCGCCAAACCTCTGCAAAACCACAAATCAGAATAACTAATTAGGACGTTGGTTAAGGAGATTCTAACCCAGGGCTTCCTTCAGACCCACCCAGATCACAGATACAGCCGTCTCCTGGGGCAACAACATTTGTGTTAGAAATTACCCAGGTGCTCTTGGCTAATCTGCAGCTGGTGGCATCACTCACACTTCTGGTAATGTCTTTCATCAGCATTTTATATTAATGACATATATATTCTTTGGTACATATGTTGCAAGATTTTCCCATGGAGTTACCCAACTTTTACTAAGAAGTGTGAACTTGCACAAGAATTGACAACAAACATATTAGAGAGTATACATAGGATGAAAGATGAATGTATAGCCGTGGCCAAACGTTTTGAGAATGACACAAGTATTGATTTTCACAAAGTCTGCTGCTGTGGTGTTTTTAGAACTTTTTGCCAGATGTTTCTATGGTATACTGAAGTAAAATTACAAGCATTTCATAAGTGTCAAAGGCAAGACCTCTGCAATTCGCCCTGGCATGCTGTCAATCAACTTCTGGACCACATACTGACTGATGGCCGCCATTTCTTGCCTAATCAACGCTTGGAGTTTGTCAGAATTTGTATGGTTTTGTTTGTCCACCCGCCTCTTGAGGATTGACCACAAGTTCTCAATGGGATTAAGGTCTGGGGAGCTTCCTGACCATGGACCTAAAATTTTGATGTTTTGTTCCCCGAGCCACTTACAGTAGTTATCACTTTTGCCTTATGGCAAGGTACTCCATCATGGTGGAAAAGGCATTGTTCTCACCAAACTGTTCTTGGGTGGTTGGGAGAAGTTGCTCTTGAAGGATGTTTTGGTATAATTGAGAGAAGCAACCCCACACATAAATGGTCTCAGGATGCTTTACTGCTGGCATGAGACAGGACTGATGTTGCGCTCACTTTTCCTTCTCCGGACAAACGTTTTGCCAGATGCCCCAAACAATCTGAAAGGGGATTCACCAGAGAAAATGACTTTACCTCAGTCCTCAGCAGTCCAATCTCTGTACCTTTTGCAGAATATCAGTCTGTCCCTGAGGTTTTTCCTGGAGAGAAGTGGTTTCTTTATGGCCGTTGTCCAGAGAAGGAAGGGTGAGAGCTACCATCAGTCCTGTGTCAAACCAACCATATAAGAAATACTCAATATTCTGTGCAGGAACGGACTGGGACCTCTTTGCGGCCCTGGCGCATGTTAAAATGGGCGCGTGACGCAAAAGGGGCTAGCGGACACTGCAAATGGGGGCGTGCCGCAAGGACTCGTGGCAAACTCCCATATTGATTACAACAGGGCACTAAGGGCGGCGGCAGCGGGGTACAAACCAGAGAGCCGGAAGCTGTGCTGTGCGCGGCCTTCCAGGCTCTCTGTTGACCGGACTGGCCCACCAGCGCATCGGCCCTTCTGGCATTTGCCAGCAGTGTCTGAGGGGCAGTTCGGCCCTGATTCTGTACCTAGCACAGGGGTGGGGAACCTCTGGCCCGCGGGCCGTATAAGGCCCGCAAAGCCGTTTGGTCCGGCCCACCAGCTTGTGTCAGTGAGACACGCTGCCGCTCAGTCCGGCAGCAGCGTGTCTCAGCTGTCAGAAAAGGGAGGAGAGCGCGGCTGTCGGGTGGGAGCGGCGGCGTGTAGGACTTGAAACCAGCCGCCGGTTCGTGAGCCAATCAGAGCTCGCGGACCGGCAGCCAATCGGAAGCCGTGGCTGCCGTTCCGCAAGCTCTGATTGGCTCTCGAACCGTCGGCTGGTTTCAAATCCTACATGCCGCCGCCGCCCAACATAGCCGCGCTCTCCTCCGTGTCCCGCCGAAAGCAGCACGGTAAGCATGACGGAGGGGAGGGGGGGGGGGGCAGGGCATCTGTATACCTGGCACTGTGGGGGGCATCTGTATACCTGGCACTGTGGGGGGCATCTGTATACCTGGCACTATGAGGTGCATCTGTATACCTGGCACTGTGGGGGGCATCTGTATACCTGGC
The DNA here is from genome assembly GCF_028390025.1 of Pseudophryne corroboree. NCBI lineage: Eukaryota > Metazoa > Chordata > Amphibia > Anura > Myobatrachidae > Pseudophryne > Pseudophryne corroboree. Next base: position 35,469,545 of record NC_086451.1, read on the forward strand.
ACTATGAGGGGCATCTGTATACCTGGCACTGTGGGGGCATCTCTATATCTGGCACCGTGAGGGGCATCTGTATACCTGGCACTGTGGGTGCATCTGTATACCTGGCACTGTGGGGACATCTGTATACCTGGCACTGTGGGGGCATCTGCATACCTGGCACTGTGGGGACATCTGTATACCTGGCACTGTGAGGGGCATTTGTATACCTGGCACTGTGGGGGCATCTGTATACCTGGCACTGTGGGGGCATCTGTATACCTGGCACTGTGAGGGGCATTTGTATACCTGGCACTGTGGGGACATCTGTATACCTGGCACTGTGGGGACATCTGTATACCTGGCACTGTGAGGGGCATTTGTATACCTGGCAATGTGAGGGGCATTTGTATACCTGGCACTGTGGGGGCATCTGTATACCTGGCACTGTGGGGGCAATTGTGGATCTGGCACCGCACTATTGGGGGCATATGTGTATCACGTCCCATTTTAACTGGCCACACCCATTTTTTGGCGCGCGCGCGCCTCCGGCGCGCACACACAGAGCCTCTAAGGGGCAGACCTACTGGGGGGCAGGGTAATTTTTTCAGTTGAGAATTTTTGTATGGCCCCCGAAGGATTTTATAAATATCCAAATGGCCCTCGGTAGAAAAAAGGTTCCCCACCCCTGACCTAGCAGAATGTTAGCTATTAGTGATGTTGGTGGCGCTCCCCACAGTCAAAATTAAAACCAGTATGTATGTATTTATATGTTGAAATTATTGCCACAGAGCACCACAACATAAAGAGTTAGGGGGGTATCCAATAACCCACGACAGAACATAGGGGGTCACTCCGAGTTGTTCGCTAGCTGCATTTGTTCGCTGTGCAGCGGTGAGGCCAAAAAATGGCACTTCTGCTCATGCGTATGCGGCACAATGCGTATACGTATGTGACGCACTATTACAACGAACAATGTCGTTTTACACAGGGTTTAGCGATGCTTTTCAGTCGCACAGGCAGCTGCAGAGTGATTGACAGGAAGAGGGCATTTCTGGGTGTCAACTGACCGTTTTCAGGGAGTGTTCGGAAAAACGCAGGCGTGCCAGGAAAAACGCAGGCGTGGCTGGGCGAACGCAGGGCGTGTTCATGATGTCAAATCAGGAACTGAATGGTCTGAAGTGATCACAAGCGCCGAGTAGGTCTGAAGCTACTCTGAAACTGCACAAAATTATTTTGTAGCCGCTCCCTTCGTTCGCACTTCTGCTAAGCTAAAATACACTCCCAGTGGGCGGCGGCATAGCATTTGCACAGCTGCTAAAAACTGCTAGCAAGCGATAAACTCGGAATGACCACCATAGTGTGCAAAAAAAAAAAAAATTGCTTTTTTTTTAACGATATTTTTTTTATAGGCTATGTAACTAGATCGTCCTTTAAAAAATAAATTTTCTCACAAAAACACACAGGTTCAGTGAAACCTGTGTGTAACTATTCGCCAGCCGCAGAGGGCTGCTTTCGGGGATTTCGTTTTGCCTGGCTGCCGTGCCGGCTTATTGGGGCTAATTGGATATCCCTGGTGAAGCGATTACCCGCAGTCAATGACCGTGGGTAATTGGTTACCTCCCACAGATTATTTTGGTGGGTCACGCTTTGAGATAAATGTGTGTTTTACAATATAACTTTGACAATAAAATATTTTATTTATTGACTCATTTTTCGTAAAACATCTATTTCTGTAAACCCTGATTGCCGTTTTGAGTGTAATAAACACATAGGGGGGAATTCAATTGTTTGAAAAGTCAGTTGGGTGTTTGTTTTCTAATAGACAGGTAAAAACAGACACCCAACCGACTTTTCAAACAATTGAATTCCACCCATAGAGTCTAATTCACTATGTATTGACGCCCAAGTTCAGAATGCCAGCCGAACTCTGACTTTTTTTAAAGTGACAATCACTTACAAGCCAAAACCATGCCTTGTAAGTGATTGCTCCTTAAAAAAAGCATCCGTGTTTGAGTGGCATCCCGCATAATATAAATAGCTAATCATGTACTCCTTCCACCATGGATTCTATATAAGGACCCCGCGGCGGTGACTCACGCCATTTCGCACTGCCCACGCTGCTGTGCTGGCTGCAGGGCTGTACTGTCTCCAATGTATTCTGCCCATACACTCCAGTCACTGGCTGCTGTTGCGCTGTGATGTGTCCACTCCAAATACAAGCGGTGGGACTCCGCAGTGTCATTTGAAAAAAAGTTAATACATTAAAAACAACTTAAAAAAAGTAAAAAAAAAAAAAATGTTGGTTTTTGTACAAATTGCTGTGTGTGCTGTAAACCACTGCGTTTGTTCACATACATATAAGCGCCGTAATACGCCGCAGTGTGAGCGTCATATGCAGAAAAATATATATACATATAATATATAGTTCTATTGTTTGCATTACTTCTTCTGTTATGTACCCCACTGCGTTTACCTCATACATATAAAAGCAATGTGGCTCTACCCATTGTGAGCTGAGCTGCAAAGTGAAAAAAGGAAAAAAAATATTGTTCTGTCTGTATGCTGTCCTCCAGTGCGTTTGTCCACGTACGTATAAAAGTGCTGTGGCTCCATGCAGTGCGAGCTGAGCTGTGAATTGAAGGATATGTCCTGGAGGCCGGGGGGAGGGTATGATCTGCAGGCCGGGGGGAGGTTATGTGCTGGAGTCCAGGGGGAGGGTATGTTCTGGAAGATGGGGGGAGGTTATGTTCCTGTGGCCAGGGATAGGGTATGATCTGCAGGCCAGGGGAGGGTATGTTCTGGAGGCCGGTGGGGAGGTTATGTTCCTGTGGCCAGGGATAGGGTATGATCTGCAGGCCGGGGGGAGGTTATGTTCTCGAGGCCGGGGAGGGTATGTTCTGCAGGCTGCGGGAGGTTATGTTGTGAAGGCTGGGGGTAGGGTTTGTTCCATATGCTAGATGCGGAGGGTATGTTCTGGAGGCTGGGGAATGGGGGGGGGGGGGGGAGTTTGTTCTGGAGGCCAGGGGTAGGGTACATTCTGGTACTGTGGTGGTAGAGTAGGTATGTTCTGGAGGCGAGTATGTTTGGGAAGCCGGGTGGAGGCTATGTTCTGGAGGCTGATGGGAGGATATGTTCTGGAGGCCGGGCTTGCTTCCGGGGCTTGGAGGAGGCTTTGTTCTGGATTCCAGGGGTAGGGTACGTTGTGGAGGCTGGGGGGAGGGTAAGTTATGGAGGCCGGGGGGGAGGGTATGTCTGGAGGCCATGGGTAGGGTATGTTCTGGAAACTGGGGGAATGGTATGTTCTGGAGGCCAGGGGGAGGTTATGTTCTGGAAGTAGGTGGGAAGTTATGTTCTAGAGGCCAGTGGTAGGGTATGCTATGGAGGCCAAGAGGAGGCTTTGTTCTGTAGGTTGATTGTAAAAGTAGAATATGTTCTGGAGGCCGGGGGCTGGGGTGGGTTATGTTCTGGAGGCCAGCAGTAGTGAATGTTCTGGAAGCCGGGGGGGATGGGGGGGGGGGGATGTTAGGGTAAGATCTTGAGGCCGGCGGTAGGGTGTGTTCTGGAGGCCAGGGGTTAGGATGTGTTCTGGAGGCCAGTGTTCCGAAATTAAAGCAATGAAAACACAGGCAATATAATAATCGCTTGTCTTGATTTTTTTTGATTTTTTTTTAGAATGGTGCAGGCAAGCCAAGTGCAGGTGCCATGGGACAGCGACAGTGGTGCCCACAGGGCCTTGAATCCTGGGCAGCAGCATCGCTTGCACACTCCTAGTTAAGGCCCTGCTTCTTGTGCATGGTATCACATGTACTTGAAGGACGTCACGCTTCCTGTTTCTGAGCCTACTTTGGCCATAGTGCTGTTGACATTACCTCACTGGACTTTGTTTACGTGACATTCCATTACAGGCCAGTCGCAAGTGGAGGTGCAACTGAAATGCGGCCTTGCTGCATCACTCATACTTGCGTCTGCTTCATTCCAGAGTGTGCAAAAAACTGCAAGATACCCCCTGTAAACTGGCATGCGTCCGGCTTAGAGCAGGCCCTGTGTCATACTAGTAAAACTAAACGGGCAGAGTATTTGCACCCAGGTGGTAATATGGAAATGTAGTCTCAGTTAGTCACAGGATTAGCGTTACCTTACACAAGAGAGTATTAGTTACTCAATTGTGAAGGATTAAAGTCCGATCTGGTTGGCTTGCTACTATACTTTTTTTTATTCTTTCTAGAACAGGAACAAATGCGTCAGTTTGTATAAAATATACATTTTATTTGGGTATAACAGGTGTTCTTCTTACATCTTTTTATCAGGCGGTGAAGGTGTTGTGTAACAAAAAAATGTAGGTCTGTATCAACAGTCTTAATCGCCAGCTAAGGTTAGTAGTAAATACAAATATGACAGAAAATAAGATGGCGGGAGGGGTGTGGCCTAGCTGCTAATGAGAATAGCCACCTTTGGACAGGGGAATAAAACCCCATAAGTGCCCCTACCCGAGTTTGCTATTCCTCTCCCCTGCCAGCCCGAACCTTGCTGCACCGCCTGGAGTGGACGGACGCTGGTTGCAGAGTCGGGGAGAGTCTCTCTGAGCACCCGCGGATTGCGGCCTGTCCGGTCCCCTCAGGCCGAGGCCTCAATTCTACCTCTGCCCCGACACTCTGTTACGGAGGCCCCTACGCGGCTGCACACCGCCTCCTCTGCGCCGTAGCACACCCGCTGCCGCCGGACCCCCCGCTGTTGCCTCCCTGGCTGCCTCACCTTACATATCCAGCCTGAGACTGACGGAGAAGCCTGCAGCCCAGCAGGCTGAAGAGACGCCCGGCGGCCATCTTGGAAAAGGGCTCGGACGGGACCTAGGACCTCAGCGCTCTGCAGCCTGCTCCCGTGGGTCAGATCACCACAGGTATGGTGTAGACGTCCAGCGGCTGCTCCCCTTCACATCGTGGGCGCTCTGCAGTGGCTGAGACCCCCTTGCTCTCCTGCACGCCCGCTGGCTTAGGATCCCCGCCCGCCGCCACGGAAGCCCCGGCCGCACTGCGCCGGAGCTGTCGTCCATCTCTCCCCCCCAGGCTCTGGTGCACTACGACTTGAATCCCCTGCTTGCTTTTCTACCTACACAGAGCCAGCTCCCCCTGAGTTGGGCTGGATCCCTGCTGATATTTCATTATTATTGGCCTCCACACCCTGCTGATTGGCGCCACTGCGGTAGTGTCTATTGCACCTACGCCCCGCTTCCCCGCCTGTGCGCCCTGCTACACTTCGGGCCCTCTCATCAGGATAACACCTGAGGGCACACCCAGCTGTTAGGGGCGATCACATTGTCTATTGGCTGGACGACTCTGCCCTAGATTATCCTAAACTGCTGTCTGGATACCTGCTTTCCTAGACCCCCGGTGCAGCGGGTGGGGTTTACACATTTTACACTCTCGATGGTTAACCTGCTCTCTCCCTTCATGCTGCCCATGTGACGTCTCTCCGATGCACCGATGGAACCGCTAACACTTCTTCTTGCCTGAAGCAGAACCACAAATTTATACCTTTTTGACATTTTTATTGCTGTTTATTATTACACTCTTCGAACGAGCATCATGCCTCCTAAAAAGTCCAAGATATCCGCCCTCGCACCTCCTATGAAGTTTGTCTCTAACCGCACCCCTGAACCCGTATCAAAGGGGAAGTTCGGTGCGATATCCACGTCCACCGTTACACACTCCCCACTCCCCGCCCCTGGGCCGGACCTTGCCTCGGATGCACCTCTTACTGTCCGTACGCTTCACCAGATGCTCCAGGCCTTACGAATGGATATCACCACCGATCTCCAGTCTCCTATCACTCAACTTGCGGGTGAAGTGACCGATATCGGCATCCGCACCAACAACTTGGAGGATAAAGTGCAGGAGTTGGTCTCTTCTCACAACGAGCTACTTACCTCCCACAACTCGGCCTTGGCGGAACTGTCGGCTGTTAAAGACAAGCTAGCCGATCTTGAGGACAGATCCCGAAGAAACATTAAAATCAGGGGTGTCCCGGAACCGGTTTTGACCAACTACCTCCAGGATTTCGCTCTCTCCCTTTTTAAAAAATTGCTGCCCTCTGCTGACGCCCGAGATTTATTGATTGATAGAATTCATTGTCTGCCGAAGCCTAGTTCCGCTCCGAGTAGCTCTCCCCAAGACGTCCTCCTACGTCTCCATTTCTTTCACATCAAGGAGGATATCCTCAAGGCCACCCGTATGGCAGAGGACTTGGGTGTCCTGGATAATCTACAATTATTTCCGGATCTGTCACTCCACACTATAAATAAACGCAGATCCTTCCAACCTATTACGAAGGCCCTCCGTGACCAGGAAATACAATATAGATGGGGTTTCCCGATTAAACTGCTGGTTCGGAAGGATGGCTCCACCTTCGTCATCTCATCGTTGGACGCTGGCGTCAAAATCTTGACTGACTGGAACTAGAGATGAGCGGGTTCGGTTCCTCTGAATCCGAACCCGCCAGAACTTCATGTTTTTTTTCACGAGTCCGAGCGACTCGGATCTTCCCGCCTTGCTCGGTTAACCCGAGCGCGCCCGAACGTCATCATGACGCTGTCGGATTCTCGCGAGGCTCGGATTCTATCGCGAGACTCGGATTCTATATAAGGAGCCGCGCGTTGCCGCCATTTTCACACGTGCATTGAGATTGATAGGGAGAGGACGTGGCTGGCGTCCTCTCCGTTTAGACACTTGATTTACTAATTTTGGGGAGCATTAGGAGTACTCAGTAGTGTACAGTGCAGAGTTTTGCTGATAGTGACCAGTGACCACCACTTTTATTTATAATCCGTTCTCTGCCTGAAAAAAGCGATACACAGCACACAGTGACTCAGTCACATACATACCATATCTGTGTGCACTGCTCAGGCTCAGGCCAGTGTGCTGCATCATCTTATTATATATCTGTCTGACTGCTCAGCTCACACAGCTTATAATTGTGGGGGAGACTGGGGAGCACTACTGCAGTGCCAGTAGGTTATAGCAGGAGCCAGGAGTACATAATATTATATTAAAATTAAACAGTGCACACTTTTGCTGCAGGAGTGCCACTGCCAGTGTGACTAGTGACCAGTGACCTGACCACCAGTATATTATAATATATCTCTTTATCAACCAGTCTATATATTAGCAGCAGACACAGTACAGTGCGGTAGTTCACGGCTGTGGCTACCTCTGTGTCGGCACTCCGCAGCCCGTCCATAATTGTATATACCAGTGACCTAACCGTGGTTTTTTTTTCTTTCTTTATACATACATACTAGTTACGAGTATACTATCTCTTTATCAACCAGTCTATATATTAGCAGCAGACACAGTACAGTGCGGTAGTTCACGGCTGTGGCTACCTCTGTGTCGGCGCTCCGCAGCCCGTCCATAATTGTATATACCAGTGACCTAACCGTGGTTTTTTTTCTTTCTTTATACATACATACTAGTTACGAGTATACTATCTCTTTATCAACCAGTCTATATATTAGCAGCAGACACAGTACAGTGCGGTAGTTCACGGCTGTGGCTACCTCTGTGTCGGCACTCCGCAGCCCGTCCATAATTGTATATACCAGTGACCTAACCGTGGTTTTTTTTTCTTTCTTTATACATACATACTAGTTACGAGTATACTATCTCTTTATCAACCAGTCTATATATTAGCAGCAGACACAGTACAGTGCGGTAGTTCACGGCTGTGGCTACCTCTGTGTCGGCACTCCGCAGCCCGTCCATAATTGTATATACCAGTGACCTAACCGTGGTTTTTTTTTCTTTCTTTATACATACATACTAGTTACGAGTATACTATCTCTTTATCAACCAGTCTATATATTAGCAGCAGACACAGTACAGTGCGGTAGTTCACGGCTGTGGCTACCTCTGTGTCGGCACTCCGCAGCCCGTCCATAATTGTATATACCAGTGACCTAACCGTGGTTTTTTTTTCTTTCTTTATACATACATACTAGTTACGAGTATACTATCTCTTTATCAACCAGTCTATATATTAGCAGCAGACACAGTACAGTGCGGTAGTTCACGGCTGTGGCTACCTCTGTGTCGGCACTCCGCAGCCCGTCCATAATTGTATATACCAGTGACCTAACCGTGGTTTTTTTTTCTTTCTTTATACATACATACTAGTTACGAGTATACTATCTCTTTATCAACCAGTCTATATATTAGCAGCAGACACAGTACAGTGCGGTAGTTCACGGCTGTGGCTACCTCTGTGTCGGCACTCGGCAGCCCGTCCATAATTGTATACTAGTATCCAATCCATCCATCTCCATTGTTTACCTGAGGTGCCTTTTAGTTGTGCCTATTAAAATATGGAGAACAAAAATGTTGAGGTTCCAAAATTAGGGAAAGATCAAGATCCACTTCCACCTCGTGCTGAAGCTGCTGCCACTAGTCATGGCCGAGACGATGAAATGCCAGCAACGTCGTCTGCCAAGGCCGATGCCCAATGGCATAGTACAGAGCATGTCAAAACCAAAACACCAAATATCAGTAAAAAAAGGACTCCAAAACCTAAAATAAAATTGTCGGAGGAGAAGCGTAAACTTGCCAATATGCCATTTACCACACGGAGTGGCAAGGAACGGCTGAGGCCCTGGCCTATGTTCATGGCTAGTGGTTCAGCTTCACATGAGGATGGAAGCACTCAGCCTCTCGCTAGAAAACTGAAAAGACTCAAGCTGGCAAAAGCACCGCAAAGAACTGTGCGTTCTTCGAAATCCCAAATCCACAAGGAGAGTCCAATTGTGTCGGTTGCGATGCCTGACCTTCCCAACACTGGACGTGAAGAGCATGCGCCTTCCACCATTTGCACGCCCCCTGCAAGTGCTGGAAGGAGCACCCGCAGTCCAGTTCCTGATAGTCAGATTGAAGATGTCAGTGTTGAAGTACACCAGGATGAGGAGGATATGGGTGTTGCTGGCGCTGGGGAGGAAATTGACCAGGACGATTCTGATGGTGAGGTGGTTTGTTTAAGTCAGGCACCCGGGGAGACACCTGTTGTCCGTGGGAGGAATATGGCCGTTGACATGCCAGGTGAAAATACCAAAAAAATCAGCTCTTCGGTGTGGAGGTATTTCACCAGAAATGCGGACAACAGGTGTCAAGCCGTGTGTTCCCTTTGTCAAGCTGTAATAAGTAGGGGTAAGGACGTTAACCACCTCGGAACATCCTCCCTTATACGTCACCTGCAGCGCATTCATAATAAGTCAGTGACAAGTTCAAAAACTTTGGGTGACAGCGGAAGCAGTCCACTGACCAGTAAATCCCTTCCTCTTGTAACCAAGCTCACGCAAACCACCCCACCAACTCCCTCAGTGTCAATTTCCTCCTTCCCCAGGAATGCCAATAGTCCTGCAGGCCATGTCACTGGCAATTCTGACGAGTCCTCTCCTGCCTGGGATTCCTCCGATGCATCCTTGCGTGTAACGCCTACTGCTGCTGGCGCTGCTGTTGTTGCCGCTGGGAGTCGATGGTCATCCCAGAGGGGAAGTCGTAAGCCCACTTTTACTACTTCCAGTAAGCAATTGACTGTTCAACAGTCCTTTGCGAGGAAGATGAAATATCACAGCAGTCATCCTACTGCAAAGCGGATAACTGAGGCCTTGGCATCCTGGGTGGTGAGAAACGTGGTTCCGGTATCCATCATTACTGCACAGCCAACTAGAGACTTGTTGGAGGTACTGTGTCCCCGGTACCAAATACCATCTAGGTTCCATTTCTCTAGGCAGGCGATACCAAAAATGTACACAGACCTCAGAAAAAGAGTCACCAGTGTCCTAAAAAATGCAGCTGTACCCAATGTCCACTTAACCACGGACATGTGGACAAGTGGAGCAGGGCAGGGTCAGGACTATATGACTGTGACAGCCCACTGGGTAGATGTATGGACTCCCGCCGCAAGAACAGCAGCGGCGGCACCAGTAGCAGCATCTCGCAAACGCCAACTCTTTCCTAGGCAGGCTACGCTTTGTATCACCGCTTTCCAGAATACGCACACAGCTGAAAACCTCTTACGGCAACTGAGGAAGATCATCGCGGAATGGCTTACCCCAATTGGACTCTCCTGTGGATTTGTGGCATCGGACAACGCCAGCAATATTGTGTGTGCATTAAATCTGGGCCAATTCCAGCACGTCCCATGTTTTGCACATACCTTGAATTTGGTGGTGCAGAATTTTTTAAAAAACGACAGGGGCGTGCAAGAGATGCTGTCGGTGGCCAGAAGAATTGCGGGACACTTTCGGCGTACAGGCACCACGTACAGAAAACTGGAGCACCACCAAAAACTACTGAACCTGCCCTGCCATCATCTGAAGCAAGAAGTGGTAACGAGGTGGAATTCAACCCTCTATATGCTTCAGAGGTTGGAGGAGCAGCAAAAGGCCATTCAAGCCTATACAATTGAGCACGATATAGTAGGTGGAATGCACCTGTCTCAAGTGCAGTGGAGAATGATTTCAACGTTGTGCAAGGTTCTGATGCCCTTTGAACTTGCCACACGTGAAGTCAGTTCAGACACTGCCAGCCTGAGTCAGGTCATTCCCCTCATCAGGCTTTTGCAGAAGAAGCTGGAGGCATTGAAGGAGGAGCTAACACGGAGCGATTCCGCTAGGCATGTGGGACTTGTGGATGCAGCCCTTAATTCGCTTAACAAGGATTCACGGGTGGTCAATCTGTTGAAATCAGAGCACTACATTTTGGCCACCGTGCTCGATCCTAGATTTAAAGCCTACCTTGGATCTCTCTTTCCGGCAGACACAGGTCTGCTGGGGTTGAAAGACCTGCTGGTGACAAAATTGTCAAGTCAAGCGGAACGCGACCTGTCAACATCTCCTCCTTCACATTCTCCCGCAACTGGGGGTGCGAGGAAAAGGCTCAGAATTCCGAGCCCACCCGCTGGCGGTGATGCAGGGCAGTCTGGAGCGACTGCTGATGCTGACATCTGGTCCGGACTGAAGGACCTGACAACGATTACGGACATGTCGTCTACTGTCACTGCATATGATTCTCTCAACATTGATAGAATGGTGGAGGATTATATGAGTGACCGCATCCAAGTAGGCACGTCACACAGTCCGTACTTATACTGGCAGGAAAAAGAGGCAATTTGGAGGCCCTTGCACAAACTGGCTTTATTCTACCTAAGTTGCCCTCCCACAAGTGTGTACTCCGAAAGAGTGTTTAGTGCCGCCGCTCACCTTGTCAGCAATCGGCGTACGAGGTTACATCCAGAAAATGTGGAGAAGATGATGTTCATTAAAATGAATTATAATCAATTCCTCCGCGGAGACATTGACCAGCAGCAATTGCCTCCACAAAGTACACAGGGAGCTGAGATGGTGGATTCCAGTGGGGACGAATTGATAATCTGTGAGGAGGGGGATGTACACGGTGATATATCGGAGGGTGAAGATGAGGTGGACATCTTGCCTCTGTAGAGCCAGTTTGTGCAAGGAGAGATTAATTGCTTCTTTTTTGGGGGGGGTCCAAACCAACCCGTCATATCAGTCACAGTCGTGTGGCAGACCCTGTCACTGAAATGATGGGTTGGTTAAAGTGTGCATGTCCTGTTTTGTTTATACAACATAAGGGTGGGTGGGAGGGCCCAAGGATAATTCCATCTTGCACCTCTTTTTTCTTTTCTTTTTCTTTGCATCATGTGCTGATTGGGGAGGGTTTTTTGGAAGGGACATCCTGCGTGACACTGCAGTGCCACTCCTAGATGGGCCCGGTGTTTGTGTCGGCCACTAGGGTCGCTAATCTTACTCACACAGCTACCTCATTGCGCCTCTTTTTTTCTTTGCGTCATGTGCTGTTTGGGGAGGGTTTTTTGGAAGGGACATCCTGCGTGACACTGCAGTGCCACTCCTAGATGGGCCCGGTGTTTGTGTCGGCCACTAGGGTCGCTAATCTTACTCACACAGCTACCTCATTGCGCCTCTTTTTTTCTTTGCGTCATGTGCTGTTTGGGGAGGGTTTTTTGGAAGGGACATCCTGCGTGACACTGCAGTGCCACTCCTAGATGGGCCCGGTGTTTGTGTCGGCCACTAGGGTCGCTAATCTTACTCACACAGCTACCTCATTGCGCCTCTTTTTTTCTTTGCGTCATGTGCTGTTTGGGGAGGGTTTTTTGGAAGGGACATCCTGCGTGACACTGCAGTGCCACTCCTAGATGGGCCCGGTGTTTGTGTCGGCCACTAGGGTCGCTTATCTTACTCACACAGCGACCTCGGTGCAAATTTTAGGACTAAAAATAATATTGTGAGGTGTGAGGTATTCAGAATAGACTGAAAATGAGTGTAAATTATGGTTTTTGAGGTTAATAATACTTTGGGATCAAAATGACCCCCAAATTCTATGATTTAAGCTGTTTTTTAGTGTTTTTGGAAAAAAACACCTGAATCCAAAACACACCCGAATCCGACAAAAATAATTCGGTGAGGTTTTGCCAAAACGCGTTCGAACCCAAAACACGGCCGCGGAACCGAACCCAAAACCAAAACACAAAACCCGAAAAATTTCAGGCGCTCATCTCTAACTGGAACTAGAGATGAGCGCCTGAAATTTTTCGGGTTTTGTGTTTTGGTTTTGGGTTCGGTTCCGCGGCCGTGTTTTGGGTTCGAACGCGTTTTGGCAAAACCTCACCGAATTTTTTTTGTCGGATTCGGGTGTGTTTTGGATTCGGGTGTTTTTTTCAAAAAACACTAAAAAACAGCTTAAATCATAGAATTTGGGGGTCATTTTGATCCCAAAGTATTATTAACCTCAAAAACCATAATTTACACTCATTTTCAGTCTATTCTGAATACCTCACACCTCACAATATTATTTTTAGTCCTAAAATTTGCACCGAGGTCGCTGTGTGAGTAAGATAAGCGACCCTAGTGGCCGACACAAACACCGGGCCCATCTAGGAGTGGCACTGCAGTGTCACGCAGGATGTCCCTTCCAAAAAACCCTCCCCAAACAGCACATGACGCAAAGAAAAAAAGAGGCGCAATGAGGTAGCTGTGTGAGTAAGATTAGCGACCCTAGTGGCCGACACAAACACCGGGCCCATCTAGGAGTGGCACTGCAGTGTCACGCAGGATGGCCCTTCCAAAAAACCCTCCCCAAACAGCACATGACGCAAAGAAAAAAAGAGGCGCAATGAGGTAGCTGACTATGTGAGTAAGATTAGCGACCCTAGTGGCCGACACAAACACCGGGCCCATCTAGGAGTGGCACTGCAGTGTCACGCAGGATGTCCCTTCCAAAAAAAACCTCCCCAATCAGCACATGATGCAAAGAAAAAGAAAAGAAAAAAGAGGTGCAAGATGGAATTGTCCTTGGGCCCTCCCACCCACCCTTATGTTGTATAAACAAAACAGGACATGCACACTTTAACCAACCCATCATTTCAGTGACAGGGTCTGCCACACGACTGTGACTGATATGACGGGTTGGTTTGGACCCCCCCCAAAAAAAGAAGCAATTAATCTCTCCTTGCACAAACTGGCTCTACAGAGGCAAGATGTCCACCTCATCTTCACCCTCCGATATATCACCGTGTACATCCCCCTCCTCACAGATTATCAATTCGTCCCCACTGGAATCCACCATCTCAGCTCCCTGTGTACTTTGTGGAGGCAATTGCTGCTGGTCAATGTCTCCGCGGAGGAATTGATTATAATTAATTTTAATGAACATCATCTTCTCCACATTTTCTGGATGTAACCTCGTACGCCGATTGCTGACAAGGTGAGCGGCGGCACTAAACACTCTTTCGGAGTACACACTTGTGGGAGGGCAACTTAGGTAGAATAAAGCCAGTTTGTGCAAGGGCCTCCAAATTGCCTCTTTTTCCTGCCAGTATAAGTACGGACTGTGTGACGTGCCTACTTGGATGCGGTCACTCATATAATCCTCCACCATTCTATCAATGTTGAGAGAATCATATGCAGTGACAGTAGACGACATGTCCGTAATCGTTGTCAGGTCCTTCAGTCCGGACCAGATGTCAGCATCAGCAGTCGCTCCAGACTGCCCTGCATCACCGCCAGCGGGTGGGCTCGGAATTCTGAGCCTTTTCCTCGCACCCCCAGTTGCGGGAGAATGTGAAGGAGGAGATGTTGACAGGTCGCGTTCCGCTTGACTTGACAATTTTGTCACCAGCAGGTCTTTCAACCCCAGCAGACCTGTGTCTGCCGGAAAGAGAGATCCAAGGTAGGCTTTAAATCTAGGATCGAGCACGGTGGCCAAAATGTAGTGCTCTGATTTCAACAGATTGACCACCCGTGAATCCTTGTTAAGCGAATTAAGGGCTGCATCCACAAGTCCCACATGCCTAGCGGAATCGCTCCCTTTTAGCTCCTTCTTCAATGCCTCCAGCTTCTTCTGCAAAAGCCTGATGAGGGGAATGACCTGACTCAGGCTGGCAGTGTCTGAACTGACTTCACGTGTGGCAAGTTCAAAGGGCATCAGAACCTTGCACAACGTTGAAATCATTCTCCACTGCGCTTGAGACAGGTGCATTCCATCTCCTATATCGTGCTCAATTGTATAGGCTTGAATGGCCTTTTGCTGCTCCTCCAACCTCTGAAGCATATAGAGGGTTGAATTCCACCTCGTTACCACTTCTTGCTTCAGATGATGGCAGGGCAGGTTCAGTAGTTTTTGGTGGTGCTCCAGTCTTCTGTACGTGGTGCCTGTACGCCGAAAGTGTCCCGCAATTTTTCTGGCCACCGACAGCATCTCTTGCACGCCCCTGTCGTTTTTTAAAAAATTCTGCACCACCAAATTCAAGGTATGTGCAAAACATGGGACGTGCTGGAATTTGCCCATATTTAATGCACACACAATATTGCTGGCGTTGTCCGATGCCACAAATCCACAGGAGAGTCCAATTGGGGTAAGCCATTCCGCGATGATCTTCCTCAGTTGCCGTAAGAGGTTTTCAGCTGTGTGCGTATTCTGGAAAGCGGTGATACAAAGCGTAGCCTGCCTAGGAAAGAGTTGGCGTTTGCGAGATGCTGCTACTGGTGCCGCCGCTGCTGTTCTTGCGGCGGGAGTCCATACATCTACCCAGTGGGCTGTCACAGTCATATAGTCCTGACCCTGCCCTGCTCCACTTGTCCACATGTCCGTGGTTAAGTGGACATTGGGTACAACTGCATTTTTTAGGACACTGGTGAGTCTTTTTCTGACGTCCGTGTACATTCTCGGTATCGCCTGCCTACAGAAGTGGAACCTAGATGGTATTTGGTAACGGGGGCACACTGCCTCAATAAATTGTCTAGTTCCCTGTGAACTAACGGCGGATACCGGACGCACGTCTAACACCAACATAGTTGTCAAGGACTCAGTTATCCGCTTTGCAGTAGGATGACTGCTGTGATATTTCATCTTCCTCGCAAAGGACTGTTGAACAGTCAATTGCTTACTGGAAGTAGTACAAGTGGGCTTACGACTTCCCCTCTGGGATGACCATCGACTCCCAGCGGCAACAACAGCAGCGCCAGCAGCAGTAGGCGTTACACGCAAGGATGCATCGGAGGAATCCCAGGCAGGAGAGGACTCGTCAGACTTGCCAGTGACATGGCCTGCAGGACTATTGGCATTCCTGGGGAAGGAGGAAATTGACACTGAGGGAGTTGGTGGGGTGGTTTGCGTGAGCTTGGTTACAAGAGGAAGGGATTTACTGGTCAGTGGACTGCTTCCGCTGTCACCCAAAGTTTTTGAACTTGTCACTGACTTATTATGAATGCGCTGCAGGTGACGTATAAGGGAGGATGTTCCGAGGTGGTTAACGTCCTTACCCCTACTTATTACAGCTTGACAAAGGGAACACACGGCTTGACACCTGTTGTCCGCATTTCTGGTGAAATACCTCCACACCGAAGAGCTGATTTTTTTGGTATTTTCACCTGGCATGTCAACGGCCATATTCCTCCCACGGACAACAGGTGTCTCCCCGGGTGCCTGACTTAAACAAACCACCTCACCATCAGAATCGTCCTGGTCAATTTCCTCCCCAGCGCCAGCAACACCCATATCCTCCTCATCCTGGTGTACTTCAACACTGACATCTTCAATCTGACTATCAGGAACTGGACTGCGGGTGCTCCTTCCAGCACTTGCAGGGGGCGTGCAAATGGTGGAAGGCGCATGCTCTTCACGTCCAGTGTTGGGAAGGTCAGGCATCGCAACCGACACAATTGGACTCTCCTTGTGGATTTGGGATTTCAAAGAACGCACAGTTCTTTGCGGTGCTTTTGCCAGCTTGAGTCTTTTCAGTTTTCTAGCGAGAGGCTGAGTGCTTCCATCCTCATGTGAAGCTGAACCACTAGCCATGAACATAGGCCAGGGCCTCAGCCGTTCCTTGCCACTCCGTGTGGTAAATGGCATATTGGCAAGTTTACGCTTCTCCTCCGACAATTTTATTTTAGGTTTTGGAGTCCTTTTTTTACTGATATTTGGTGTTTTGGTTTTGACATGCTCTGTACTATGCCATTGGGCATCGGCCTTGGCAGACGACGTTGCTGGCATTTCATCGTCTCGGCCATGACTAGTGGCAGCAGCTTCAGCACGAGGTGGAAGTGGATCTTGATCTTTCCCTAATTTTGGAACCTCAACATTTTTGTTCTCCATATTTTAATAGGCACAACTAAAAGGCACCTCAGGTAAACAATGGAGATGGATGGATTGGATACTAGTATACAATTATGGACGGGCTGCCGAGTGCCGACACAGAGGTAGCCACAGCCGTGAACTACCGCACTGTACTGTGTCTGCTGCTAATATATAGACTGGTTGATAAAGAGATAGTATACTCGTAACTAGAATGTATGTATAAAGAAAGAAAAAAAAACCACGGTTAGGTGGTATATACAATTATGGACGGGCTGCCGAGTGCCGACACAGAGGTAGCCACAGCCGTGAACTACCGCACTGTACTGTGTCTGCTGCTAATATATAGACTGGTTGATAAAGAGATAGTATACTCGTAACTAGTATGTATGTATAAAGAAAGAAAAAAAAACCACGGTTAGGTGGTATATACAATTATGGACGGGCTGCCGAGTGCCGACACAGAGGTAGCCACAGCCGTGAACTACCGCACTGTACTGTGTCTGCTGCTAATATATAGACTGGTTGATAAAGAGATAGTATACTCGTAACTAGTATGTATGTATAAAGAAAGAAAAAAAAACCACGGTTAGGTGGTATATACAATTATGGACGGGCTGCCGAGTGCCGACACAGAGGTAGCCACAGCCGTGAACTACCGCACTGTACTGTGTCTGCTGCTAATATATAGACTGGTTGATAAAGAGATAGTATACTCGTAACTAGTATGTATGTATAAAGAAAGAAAAAAAAACCACGGTTAGGTGGTATATACAATTATGGACGGGCTGCCGAGTGCCGACACAGAGGTAGCCACAGCCGTGAACTACCGCACTGTACTGTGTCTGCTGCTAATATATAGACTGGTTGATAAAGAGATAGTATACTCGTAACTAGTATGTATGTATAAAGAAAGAAAAAAAAACCACGGTTAGGTGGTATATACAATTATGGACGGGCTGCCGAGTGCCGACACAGAGGTAGCCACAGCCGTGAACTACCGCACTGTACTGTGTCTGCTGCTAATATATAGACTGGTTGATAAAGAGATAGTATACTCGTAACTAGTATGTATGTATAAAGAAAGAAAAAAAAACCACGGTTAGGTGGTATATACAATTATGGACGGGCTGCCGAGTGCCGACACAGAGGTAGCCACAGCCGTGAACTACCGCACTGTACTGTGTCTGCTGCTAATATATAGACTGGTTGATAAAGAGATAGTATACTCGTAACTAGTATGTATGTATAAAGAAAGAAAAAAAAAACACGGTTAGGTGGTATATACAATTATGGACGGGCTGCCGAGTGCCGACACAGAGGTAGCCACAGCCGTGAACTACCGCACTGTACTGTGTCTGCTGCTAATATAGACTGGTTGATAAAGAGATAGTATACTACTAATATTATATATACTGGTGGTCAGGTCACTGGTCACTAGTCACACTGGCAGTGGCACTCCTGCAGCAAAAGTGTGCACTGTTTAATTTTAATATAATATTATGTACTCCTGGCTCCTGCTATAACCTATAACTGGCACTGCAGTAGTGCTCCCCAGTCTCCCCCACAATTATAAGCTGTGTGAGCTGAGCAGTCAGACAGATATATAATATATATAGATGATGCAGCACACTGGCCTGAGCCTGAGCAGTGCACACAGATATGGTATGTGACTGACTGAGTCACTGTGTGTATCGCTTTTTTCAGGCAGAGAACGGATATATTAAATAAACTGCACTGTGTGTCTGGTGGTCACTCACTATATAATATATTATGTACTCCTGGCTCCTGCTATAACCTATAACTGGCACTGCAGTAGTGCTCCCCAGTCTCCCCAACAATTATAAGCTGTGTGAGCTGAGCAGTCAGACAGATATATAATATTATATATAGATAATAGATGATGCAGCACACTGGCCTGAGCCTGAGCAGTGCACACAGATATGGTATGTGACTGAGTCACTGTGTGCTGTGTATCGCTTTTTTCAGGCAGAGAACGGATTATAAATAAAAGTGGTGGTCAGTCACTGGTCACTATCAGCAAAACTCTGCACTGTACACTACTGAGTACTCCTAATGCTCCCCAAAATTAGTAAATCAAGTGTCTAAACGGAGAGGACGCCAGCCACGTCCTCTCCCTATCAATCTCAATGCACGTGTGAAAATGGCGGCGACGCGCGGCTCCTTATATAGAATCCGAGTCTCGCGATAGAATCCGAGCCTCGCGAGAATCCGACAGCGTCATGATGACGTTCGGGCGCGCTCGGGTTAACCGAGCAAGGCGGGAAGATCCGAGTCGCTCGGACCCGTGAAAAAAAACATGAAGTTCTGGCGGGTTCGGATTCAGAGAAACCGAACCCGCTCATCTCTAACTGGAACATCCCTGCTTCGGTCCCGCTGTCTTCTCAAGGCCCTCCAGTACAATCGGACTGGTCCAAGGTGGGCTGACATTCTATCAACTCGATGCCTTTACCCTTTCTGGTCCTTGCTGATTGGATCCAGGATGCCTGATGCCACGACAATTTCTGTTCTTTGGTTCTGCTACCTCTTCACGTTATTATGGATTGTCCCTGCCGTGGATTTTGGTTTTTGAAGGGACTTTCGTTACTCTGCTTCCTGGACTGGCACTGTGTTCTGATGTTGCACTCGCAAGTGTTGTTTATTTCTTGTATCTCTATATGATGCCTGACGTATTTTTTATGCTCTCATGCTTCGTTTATATACGTACCTTTTGTGGTTCTTCCATGTGTTGTTATGTCTTAGGTTCCATGGGTGGGGCTTGCAATGGCCTCCCCCCACAAGTTAACTATGTTGCCACCTTTTTTTTTTTGCGACACCTACTGTGGCCCGATATACTGGGCCTTTTGGGTTCTTGTTGTGTTTTCCTGATTTTTCCCACCCTCTTTTTCTTTTTCCTTTGTATTTTTTCCCTTTCTCATGTTCCCCTGACAGGTACTTCCATGGCACCCATACGCACTTATGCTTTTCTGTTCATTGATGGTTAAGGTTATTTCTTTCAATGTCAAATGCCTCAATTCCCCTCATAAGCGTAGGTTGGCTCTTTCTACATTTCATAATTACAGAGCTGATATTGTGGCTCTTCAAGAGACACATTTCTCCTCTTTGTCCCCCCCCTGTTTTTCGAGATCATAGGTACCCCACGTATTATACTGCTAATGGCCCCGCTAAATGTAACGGCGTGGCTATACTGTTTAATAGACACACCCCTTTTACTCTACAGCGACAAATTCAGGATAGAAATGGCCGTTACCTCATCCTTGTTGGTACTATTGACAACACCTTAGTGACCCTTGTATCCTTGTATGCCCCCAATTCCCGTCAGATTCCATTTTTGCGGGAACTCCTCGAGGAGTTATGTAAGGTTAGACAAGGGGTGCTTATATTATTAGGGGATTTTAATCTAGTCCTCGATCCTAAAGTGGATAGGTCTTCCTCGCAAGGCCCTGATCCCCCTCCTCAAGATATGGGCCCGTCCCTTGCGGAGTTCGACTTGTATGATTCCTGGCGCGTCTTCTCCCCTACGGAGAGAGATTATACTTTTTTTTTCTGCTGTCCATAACAGTTATTCTAGGATCGACCTTATTCTTCTGGACAAGAGAACTCTCCAACACACTCGTAAAATTAAAATCCTTCCCATTACTTGGTCGGACCATGCCCGTGTATTGTGGTCCTGGGACCTGGGTTCGCATCCCCTCCCCCCGCCTTTGGCGACTCCCGGAATATCAATTGACGAATCCTGAGACTCTAAAGGCCCTTACTGACTCTCCATCAATGTATATGCAGTCCAATGCCCCTGAGGATACTTCTTTCTTCACGTATTGGTGCGCTCTGAAAGCCGTGCTCCGTGGCACGTCTATCCATCTATCCAAAAGGGGGCTCAACTCAAGGCTCGCGCTAAGAAAACGCAGGCGGACTTAGAGTTGTCTTTATGGTCTTTGGAGTCTCAGAATCAAACCCACCCTACTCGGGCTTTACGTAAACAGCTTCGGGAGGTGCGAGCCCAACTCCAGAAGCTTTTTATGCTTCGTATGCAATCGGCCCTAGCTTGCTTCTGCAGCAAATTTTACACAGCAGGAAACAAGGCCACCCATTTGTTAGCACGCAAGCTTCGTAGCCGCCAAGCCCGTAATCGAATCAAATACCTCATTGCCCCTTCAGGCAAACCGTGTCTCAATCCCCTTGATATTGCTAATTTATTCTCCAAATTCTATGCCAAATTATATAACCTGCGTGAGGATTCTACTATACCTCAGCCCTCAGCGGCTTCTATCTCTGCCTTCTTGGATGGCCTTTCCTTCCCCTCCTTGGATGGAGACACCCTGCAATCCCTTAATGCCCCTTGGTCTTTGGAAGAGATACAACTCCTAATTCATCAATTGCCAAAAGGTAAGGCCCCCGGCCCTGATGGTTTTATTAACTCCTTTTACTCCACGTTCAGTGCGGTACTCTCCCCTCTCCTCCTGCAGCTCTACTCCCAGGCCTCCAATACAGGGTCCTTCCCGGCGGAAATGGTTGAAGCCCAAATCGCTACCATCCCGAAGCCGGGTAAAGACCCCTCTGACTGCAAGAATTACCGACCTATTGCCCTCCTTAACACCGATCTCAAAATCTATGCTAAGTTAATAGCCAATCGCTTGAATCCCTTACTCCCGAATCTCATCCACCCAGACCAAGTAGGTTTTGTCCTTGGCCGTCAGGCCCCCGACAACACCCGAAGAGTCCTCAATCTAGTTGAGTGGTCTTCCCGTACTAATTCATCGTTTCTCCTACTCTCTCTCGACGCCGAAAAGGCGTTCGATCGCCTCCATTGGGGTTATATGCGCCAGGTGTTATCCAGGTTTGGCCTCCACGGGGACATCCCCGCTCTGTCTTAGCTCTCTACGATGGCCCTTCTGCTAGAATATTTAGTAATGGTTTCCTTTCCTCCCCATTTCCCATCTCCAATGGTACCAGGCAGGGGTGCCCCCTTTCCCCGCTCATATTCGTGTTAGCTATTGAACCCCTTGCCCAAATGATTCGACTCTCTCCAGAATTTCCCGGTCTTACTGTATGTGATACTTCCCATAAGCTCTGCCTTTTTGCAGACGATGTTTTATTGTTTGTTTCTGACCCGTGGAAAGACTCCTCCTTTACTTACCTGGGAATCTCCATTCCTTCCTTCTCATTTCCAAAATGTCCACTCTCTCAATTATGTGCCTCTATTGGCTCACCTAACCTCACTTACTTCTACTGGGATGGGCTACGAGGTCTCCTGGTTGGGTCGCCTAGCAGCATTTAAGATGATGTTGTTACCAAAACTCATGTATTTATTTCGTGCCATCCCCTATGCAGTTCCTCGTAAACTGTTAACCCGGATGCGAAGGTTGATGTTATCGTATGTTTGGAAGTGTAAACCTCCTCGATTGGCCTACTCATGTATGATCTTCTCTAAGTCAGAGGGAGGCCTCACACTCCCCGATTTACTCAGGTACCATGAATCGTCTATGCTCTCATGATTGTCTGATCTGTCTCCCCCCCCCCCCCCCCCACTCTAAACCATGGGTGGATCTAGAACATGCCCTATTCCGAAATTTCCCCCTTATCGATCTCCTGTGGCTACCCCGACAAGTCCGCCCCCGCTACCCTTTGTCGCCCTCTTGCTTAACCGACGCCCTGACAATTTGGGACTCAAGACTCACACCTTCCTTTCACATTACAGTAACCACTAGAAAGTTCATTTCTCTCTCTGTATTGGATAAAGTGTTGCCTTTTCTTCATTTCTCCTACTGGAGACGTTTAGGTTTGGAATCCCTCACTGATATCTTCTCCCCAACCTCCCTATTGCCGTTTTCTGATCTACGAACTAAATATAACCTCGACCCTTCGGCCTGGCTCTATTATTACCAACTTAAACATTGGATAGACGGTATGGCCACTAGCCCTAACGTCTTTCAACTCCCCACTACCAGTGTCCTGAATAGATTGACTAAACTTTCATCTCGTGGAGCCATTTCTGATTGGTATGATTTGCTGTCCCCCCCGATCACCACGACTAAATCTGCCGCTCAAATTAAGTGGGAAGCCGATCTCCATCGTACTTTCACTCTTAAACAGTGGGAAATTGGAATCTATTCATCTTTCTTCTTTCTCCCTTTCTAAATGTACTAACCACACCGAAATGCACATTAAACTATTACATAGACTGTATTTCACCCCTTCTAAACTACACACGATCTGGCCGACCACCTCTAAATTCTGTTGGCGCCTCTGCCATCACGAAGGTACACTCTTGCATGTTTTCTGGGACTGCCCTGCCCTACGCCCCTTTTGGGATAAAGTATATGACCTTATTAATTCAATCACTGACCTTAGCCTGACTCAGGACCCTTCCTTGGCGCTGCTGCACTAGTACCCAGACACTGTCCCCAAGTCAACTCGCTATGTCCTTGGCCACGTTTTAATTGCAGCCAGAGCTGCAATTGCTCAAAACTGGAAATCTCCCTCCCCCCCTCCCTTTGCAAAAGTTATTTCTAAGACCCACTTCCATTTCGAGATGGAAACCAGGGACGCTGCATACTCTACATCCCCTTCCTCCCCTACCATGAAGTGGCTCCCATGGCATACATACATTTCCAAGAATAAGGTGATCTTACCGTCATCCCCTACCATACATAGCCCTCCCTGTGACCCTCCACCTGTAGTGAATCCATGATTTGTCTATGTCTTTCTGTTTTCTGTGCTGCTTTTGGATGTCCTGTCTCCCCCCCATATTATTGTTTTGTTTTTTGACCCATTGTTATTCTATTCTTTTTTGTCTTTATTATGTTCTTGTTCTGATTCTATACCATAAATAAAAATCTTAATGTTGAAGAAAAAAAAAAGAAAAGAAAATAAGATGGCGGAATTGACATGTGACCAGTTCCTTCAAGACTGGGTGGGTAAAATGGCTGAAATGACGTGACCAGTTCTTTTATGACTGGGTGGGTATAAACAATATGGCTGAAAATAAGATTTTACTTACCGATAAATCTATTTCTCGTAGTCCGTAGTGGATGCTGGGACTCCGTCAGGACCATGGGGGATTAGCGGCTCCGCAGGAGACAGGGCACAAAAATAAAAGCTTTAGGACTAGGTGGTGTGCACTGGCTCCTCCCCCTATGACCCTCCTCCAAGCCTCAGTTAGGATACTGTGCCCGGACGAGCGTACACAATAAGGAAGGATTTTGAATCCCGGGTAAGACTCATACCAGCCACACCAATCACACCGTACAACTTGTGATCTGAACCCAGTTAACAGTATGACAAACGTAGGAGCCTCTGAACAGACGGCTCACAACAATAACAACCCGATTTTTTTGTAACAATAACTATGTACAAGTATTGCAGACAATCCGCACTTGGGATGGGCGCCCAGCATCCACTACGGACTACGAGAAATAGATTTATCGGTAAGTAAAATCTTATTTTCTCTGACGTCCTAGTGGATGCTGGGACTCCGTCAGGACCATGGGGATTATACCAAAGCTCCCAAACGGGCGGGAGAGTGCGGATGACTCTGCAGCACCGAATGAGAGAACTCCAGGTCCTCTTTAGCCAGGGTATCAAATTTGTAGAATTTTACAAACGTGTTCTCCCCCGACCACCTAGCTGCTCGGCAGAGTTGTAATGCCGAGACCCCTCGGGCAGCCGCCCAAGATGAGCCCACCTTCCTTGTGGAATGGGCCTTGATAGATTTAGGCTGTGGCAGGCCTGCCACAGAATGTGCAAGTTGAATTGTGCTACAAATCCAACGAGCAATCGTCTGCTTAGAAGCAGGAGCACCCAGCTTGTTGGGTGCATACAGTATAAACAGCGAGTCAGATTTTCTGACTCCAGCCGTCCTTGAAATATATATTTTCAATGCCCTGACAACGTCCAGCAACTTGGAATCCTCCAAATCGCTAGTAGCCGCAGGCACCACAATAGGCTGGTTCAGGTGAAACGCTGAAACCACCTTAGGCAGAAACTGAGGACGCGTCCGCAGTTCTGCCCTGTCCGAATGGAAAATCAGATATGGGCTTTTATACGATAAAGCCGCCAATTCTGACACTCTCCTGGCTGAAGCCAGGGCCAGTAGCATGGTTACTTTCCATGTAAGATATTTCAAATCCACCGATTTGAGTGGCTCAAACCAATGGGCTTTTGAGAAAATCCAAAACTACATTAAGATCCCACGGAGCCACTGGGGGCACAACCGGGGGCTGTATATGTAGTACTCCTTTTACAAAAGTCTGGACTTCAGGAACTGAAGCCAATTCTTTCTGGAAGAAAATCGACAGGGCCGAAATTTGAACCTTAATGGACCCTAATTTGAGGCCCATAGACAATCCTGTTTGCAGGAAATGTAGGAATCGACCCAGTTGAAATTCCTCCGTCGGGGCCTTCCTGGCCTCACACCACGCAACATATTTTCTCCAAATGCGGTGATAATGTTGTGCAGTCACCTCCTTCCTGGCTTTTACCAGGGTAGGGATGACCTCTTCCGGAATGCCTTTTTCCCTTAGAATTCGGCGTTCAACCGCCATGCCGTCAAACGCAGCCGCGGTAAGTCTTGGAATAGACACGGTCCCTGCTGAAGCAGGTCCCGTCTTAGAGGTAGAGGCCACGGATCTTCCGTGAGCATCTCCTGAAGTTCCGGGTACCAAGTTCTTCTTGGCCAATCCGGAGCCACGAGTATCGTTCTTACTCCCCTTTGCCGTATAATTCTCAGTACTTTTGGTATGAGAGGCAGAGGAGGAAACACATACACTGACTGGAACACCCACGGTGTTACCAGAGCGTCCACAGCTATTGCCTGAGGGTCTCTTGACCTGGCGCAATACCTGTCCAGTTTTTTGTTGAGGCGGGACGCCATCATATCCACCTTTGGTTTTTCCCAACGGTTCAAAATCATGTGGAAGACTTCTGGATGAAGTCCCCACTCTCCCGGGTATAGATCGTGTCTGCTGAGGAAGTCCG
This sequence comes from Pseudophryne corroboree, assembly GCF_028390025.1. Lineage (NCBI taxonomy): Eukaryota > Metazoa > Chordata > Amphibia > Anura > Myobatrachidae > Pseudophryne > Pseudophryne corroboree. The sequence goes on from NC_086451.1 coordinate 35,495,176, forward strand.
CTTCCCAGTTGTCCACTCCCGGAATGAACACTGCTGACAGTGCTATCACATGATCTTCCGCCCAGCGAAGAATCCTTGCAGCTTCTGCCATTGCCCTCCTGCTTCTTGTGCCGCCCTGTCTGTTTACGTGGGCGACTGCCGTGATGTTGTCCGACTGGATCAACACCGGCTGACCCTGAAGCAGGGGTTTTGCCAGGCTTAGAGCATTGTAAATCGCTCTTAGCTCCAGTATATTTATGTGAAGAGACATCTCCAGGCTTGACCACACTCCCTGGAAGTTTCTTCCCTGTGTGACCGCTCCCCAGCCTCTCAGACTGGCATCCGTGGTCACCAGGACCCAGTCCTGTATGCCGAATCTGCGGCCCTCTAACAGATGAGCACTCTGCAACCACCACAGAAGAGACACCCTTGTCCGTGGAGACAAAGTTATCCGCTGATGCATCTGCAGATGCGATCCGGACCATTTGTCCAGCAGATCCCACTGAAAAGTTGTGTGCGTGGAATCTGCCGAATGGAATCGCTTCGTAAGAAGCCACCATTTTTCCCAGGACTCTTGTGCATTGATGCACAGACACTTTTCCTGGTTTTAGGAGGTTCCTGACAAGTTCGGATAACTCCCTGGCTTTTATCCTCCGGAAGAAACACCTTTTTCTGAACCGTGTCCAGAATCATTCCCAGGAACAGCAGACGTGTCGTCGGGGTCAATTGAGATTTTGGAAAATTCAGAATCCACCCGTGCTGTTGCAGCACTACTTGGGTTAGTGCTACTACGTCCCCCAGCTGTTCTCTGGACCTTGCCCTTATCAGGAGATCGTCCAAGTAAGGGATAATTAATACGCCTTTTCTTCGCAGAAGAAACATCATTTCGGCCATTACCTTGGTAAAGACCCGAGGTGCCGTGGACAATCCAAACGGCAGCGTCTGAAACTGATAATGACAGTTTTGCACCACGAACCTGAGGTACCCTTGATGTGAAGGGCAAATTGGGACATGCAGGTAAGCATCCTTGATGTCCAGGGACACCATAAAGTCCCCTTCTTCCAGATTCGCTATCACTGCTCTGAGTGACTCCATCTTGAACTTGAATTTTTGTATGTACAGGTTCAAAGATTTCAGATTTAGAATAGGTCTTACCGAGCCGTCCGGCTTCGGTACCACAAATAGTGTGGAATAATACCCCTTTCCCTGTTGTAGGAGGGGTACCTTGACTATCACCTGCTGAGAATACAGCTTGTGAATGGCTTCCAATACCGTCGCCCTGTCTGAGGGAGACGTTGGCAGAGCAGACTTTAGGAACCGGCGAGGGGGAGACTTCTCGAATTCCAACCTGTAACCCTGAGATACTACCTGCAGGATCCAGGGGTCCACCTGTGAGTGAGCCCACTGTGCGCTGAAATTCTTGAGTCGACCCCCCACCGCCCCTGAGTCCGCTTGTAAAGCCCCAACGTCATGCTGAGGGCTTTGCAGAAGCCGGGGAGGGCTTCTGCTCCTGGGAGGGAGCTGCTTGGTGCACTCTCTTACCCTTTCCTTTGCCTCGGGGCAGATATGACTGTCCTTTTGCCCGCTTGTTCTTATAGGAACGAAAGGACTGCGGCTGAAAAGACGGTGTCTTTTTCTGTTGGGAGGGGACCTGAGGTAAAAAGGTGGATTTCCCGGCTGTTGCCGTGGCCACCAAATCCGATAGACCGACCCCAAATAATTCCTCCCCTTTATACGGCAATACTTCCATATGCCGTTTGGAATCCGCATCACCTGACCACTGTCGCGTCCATAAACTTCTTCTGGCAGATATGGACATCGCACTTACTCTCGATGCCAGAGTGCAAATATCCCTCTGAGCATCTCGCATATAAAGAAAAGCATCCTTTAATTGCTCTATAGTCAATAAAATACTGTCCCTATCCAGGGTATCAATATTTTCAGTCAGGGAATCCGACCAAACCACCCCAGCACTGCACATCCATGCAGAGGCGATGGCTGGTCGCAGTATAACACCAGTATGAGTGTATATACTTTTCAGGGTAGTTTCCAGCCTCCTATCAGCTGGATCCTTGAGGGCGGCCGTTTCAGGAGACGGTAACGCCACTTGTTTTGATAAGCGTGTGAGTGCCTTATCCACCCTAGGGGGTGTTTCCCAGCGCGCCCTAACCTCTGGCGGGAAAGGATATAATGCCAATGACTTCTTTGAAATTAGCAGTTTTCTATCGGGGTTAACCCACGCTTCATCACACACTTCATTCAATTCCTCTGATTCAGGAAAAACTACAGGTAGTTTTTTCAGACCCCACATAATACCCCTTTTTGTGGTACTTGCAGTATCAGAGATATGCAAAGCCTCCTTCATTGCCGTGATCATATAACGTGTGGCCCTACTGGAAAATACGTTTGTTTCTTCACCGTCGACACTAGATTCGGTGTCCGTGTCTGGGTCTGTGTCGACCGACTGAGGTAAAGGGCGTTTTACAGCCCCTGACGGTGTCTGAGACGCCTGGACAGGTACTAACTGGTTTGCCGGCCGTCTCATGTCGTCAACTGATTTTTGTAACGTGCTGACATTATCACGTAATTCCATAAACAAAGCCATCCATTCCGGTGTCGACTCCCTAGGGGGTGACATCACCATTACCGGCAATTGCTCCGCCTCCACACCAACATCGTCCTCATACATGTCGACACACACGTACCGACACACAGCAGACACACAGGGAATGCTCTTATCGAAGACAGGACCCCACTAGCCCTTTGGGGAGACAGAGGGAGAGTTTGCCAGCACACACCCAAGCGCTATAAATATATAGGAACAACCCTACAGAAGTGTTGTTTCCTTTATAGCAGCTTAATATATCAATATCGCCAAAAAAGTGCCCCCCCTCTCTGTTTTTTTACCCTGTTTCTGTAGTGCAGTGCAGGGGAGAGTCCTGGGAGCCTTCCTCACAGCGGAGCTGTGCAGGAAAATGGCGCTGTGTGCTGAGGAGATAGGCCCCGCCATCTATTTCGGCGGGCTCTTCTCCCGGTGTTTGTGAGACCTGGCAGGGGTTAAATACATCCATATAGCCCCAGGGGCTATATGTGATGTATTTTTAGCCAGAACAAGGTATTATCATTGCTGCCCAGGGCGCCCCCCCCCAGCGCCCTGCACCCTCAGTGACCGCTGGTGTGAAGTGTGCTGACAACAATGGCGCACAGCTGCAGTGCTGTGCGCTACCTCATGAAGACTGAAAAGTCTTCTGCCGCCGGTTTCTGGACCTCTTCACTTTTCGGCATCTGCAAGGGGGTCGGCGGCGCGGCTCCGGGACCGGACTCCATGGCTGGGCCTGTGTTCGATCCCTCTGGAGCTAATGGTGTCCAGTAGCCTAAGAAGCCAATCCATCCTGCACGCAGGTGAGTTCACTTCTTCTCCCCTAAGTCCCTCGTTGCAGTGAGCCTGTTGCCAGCAGGACTCACTGAAAATAAAAAACCTAACCTTTTTCTAAGCAGCTCTTTAGGAGAGCCACCTAGATTGCACCCTGCTCGGACGGGCACAAAAACCTAACTGAGGCTTGGAGGAGGGTCATAGGGGGAGGAGCCAGTGCACACCACCTAGTCCTAAAGCTTTTATTTTTGTGCCCTGTCTCCTGCGGAGCCGCTAATCCCCATGGTCCTGACGGAGTCCCAGCATCCACTAGGACGTCAGAGAAATAACAATACGGTTGACTGATATGTGACCAGTTCTTCCATCATGACTGGGTAAAAACAATGGGGTCAATTTACTAAGGTGGGAGCTTTTTAGAACTGGTGATGTTGCCTTTAGCAACCAGATTCTTTTATCTTCTAGAAGCATCTAGATAAGTGTTAAGTAGAGTCTGATTGGTTGCTATGAGCAAAATCACCAGTTCTAAAAAAAAACTCGATCCTTAGTAAATTTACCCCAATATTTCTTAAAATGTGTCTAATTTTGGTCAGAATATGAGATCTCTGTGTGTGTCAGAGCACTGATTTAATAGTTTTACTATGAGGTATAACTTTCAGAGCTGCAAAAAGTTGTCATTTAAATCAAAAAACCCTGCAGCAGTTTAGAACACCCCAGTGTAATTTTATTCTATAAAATTGGAAATGATTAATCACAATTTTGCACCCTGCCAGCCAGAAACTCCATAGTAGCTTATATAGACAGATTTACATCGATGCCCCTCCCTTTGGCAGATAGGAAAAAAGTATGTACATTTATTTAGAAAAAGCAGAGAAAACCACAAGCTCTTCCTGTGTTACACATACCATGGTTGCTGGCACACAGAGAGCTGTGACGTACGCGCGGTCAGTGTCTGCATAGTACATTGGCAGGATCTCATGCACAATATCAAAGGGATCCACTTAGCAAATATCAGAACATCACACAGGAATTACCACTGCGTATAACGAGATTTATGGTAACCGTTGTTAAATCTCTTTCTGCGAGGTACACTGGGCTCCACAAGGATTAACATTGGGGTGTAGAGTAGGATCTTGATCCGAGGCACCAACAGGCTCAAAGCTTTGACTGTTCCCAAGATGCACAGCGCCGCCTCCTCTATAACCCCGCCTCCGTGCACAGGAGCTCAGTTTAGTTAACCAGTCAAATGCAGTAGCAGGTACCAGAGACGACAATCGTGAGTAGCCACATACACTACACACTCACTACAGGAGAGGGTGTCAGCGGCTAATGCCATACCAACCCAAAGAAGCTAAGTGCGTCAGGGTGGTCGCCTTGTGGAGCCCAGTGTAACTCGCAGAAAGAGATTTACCAACGGTAAGTTCTTACCATAAATCTCGTTTTCTGCTGCGGGGTACACTGGGCTCCACAAGTATTAACATCTGGGATGTCCTAAAGCAGTTCCTTATGGGAGGGGACACACTGTAGCGGGCACAAGAACCCGGCGTCCAAAGGAAGCATCCTGGGAAGCGGAAGTATCAAAGGCATAGAACCTAATGAACGTGTTCACTGAGGACCACGTAGCTGCCTTGTACAATTGTTCAAGTGTTGCACCACGGCGGGCCGCCCAAGAAGGTCCGACAGACCGAGTAGAATGGGCTTTAATGGTAGCAGGAGCTGGAAGGCCAGCCTGTACATAAGCATGTGCAATCACCATTCTAATCCATCTGGCCAAAGTCTGCTTGTTAGCAGGCCAGCCACGTTTGTGAAATCCAAACAGCACAAAGAGAGAATCAGATTTCCGAATGGAGGCGGTTCTCTTCACATAGATACGGAGAGCCCGTACCACATCCAAAGACCGCTCTTTAAATGACAACTCAGGAGAATTAAAGGCTGGAACCACAATCTCCTGGTTAAGTTGGAAGGAAGACACCATCTTGGGTAAATAACCCGGACGTGTTCTAAGAACCGTCCGGTCACGGTGAAAAATCAGATAGGGGGACTTACAGGATAAGGCACCCAAGTCTGAGACCCTTCTAGCTGAAGCGATAGCCAGCAAAAACAAAACCTTAAGGGAAAGCCACTAAAGGTCTGCAGACGCAAGAGGTTCAAACGGAGACTCTTGCAAGGCCTCCAGAACCACCGACAGATCCCAAGGGGCCACAGGTGGTACATAAGGAGGCTGAATCCGCAACATGCCCTGAGTGAAGGTATGAACATCAGGTAGGGGGCAGCAATCTTTCTCTGAAACCAAACCGACAAGGCAGAAATGTGAACCTTGAGGGAGGCCAGACGAAGGCCTAAGTCCAGGCCCTGTTGTAGGAAGGCCAACAGTTTGGCCGTACTAAACTTGAAAACGTCATGATTATGAGACGCGCACCAAGTAAAGTAAGAATTACAGACCCTATGGTAAATCCGAGCAGAAGCCGGCTTACGGGCCTTCAATATAGTTTGAATGACGCCTCAGAAAAACCCTTGGCCCTCAAGACGGAAGCTTCAAGAGCCACGCCGTCAAAGCCAGACGGGCCAAGTCCTGGTAAACATAAGGGCCCTGAATGAGGAGGTCTAGTCGCTGTGGAAGTAGAAGGGGACGATCTAACGAGAGGCCCTGTAGATCGGAGAACCAGTGCCGTCTGGGCCATGCTGGAGCGATCAGAAGTAGGTTTCCTCCTTCTTGCTTGAACTTCCGTATTACTCTGGGCAGGAGTGACACCGGAGGGAACACGTACGGGTGCCGAAAGTTCCATGGAATTGCCAGAGCGTCCACGAACGCTGCTTGAGGATCCCTTGTCCTTGCTCCGAAGACCGGAACCTTGTGATTGTGTCGAGACACCATCAGGTCCACATCTGGAAGGCCCCACTTGTCCACGAGAAGTTGAAACACTTCTGGATGGAGGATCCACTCTCCAGCGTGTACGTCCTGACAACTGAGAAAGTCAGCTTCCCAGTTTAGGACCCCCGGAATAAATACTGCGGATATGGCTGTCAGATGGCGTTCTGTCCACTGAAGAATCCGTGATACTTCCCTCATTGCCATGCGGCTTCGAGTGCCGCCTTGATGATTGATGTAGGCCACTGTGGTGGCGTTGTCCGACTGTACATGAACAGGTCTGTTCTGTATCAAATGCTGGGCCAGGTGTAGTGCATTGAACACCGCCCGCAGTTCCAGAATATTTATCGGGAGTAGAGACTCCTCCTCGGTCCACCGACCCTGAAGGGAGTGTTGTTCCAACACTGCGCCCCAACCTCTCAGACTAGCATCCGTCGTCAGCAGGACCCAGTTGGATATCCAGAAGGGACGACCCCTGCTCAATCGATGGTCCTGAAGCCACCAGCTCAGTGATAGGCGGACCTCCGGAGACAAGGAGATCATTTGAGATCTGATCGGTTGAGGCAGGCCATCCCACTTGGCAAGAATTAACTTCTGCAGAGGGCGAGAATGGAATTGAGCATACTCCACCATGTCGAAAGCCGACACCATGAGACCTAGCACTTGCATTGCTGAATGTATCGACACTTGCCGTCGAGTTAGGAAGCATTGAATCCTATCCTAAAGCTTCAGGAGTTTCTCCTGAGACAAGAACAACCGCTGGTTGTGAGTGTCCAATAACGCTCCCAGGTGCACCATGCTCCGAGCAGGAACCAGGGAAGATTTCTTCCAGTTGACTAGCCACCCGTGGGTTTTCATAAACTGGATAGTCAGATCTAGATGATGCAGGAGAATTTCTGGTGAATTTGCCAGGATCAACAAATCGTTCAGGTACGGCAGGATCCTGACCCCTTGACGGCGGAGTACCGCCGTCATTACTGCCATTACTGGTAAAAACTAGCGGAGCCGTTGTCGAACCAAAAGGTAACACCCGAAATTGGTAATGAAGGTTGCCCACCTCAAACCTCAGGTACTGCTGATGTGACATTGCAATAGGAATATGCAGGTAGGCATCCTGTATGTCCAGGGAGACCATATAGTCCCCAGGCTCCAAGGCCAGAACAATAGAGTGTAGAGTTTCCATACGAAACTTGGAGACCCTCACATACTTGTTCAAGGACTTGAGATTGAGAATGGGTCGCGAGGATCTGTTCGGTTTTCGGGACTAGAAACAACAGTGAACAGTACCCCTTGCCTCTCTGAGCCAGAGGCACCTGTACTACCACTCCTGTGGTCAGGAGGGATTGTACTACTGAATGAAGAGTGTTTGCCTTCACCGTGTCCAAATGGATGGTTGTCAGGCAAAATCGATGAGGAGGATGTTTCTTGAAGGATACGGCGTAACCTCGAGTGACGACTTCCCTTACCCAGGCATCTGAAGTGGTCTTCAACCATTCCTGGGCAAAACCTAGAAGCCAGACCCCCACCCTGGGATCCCCCAGGGGGAGGCCCACCCCGTCATGCGGCAGGTTTGTCAGTTTTGGAAGCAGGCTGACGGGCAGCCCATGCCCGCTTTGGTCTGGGCTTGGCAGGTTTGGAAGTACGAGCTTGTTTCGGGTACGCCTGACCTTTTGCTTTTCCTGAAGGACAAATGGGCCGAGAGAAAGTACTTTTAGCCTTCGGTGCAGAAGGAGCCGTACTTGGTAGGCAAGCTGTTTTAGCCGAAGCCAGGTCAGCCACAATCTTATTGAGGTCTTCTCCAAAAAGAATGTCTCCCTTAAAAGGAAGCACTTTCAGGGTTTTCTTAGCATCCATATCCACCGACCAGGATCTCAACCAAAGGATACGTCGAGCCAAGATGGACGTAGTGGCAGCCTTGGCCGCCAGCACCCCGGCATCGGAAGCCGCCTCCTTAAGGTAAAGAGAAGCCGTGGCAATATATGAGAGACATTGTCTAGCATGATCAGAAGCGTTGGAAGGTAGTTTGGCCTCCAGCTCCTGAGCCCATGCTTCAACAGCTTCAGCAGCCCATGTTGCTGTAATGGTTGGTCTATGCACAGCCCCCGTTAGGGTGTAAATCGCTTTCAAACAACCCTCCACACATCTATCCGTTGGTTCCTTCAGATAGGTGACGGTAGTCACAGGCAGAGCAGAAGAAACTACCAGTCTTGCCACCTGAGAATCTACAGGTAGAGGAGGTTCCCAATTTTTACATAGCTCCGCAGAGAGAGGATAGCGAGCCAACAGTCTCTTATGCGGTGTGAATTTAGTTCCCGGATTTTCCGAGGATTCCTGACGTATGTCAGCCAGGTGTTGAGAATGAGGTAAAACTTATTTAACCACCTTCTTACGTTTAAATCTGTCCGGATTATTAGAGACAGCCTCAGGCTCAGGTTCATCAGAGACTTGAAGAATGAGCCTGATAGCCTCAATCAAATCAGGGACATCCACCAGTGACGTCCCTTCCCCATCAGAAGCATCAGAGTCAGTGTCCGTAGGGTCAGTATATGCGCCATCCTCCTCAGAGGATGTGTCCGGAACAGCGGTGGATTGTGAGGACGTAGCAGCCCGTTTAGAAGACTTCTTAGTCTTAGGCGGGCGAGAGTGAAACTTATTTTTAGTCAGCAATCGGTTCAAGTGCTGTAACTGAGATGAGATTTGATCTGCCCATGGTGGATTGACTGCAGGGACCATGAACTGCTGCACAGGCATAGGAGGTCCCACAGGGGGCGTAAATTTTATTACCAGCTTATTTAATAACGTGGAGAAGGTAGACCAAGGTGGGTCATTAGTGGCCCCCGGTGCTACAGACCCACTAGGAGGTAAGGAACCCCCTGAACCTGAACTCTCCGCTGCCATGTTTTCCTCAAAAGTGTCTGCAGCATCACCACCACGCAATGTGGGAGAAGCCCCAGTTCCGTTGCCTCGTGTAGCTAACATAATGATAAGCTCAATATCAGGCAACCTAGTACAATATTAGCAGCGAGTTACCTAGCAAGAACTCCCAGTGTAGTGGTCAGGCCTTATCCCCCTGCTGGCTACCCCACTGGGCGCTGCGGGCCGTAATAAAACAGGTTTTACAGAGACAAAACCCCACCTGTGCCCTGTGTCCCAATGGCTAGGGGAGCGGCTGCCCCTTACAGTGTCTACGCCAGCGTGCGTGGCCCGCCTCCCACGGCCACGCTGGATCGCGATTAAGAGACCCCTTACCTCCCGTTTGAATGCGGCCACGCGATCCAGGAGACAGAGGAGAGTGTGTGACTAACGTAGATAAGAACACCGGAGCCCCGCTGCAGTGACCCGCCAACCAGGGCGCGTGAGTATACAGCGCCGCTGGGGGAGTGACGGAGCTGCAGCAGGGGATGTCTGACTGACATCTAACACTGCTGCAGCCCTTGAAGTCTTCAATTATTCTTTCTTCTGAAAAATATCTTTTTCTTAGGGCTGCATGAGCACCCCCCTGTTATATGCCTGCTTACTGCATGGCACCAACTTACAAACTGAGCTCCTGTGCACAGAGGCGGGGTTATAGTCGAGGAGGCGGCGCTGTGCATCTTGGGAACAGTCAAAGCTTTGAGCCTGTTGGTGCCTCGGATCAAGATCCTACTCTACACCCCGATGTTAATCCTTGTGGAGCCCAGTGTACCCCGCAGCAGAAATATGATTTAGGGGAACGTAAAGGTGACCCATTTGCTTATAAGTAAAGATTTGGTTCCACGCTTATCTGTCTATGGATTATAAGGAGCTGATTCACTTGAACACACGTTTGCACATATTTGCCTATTTCGGTAGGCTCTGACATCGCAGGTTTTCCTGTGCACCTGTACGTGGTGCGATGAATACATAGCATGGGAGAGGCCTGGGATGTGGCAGGTGATTTTAACGCCGTTGGCACGCAGCCGGTGAGATGCTGATAGCATCTCACTGGGCTCCCGGGGTGCGCACGTGCAGTGCGGCCGCTGCGTGTGCGCACACCACATGTAATTCAGACTGCGATCGCTGCCGCTGCAGCAATCCAGTCTGAATTACCCCCAGATCACAGGGGTCAGGCAAGCTGTATTCTCTATTGCCAGGGATCCTGAAAGGATTTGCTGAGAGTCAACAGCAGAGGCTGATGAGCCTGGACACAAGTCATGCTAGTGACTGCAGCAAATAACTGTCCTCGGCCAGAAATTCCTTGGTGGAACCCTAGCTGCAGTGATGAATATCCCCCCCCCCCTCAAAAAAATAAATAAAGAAGAATTGGGAGGTTTAATTTAGAATGCAGGGCAGATCTTCAAATGGGACACTCCCGCAGGATCAGGGTGGGTAGAATTATGGTGTGTACTGGTAAGCGTTTCCTCTTTAGTTGACGTTCAAAGCCAAACAATAAATTAGGCCTTATTAAACCTAACCGTTGTATTTATCTTCTGGAAAATGTTTGTGTGGATTATTTTGGCACCTTTCTTTTGAGTATTGGGGGTCATTCCGAGTTGTTCGCTCGTTATTTTTTCTCTCGCAACGGAGCGATTAGTCGCTAATGCGCATGCGCAATGTCCGCACTGCGACTGCGCCAAGTAAATTTGCTATGCAGTTAGGTATTTTACTCACGGCATTACGAGGTTTTTTCTTCGTTCTGGTGATCGTAATGTGATTGACAGGAAGTGGGTGTTTCTGGGTGGAAACTGCCCGTTTTATGGGAGTGTGTGAAAAAACGCTAGTTTCTGAGAAAAACGCGGGAGTGGCTGGAGAAACGGAGGAGTGTCTGGGCGAACGCTGGGTGTGTTTGTGACGTCAAACCAGGAACGACAAGCACTGAACTGATCGCACTGGCAGAGTAAGTCTCGAGCTACTCAGAAACTGCACAGAGAAGTCTTTTCGCAATATTGCGAATCTTTCGTTCGCAATTTTGATAAGCTAAGATTCACTCCCAGTAGGCGGCGGCTTAGCGTGTGCAAAGCTGCTAAAAGCAGCTTGCGAGCGAACAACTCGGAATGAGGGCCCTTGTTTGACTGTTTATTGTGAATTTTGCACTAGACGGCTTAGTGTAATATTAATAAGGAACACACGTTGCAAATGCAATCTGAGCTTTGCAACAGATTTTGCAGAGAACAAAGGGCAAATCACAGTCCTAGTCCCTAGTCTTTGGTTGGCTGATTTCAGCGCCTGTCACATTCTGGGTCCCACGCAAGTTGAAATTCTGGTGCATCTAGCGATCATTTGCACACAGCAATCATTTGCACACACTGGGGGTAATGCAGAGTTAATCGCAGCAGCAAATTTGTTAGCAGATGGGCAAAACCATGGTGGTCATTCCGAGTTGATCGCAGCCAGCAACTTTTAGCTGCTGCTGCGAACAACTAGTCCACGCCTATGGGGAAGTGTATTTTAGCTTAGCAGGGCTGCGAACGCTTGTGCAGCCCTGCTAAGCTAAAAAAAATTCTAGCAGAAGTAGACTAGCCCTGGACATACTTACCCTGTGAGACGATCTCTGCGATGCTGGAGCCGGCTTTGACGTCAGACATCCTCCCTCCGTTCTCCTTGACACGCCTGCGTTTTCCTTACCCCCCCCCCCACCCCCCGAAAACGGTCTCCAACGGTCCGGATCCGCCCAGGTACGCCTTCTTCTTGTCAATCTTCTTTGCGGTCGGCTTTCTTCGTTAGACGCGGCGTAACCCGGCGACCCCTATCGCCGGGCAACGTCACGCACACGCATTCCGGCCACAGCGTATGCGCATTCCGGACCCGTTCGCACTGCAGCGAGAAACCGCTGCGTGCGAACGGGTTGGAATGACCCCCCATGTGCACTGCAGGGGGGGGGCAGATATAACATGTGCAGAGAAAGTTAGACCAAAAACAAGGGGTGAAGGAAAGGCGACACAGACGTCACTGAGTTTATTAGAATGTTTGTATTGATATATTCGATGCAGCTTCCCCAAATTCTATATAAATTTACATCCAGGTTACGTCGTCATGTTATTTCTAAATGAGCAATAGCTCAGACGAAGTCAGCGAGACTTTCATTGATTGATTGGGAAATTTCCAGGAGAAAGTCATTGCCTTCTTGGCATTTATATCAGCAGGTGGATGAAAGAGCTTTTCTTATATAGATGCTCATTCTGAGCCAGACGCTACTCCTTAGACAGGAATGAGTTTTAGCATACTGAGCAACAATGCTGCAGGGGCATGCACAAGAGATCCGCCATGATGACTTTGGCTTTTTCTTGAAGCTGCACGGATTCTCACATGGGCCCTCATTCCGAGTTGTTCGCTCGCAAGCGGATTTTAGCAGATTTACTCACGCTAAGCCGCCGCCTACTGGGAGTGAATCTTAGCTTCTTAAAATTGCGAACGACGTATTCGCAATATTGCGATTACACCTCTCTTAGCAGTTTCTGAGTAGCTCCAGACTTACTCGGCATCTGCGATCAGTTCAGTGCTTGTCGTTCCTGGTTTGACGTCACAAACACACCCAGCGTTCGCCCAGACACTCCCCCGTTTCTCCAGCCACTCCCGCGTTTTTCCCAGAAACGGTAGCGTTTTTCCGCACACGCCCATAAAACGGCCTGTTTCCGCCCAGTAACACCCACTTCCTGTCAATCACACTACGATCACCAGAACGATGAAAAAGCCGTGAGTAAAATTCCTAACTGCATAGCAAATTTACTTGGCGCAGTCGCAGTGCGGACATTGCGCATGCGCACTAAGCGGAAAATCGCTGCGATGCGAAAAAATTTACCGAGCGAACAACTCGGAATGACCACCATTGGCCCTACGGAAACCTCGCATAAGGTAGTAAATCTGGCTCCCGTGGCTTCCCACAAACTTTATTTTCACCAACTATGGGGCTGATGCGGCGTTGAACAATCCTCTGGTTGCGGAGCATATCTTGCGTGTTTTCACATTGTGCATGCTCCAGAACTGCGCGCACACAAGTACAGGAGATACGGAGTCATAAGCGTTTTAGGGGGACATTTACTAAGCAGTGATAAGAGCGGAGAAGTGAGCCAGTGGAGAAGTTGCCCCATCAACCAATCAGCAGCTCTGTATCAATTTATAGTATGCAAATTATAGATGTTACTTCAGTGCTGATTAGTTGCCATGGGCAACTTCTCCACTGGCTCACTTCTGCACTCTTATCACTACTTAGTAAATGTCCCCCTTAGTCAGTTGGGGTTGGCCAACGCAACTCCAAGCTATGCAGAGTTCTACGGAAGCATAAAGGCGCCTGGTTCCAGGGAGATCCTGACACCACTAAGGTGTGAAGGCAGCCATTTTGTGAAAATGTAGATAGACAGAACTACAACAAAATGGAAGCCGGGTCAGAACAGTGCATCATTACTGCTGTATATATCCTCCTATTACTCTGTAACCAATGATGGCACATTGGTGTCCTGTCTCTTCAGATACCTCACAGATCACCATGGCAACCAATTTAGTTTTACAGTATTATACAAGGTAACAAATGTTCTTAAAGCATCATACACCATGAGACGGCTATGCTTGTTTCCATGGTAACCTGTGCGCATCTATCTGCTAGTTACGCAGGCTGATGCCACTCACCCCTCCATGGGTTGTGAGCAGAGTCAGCCTTCGGGGAGGTAATGCACAGAGGTGCCCATTTATCATTAATCGCATATCGGAGTGCGATATTAGTGCCTAGAAACACATTGCAATATGCAATTACTTCCGGGAAATGTATTAGCATGCACCCGCAGGGACAGGGGCTTCGAAAGGAGCCCGCCCCTACGATGTGCTGTAGTTGCTGCCGGGGCTTCTGCGCAAGCGCGGTTCTGCTGACTGCACGTGCACAATGACTATTTCCGGTGGAGGGTTCCAGGGGAACGCTCTGGTACTACATACATGATATGTAACCGCTGATAGGCTACAACTGGCTACCGTCATCTTCAGATGCGGGGGCCAATCTCTGGAATACTTTCGCATTCTGGAAATTGGTAAATCTTGGAGCATCCCATCCCCCATACAATCCCATGGGAGATGCAGCAGCTGGTGGGAATGGAGGTATCGAAGATATCTGCTGCGGTCCCTCAGTGATACATTCAGGGGATACTTAATATTTGCGGTTAACCCTCAAGTTTTTTGATGATTAGGCCGTAAATATACAATAATGTAATAATAGCATTATAGGGGGTCATTCCGAGTTGCTCGTTCGTTATTTTTTTCTCGCAACGGAGCGATTAGTCGCTAATGCGCATGCGCAATGTCCGCAGTGCGACTGCACCAAGTAAATTTGCTATGCAGTTAGGTATTTTACTCACGGCATTACGAGGTTTTTTCTTCGTTCTGGTGATCGTAATGTGATTGACAGGAAGTGGGTGTTTCTGGGCGGAAACTGGACGTTTTATGGGAGTGTGTGAAAAAACGCTACAGTTTCTGGGAAAAACGCGGGAGTGGCTGGAGAAACGGAGGAGTGTCTGGGTGAACGCTGGGTGTGTTTGTGACGTCAAACCAGGAACGACAAGCACTGAACTGATCGCACTGGCAGAGTAAGTCTCGAGCTACTCAGAAACTGCACAGAGAAGTCTTCTCGCAATATTGCGAATCTTTCGTTCGCAATTTTGATAAGCTAAGATTCACTCCCAGTAGGCGGCGGCTTAGCGTGTGCAATGCTGCTAAAAGCAGCTTGCGAGCGAACAAGTCGGAATGAGGGCCATAGAACGATAATACTCCTTCATATCAACCGAGTGCTCTGTGATGTACACTGCATGTACAGTGGAGCTCTGGGAAGAAGACTAGAGAATAGCGTATTGGGAGGGTGTGGCCAAACATGGGGGTGTGGCTTGCCACTGCCTGGCCAGTCTCCAGAGAGACCCAGGAAGTTTATACCCACCCCACTCATTAGTCCTGCCTGGCGTTCTCTTAATTGACAAAAACAAGTGGAAAACACACCAGTAGCACACAGCGGGGGTTATTCAGAGTTGTTAGCAACCCAAAAAGTTAGCAATTGGGCAAAACCATGTTGCACTGAAGGTGGGGCAGATGTAACATGTGCAGAAAGAGTTAGTATTGGGTGGGTTTACATTGTTTCTGTGCAGGTTAAATACTGGCTGCTATATTTTCACACTGCAGTTTAGATTTCAGTTTGAACACACCCCACCCACATCTAACTCTCTCTGCACATGTTACATCTGCCCCACCTACAGTGCATGTGGGGGCTAATTCAGACCTGATCGCTCGCCGTGCAAAAACACACAGCAGCAATCAGGTCTGACCTGCGCATGCGCCGCAGTGCGCATGTGCAGGCCAGAGATACGATCGGTATCTCAGCACAGAGTGACAGGCAGAGGCGTTTTCTGGGCGGGAGGAGGCTGGCCGGCGGCGTTCGGCCACCGTTTTGGGGGAGTGGTCCAGGCAATGCAGGTGTGACCAGACCGTGCGCGGGGGGGGAGGCAGCGGCGGCTGCATGACGTCACATGCAGCCGCTGCAACCCGGGACGCAGCGAACAATTTTGCACGGCTACGATCAGGTCTGAATTACCCCTTTTAGCCTCTTCTTGCTGCTGATTTCCCCGCAAGAGATCTTTGCTAAATAGCCCCGAAAAACCCGCAAGACCGACCAGCGCAAGTGACAATTGTCACGACCACATTTTACACTAGTCCGCACGCGTCTTTGGAGGTTGGTAAAATCGCAAAAAAATATCTTTTGATAGCTGCAATTTAACTTGTTCTCAGTAAACCATAAATCTCTGTCTGATCCATATCTAGAATCCAAGCAGCTCTAATAGGAGCTTCAGAGCCGCAGATTGTTCTATAATAAGGCTGAAACCGTATGTCAAATTAAAGTGTGCTTTGCGCTCTAATGAGCTTTCCATTTGTTTCCCTAGCTTCATTCACTTATCAAGTGGCCAGCTGCATCGTCCCCGCTAATGTATATTTATAGAATAGATATATCTCCGCTATACGAGACAGGAAATGTCACAGCCCAGTGCCGCAATCACAGTCTGAGGAGCTTAAAGCGCAGCCTGTGCAGGTAAGAAGGCCAGGGACAATAGTGCAGGGCAGTGGTTTTCAAACTGTGTGCCCATGGGCATTTTAAGAGAGGAGGGGACCAGCGCCCAGCCTCCGTCACGGGCCCCCTCCTGGCCCGCGCCTCATTCCCAGGGACACCACCAGTGCGCATGCGCAAATCACTCGGAAATGGTAGCGGCGGCCATTTTCCGAGGGGTAAGTATATTCTATGGGTGCAGTGTGTGCGGGGTGGGCAGCCTTGGAACCTGGGGCCCGTGTGCAACGCACACACACTGCACCCATTATAGAAACGCCTATGTGTGTGCCGTGGCACCCTGGGGTGCCTCAGGACCAGGACCGGACTGCCCATCTGGCAATTCTGGCATATGCCAGAAGGGGATGCAGTCAATTTACCTCCAATCAAAATCTCGACTGTCGAAATCCCGACAGCAATTGACCGACACTGTCAAAATCCCGACATGGACAAAATACCGACATTTAAAATACCGACACGGTCAAAATACCGACATGTAAAATACCGACAAGGTCAAAATGCCGACATGAGTTTTTCATGATTTTTTCATTGAAACCGACTTGTTCATACTTTACCATCCCAGTGGACCTGGAGGGGGAATATAATAGTGTGCCAAGAGCAGTGAGGCACCGCACCCGAACGCGAGCCATGCGAGGGGACGCGGTACACTTATATGGTGTCCATGTCGACCTATGTCGACATACACACAAAACCCCCAATGAAAAACGCATGTCGGTATTTCGACCTGTCAGCATTTTACATGTCGGGATTTTGACTGTCGGTCAATTACTGTCGGGATTTCGACCGTCGGGATTTTGATTGGAGCTATTTCATACCGAACCCCCCTGAAGGGCCGATGGGCAGGTGAGCCGGTTCGGTCCCACAGAGAGCTGCACGGTGCATCCTTCGGCCTTCTGATCCATGCATTTCCATGGAAACGGGGGCATGCTGCGAGTCCACGCCCCCTGACTCATGGCAAGCCCCCCATGCGTCGTGTCCACGCTCCCCCCAGGACAGGCACGCGACCCGCGACCCCCTGTGACGTACACGTGTGCACATCACAAATGCCAGGGCCAAATCGGAGCCACAGTCCATCCCTGCTCAGGACACTTGCAGGGGTGCCCTGGGTTGGTGGTCCAGGACCAATTCAAATTATTTATGGTCAATGGGGGTAATTCAGACCTGATCGTAGCAGCAAATTTGTTAGCCGTTGGGCAAAACCATGTGCACTGCGGGGGGGGGGGGGGGGGGGGGGTAACATGTGCAGAGAGAGTTAGATTTGGGTGGGGTGTGTTCAAACTGAAATCTAAGTTGCAGTGGAAAAATAATGCAGGCAGTATTTACCCTGCACAGAAACAATATACCCCACCCAAATCTAAAGATGCATACACACTGAGCGATTTCCCCCCCCCCGCCCAGCGATGTCAATGGGGGTGACCCTATGGAAGGCCGCTCACCCCGCCGTTCATCTGCTGGTGATACTAGTAGATGAACGTCTGCCACCGACGATGAAGCAGGAGCGCGCATCAGCGCTCATCGCCGGGGCATACACACTGGGCGGTTTTGAGCTGAACACACCAAAAGTGACCTGCTTTCACCTCAATATCGCCCAGTGTGTATGGACCTTTATTAGGAGATAAGCGCTATATAAATAACATTATTATTATTATTATTAAGCAGTCCGCAGCCTATAATGAGAAACCAGCTTTGTTTACTATTTAGCTGAGATGCGTAATACAAAAAACTGGGTAGATATCACCACAATCCTCCTGCAGCAGTGACCAGACGGATGCTATTTTCTGTCATATACCGTGTAGATGTCGCAACGCCTGTTCTTACACCACTTTGACAACATCATTTCAACACCCTTCCTGGAAGCCGGCCAGGGGAACAGAAAATGGGTCAGGTCATTTAAGTACCATGGTAGAGGGAAGTAGCTTATAGACACGTTTTGTTTTAACCACACCTACCTATCAAATATCCTTTTATGTAGTTTAGCAAGGGTTGCAGTAAGGCCGGATTTCTAAGTGACCACAGGCCTGTATACGGCAGAATTGCGGGGTGAAGACACACCCACACCCACACCCACACCCACACCATGCCCTCGTCATTCTTAATAACATTTAAATTATTTTACCAAAATGATTTTATGCTTGGAATAACCGTCCCGGCATTTAAAACTGTTCAGAAGTTTAGAGTTACCATCATATTAAGTTATTCTATAAAGCGAAACGCGTAGACCAAATGATCATTTAGAACGTGTCATAATGGCACTGAAATGCCGACAAGAGCACCCTAAATCACACCAACTGCTCCCCAAATGTGACCTTACATGGTGCATTTTAGTTTGGAGTCCCATAGGGGTGCATATTAAAATACATGATTGAGGGGTACATTTACTAAGCAGTGATAAGAGCGGAGAAGTGAGCCAGTGGAGAAGTTGCCCATGGCAACCAATCAGCACTGAAGTAACATCTATAATTTGCATACTATAAAATGATACAGAGCTGCTGATTGGTTGATGGGGAAATATCTCCTCTGGCTCACTTCTCCGCTCTTATCACTGCTTAGTAAATGTACCCCTGAGGCTCTACCTTATGTGCACCATAAATGCGTTCATTGCACTTAACTGAACTACCCAACATACATTAGGTATACATTCAAGATACCAGCTGTCGGGATCCCGGCAGTTAGAATTCCAACGCCAGAATCCCGACACCTGTCAGAACACCAACACCAGAATCCCGAACAGGTCAACATCCCAACGACGGAATCCCAACAGCTGGTTTGTATAGCCGGGAGGGTTAGGTTTAGGCGCCACCAAGGGGATTTAGGGTTAGGCACCACCAAGGGGGTTAGGCACTAAGGGGGGAGGTTAGGGTTAGACTGCGGTAAGGGAGGATTAGGGTTAGGGGGTGAAGTTTGAATACTTACCTCGCCTCTGTCGGGTATTCCGACGCCGTCATCCCGTCCACCGGTCACGCATACCGATTCTATTTAAAACAAGGTTATATTCATTGCATCTCACAGAGATATTAACCAGTATGTTCACAATCCAATGCACAAGGAGGTCAGGTGAATTCACAGTTCTGAGAATTAGGACACAAAATAGTTTACAGCTCCTATAGACCTTGATTAATAACTAGATCTGTTTGTCGGAGAAGCAGCGCCCATATCCGGAGATTTCTATAGGGAGGGTTAAATCTTCAAGTGCACTACTGTAGATATACAGGTAAGAAGTGGCTTTGCTATGTTTTCCAACATCCTTTGCCAACCACCATCACTCCAAAAAATAATAAATGAGCTTTTTGTATACTCCAGGGTCCTTTCCAGGGTCAGTGCTCTAGAGGAGTCCTGGGGTGCAGTAGGGGGTAGGGAAGACCCATAGAGAGGGCTGGCATGGTCACAGGAACAATATATCCCAAGGTGGGTACTGTATAACCTGAGAAGGGGAAATGCGTTGGTGGATAGTAGGGTGCCGATAAGGATGCAGTCAGGACCTGATTAAGGGTTCCAGCCACCCTAAGCTAATACAGAAGCGGACGCACACCTCCTCCCTACCATCAATTTGTTTTGCTCATATTCAGCTAAAAATCTGTAATTATGTGTCAAATTTTACCACAGATTCAATTATTGTTTGCTGATACAAATAGTATTTTTTCTAATTCTATTGAAACATATACTATGCTCCCAGACCCCTCCACTCCCTCATACAACCCCCCTACCCCGTTATATGCTTCAGAACCCCTATAGTAATATGCTCCAGTCAGACCTCACTATACTCCCAGATGCCTCCCGCCATAATAATATTGTTCCGGACAGTCCCCAGCATATGATCCCAGATCCTCCTCTCCCCCCCCCCCCCCCTCCCCATAATATGATGCCCCAGACAGCCCCCACTTCCCCAGTAATAATATTGTTCAGCTCCCCCCAATAATAAGCACCAGACCAGACAGCCCCCACCCTGGATCCCCATAATAATAAAGTGCTACCTAAAGGACTGGAGTCAGGACTGTGACACAGCCGCCCTCAGATACACACCAGGTCATACAGGCAGTCAGCCTATTGGTTGTGAGGCACCGCGCTCTGCTGCTGAAAATGGCACCCGGATGGCCCTCTCAGCATCCTGGAATGCCTACAGCGCATGTCAGATTCTCTGTCATCACGCAGCAGCATAAGCAGGACGGAGTGAGGAAGCACCAGACGCGGAAGACGCTGCAGTGCTCAGCGGCGATGGTGACTGAATCAGTCATCGCTGCACTGCAGACTGTCTGCAGCAGTGAGTGGCACAGACAATTACGGTGCCGGCGTTAGGTACTGCCGCAGGATCGCACAGTAAAGGTCCCCCAGGACCTAACGCTCCAGGCTGCAGCCTGATCAGCCTATTGGTTGATCAGGCCCTGGATGCAGTTTGTACTTCAACGTCTGATGCTTTTGCTTCACTCTTCGGTTTTCAAACCATTCGCTGACGTTCTGGGGAGTAAAAAAGAACAAGTGGAACCATTGGGTGTTCTGATAAGCAATCCATCTGCAGTGCAACACTCTGTGGTATCAGTATTCCTGGGGTTATAGAGCACACACTCAGGAGTGGCCTCTAAATTGGATGTAGTAAAAAAAAAAAAAAAAAAAAGTTGCCATTTATTGCAATGCAGATGCGTGAAACGCCGATTTTCAGCATGGACTGCCAGCAGAGGGTTAGGGTATGGCATGCTCACCACCGCTGGATCTGCTGGAAGACCTCATCAGCTGACTGTCGGACCCAGAAGACATCGCTTTAGCTCCCAGACCAGGTAAGCCACCACCGGACTACCAGGGACGTTTGTCAACTTTCTGATCATGTCGACTTTTCATCAGTGTCAACATGCTGCATGTTGTCATTTTGCCCGTGACGACAGTCTCATGTCTACAAAATACAGTATGCTACATCCCTCTAACCTGGCTTCACTACAACATCATGGAAATGTTTTAGTAAAATAGTCTTCAAAATAGAACATGGTAGGACAGGCACGAAACGGCCACCCTGGACCTCTTAATGCAGGACACACTGTGGATGATAGGATTAAGGAACAATGTGAAACCCCCAGATGTTGCACTGAACAGTACGCATTTCCCACAGCTTCCAGTGCAACCAATGAACTCTCCAACCAGGTTGGATGTTGATTAGTCAGCTCAGCTACACAACACAACGTTTGATCGTTATGGCTCAGAGATGACCAAGACTGGGTGACCAAAAAGAGAAGCTGAACAAGCGACCTCTATAGAGCCAGCTGAAGCCCGCTCACCTGTTTAGTCATCCAGAGGTGATCTACAATGAGAGCAACTTGTAATTTATCTGGAAACACGGTTTGACTGTAATATTTCTCCAACGCCATGTTTGTGAGGTCTTCCAAGCTTGGCTTAACCTTCCGCAGTACAAGCGCCTTCTCAGGTAGTGAGGCTTTGGCAGTCAGCCAATAGTGACTTCTGGCTGTCATGAAGCGGTTCAGGCGGTAAGTCACTGTAGCCCCTAACCCTCCCCCTAGTGCCCAACCACAACCCTCCTGTCCTGTAGCCTAACCCTCTGCTCAGAATGTTGACATTTCACACCATAACTGTCAACATTATGAATGTTGACACAGTGACTGAATCCCATATCCACGCCCAGCTCACAAGTTTAAAGTTGCCAAGGTGGACAGGTAAATCGCCTGGAGCACTAAATAGGATGTGCGGTGAATTTAATCCAAATAGCTCTGCTGAGGGATGGCCATTGAAGTGATCAATGGCATGAAACAATTGACGGAAAACTACCAATGGTTTGAACCATCAATGGGCATGTACTTTGAGCCAGTCAGGTAACCAGGAGGCATCTAAGCTGCGTAATGAAGGAGAGGGCCCAATCAACATGCCCCCATACCACATCTATGCCATGATGGTGGAGAACCTTTGGATCTCTGCCATAGATGGCAAAAAAACACTGACAATCCATGGAAAACCATCAATGGTTGCTAGCCATCGATGTCAATCTCTAGCTCTAGTTTGGAATTGTTGGCCTCAGTCTGGAGGAATCCCCTACCGCTCCTTTATGTCTATAGGTGAATAACCTTGTAATGTTGGCCAGGGTCTGTATTGCTCGTGGCTGGATGGTATCTGATCCCCCTTCTTTCCCCTCCTGGATAGCGTTCATTAACATCTACTGTGTCTTATGAGAGGTTTATGTATCGGAAGAGAATATGTCCCTCAAAGTTTGATAAGGTCTGGTCGTTGTGGCAGAACTCTCCATATGGCCTTGCTGATCCATCTATTGGGCATCCGCTTGGGTCCTAGATTTCTGTTTCACTAGTGTCCCTCTGAAGCAGGGGCGTATCTAGAGCGGAGGGGACCCGTGTGCAGTCTCCGGGTGTGGCCCCCCCTCCTCTCCCATCCCGTAGTCAGCAGCAGCGCTGTTAGCGTTCTGTCTGAGCACTAGAGACTTTGTCGCAGCGGCCATTTTTCTGGAGACATGCGCATACACTGTAGACTCTGGCACTGTACAGAGTCTCTAGTGCTCAGACAGCACTAACATCGCTGCTGCCGGCTACGGGACTCTGGAGCGGAGGGGATCCACACCCAGACATCAGAAAGGTAAGTATATAGAAGAAATGGGTGCGGTGTGTGCGGTGTGCACCCATTACAGATACGCCACTGAAGCTCACGCCTCATTATCTATACTCATGGTAATATTGCTTAATGCTATGATATTTATTCTTATTCTATTGGATATTTTGAACATTACTGTTCATATACCATTTTATGATATTGATGTATGCATATGCTCATCACCAGTACTTGCTATTTCATTCTTTTCTTTTGATTTCATTTTCTTTTAGTCTTTCTCTGTTTTGATGGTTGATTGATGGTTTTCCATGGACTGTCAGTGGTTTTTGCCATGTGTTTGAAACTTGAAAAGTAATAAAAAGACTTGATTAAAAAAAATAAAGTTGTTTACAGGGACTTACCGGAACCTACACTGCTACGCAAGATGCCAGGTTAGCAATCCCCTATATAGGTTTACACAATATATCCACATTACTACATGCAGAACAGGCAACTGAATGACAGAACATTCCCATCACAAATTAGGAGAGTAGAATACGGGGTCTTATTTACTAAGCCTTGGAGAGAGATAAAGTACCAGCCAATCAGCTCTTACCTGCCGTGTTGCAGGCTGTGTTTGAAAAATGACAGTTAGTAGCTGGTTGGTTGGTATTTTATCTCCGTCCACTTTTTCTCTCTGCAAGGCTTAATACATGTCATAGACCACTAAGTTTCATACAATGGGCTAAGCCAGGGAATTAGTCATTGGCATAAGTTGTCCTCAGCAACAGAGATAGAGAGCAGTGGGGAAAGGGACTAGCTTAGCTATGCATTCTATAGAGCAGTGGTTCCAAATCTCGGTCCTCAGGACTCCAAAACAGCTCATATTTTCCAGGTAACCTTGCAGGTGCACAGGTGCTTCACCAACGGTCACCGGTGACTTGGAAAACATGAGATGTTTGAGGACCACTGCTATAGACAAATTAGAGTGCACTGACCTTCCTTCCTTCACCGACTGTTCCTTGAAAACATTTTGAGACCCTAGAATGTATTTTGGTTGGCATAGCAGGGGAAGCACCACAACCCTCTCTGCTGGGAAGATAACTATTCTCAGTTGTGTCGGTGCCCCGGCTGGAACTGAAGTTCCCATGACTTGGCATCTCCTCATCAGAGGCCTGTGAGGTGTGGTTGTGTCTGCAGGTTGACTGGGCAAGTTCTCCAAAATGGGTAAAATGTCCCAGAAAGTGCTGCTTAAAGAGGGTAAAGAAGTGCTGGGTGGAACAGGTTTAGGACTTGCAGGCACAGGTGGGCTTTCTGGCTTGTCTTCTCCTTTCATTGCCAGTCCAGGGAAACCCTGTTGACTCAATGGAAACTCTGATCCAAAGAGGCCCGTCTGACTGGAAGCCTGGTATGAAGGTAGAAGGCCCCAGTCAATGATTGGACCAATGACCCCTCCGATAGCATGCAAGCCTAAACTTCCAAAAGAAGTAGGTGGGAAGAACTGCTGGGGTATACTATACGGGTCACCAGCAGGTTGTCCAAGGATATCGCACTGACCACCATCACTTTGTACTAGTCTAGGAATGAATGCAAATGGGTAGACATTCAGAGTGGTATACCAGTCATCACAATACCGACGCAGGGGTCCTGACAGGGGCACCATACTGCCGCCGGTATACCGGCAAGGTAGGGGAGTCCCCCTCTATGGGTGTCCATGACACCCATAGAGGGAGAATAGAACCTTTGGCAAGCATAGCTCGCCAAAGAGCCTGCAAGGGGCTGCGCTGCACTCGCCCCCCTGACGGCATTCCACCACTTGGGATGCCAATGTCGATATACTGGCAATCGGCATCCCGTGCGGCGGGATATCATACCGAACCCCTTGTCACTATGCTACACCAATATCCTCTGGGCTTTAAGAAGCCCAAAAGGTGCCAAGTAGATTAACACACTTGCCAGTGACCAGCAGGGAAACCTACAAGCAGGACCTGTGCGCGCTATACACAGATAAACCTACAAGCAGGACCTGTGCGCGCTATCCACAGATAAACCTACAAGCAGGACCTGTGTGCGCTATCCACAGATAAACCTACAAGCAGGACCTGTGCGCACTATACACAGATAAACCTACAAGCAGGACCTGTGCGCACTATCCACAGATAAACCTACAAGCAGGACCTGTGCGCGCTATCCACAGATAAACCTACAAGCAGGGCCTGTGCGCACTATACACAGATAAACCTACAAGCAGGACCTGTGCGCGCTATCCACAGATAAACCTACAAGCAGGACCTGTGCGCGCTATCCACAGATAAACCTACAAGCAGGGCCTGTGCGCACTATCCACAGATAAACCTACAAGCAGGGCCTGTGCGCACTATCCACAGATAAACCTACAAGCAGGGCCTGTGCGCACTATCCACAGATAAACCTACAAGCAGGACCTGTGCGCACTATCCACAGATAAACCTACAAGCAGGACCTGTGCGCACTATACACAGATAAACCTACAAGAAGGACCTGTGCGCACTATCCACAGATAAACCTACAAGCAGGGCCTGTGCGCACTATCCACAGATATACCTACAAGCAGGACCTGTGCGCACTATCCACAGATAAACCTACAAGCAGGGCCTGTGCGCACTATCCACAGATAAACCTACAAGCAGGACCTGTGCGCACTATCCACAGA
This sequence comes from Pseudophryne corroboree, assembly GCF_028390025.1. Lineage (NCBI taxonomy): Eukaryota > Metazoa > Chordata > Amphibia > Anura > Myobatrachidae > Pseudophryne > Pseudophryne corroboree. The sequence goes on from NC_086451.1 coordinate 35,520,659, forward strand.
TAAACCTACAAGCAGGGCCTGTGCGCACTATCCACAGATAAACCTACAAGCAGGACCTGTGCGCACTATCCACAGATAAACCTACAAGCAGGGCCTGTGCGCACTATCCACAGATAAACCTACAAGCAGGACCTGTGCGCACTATCCACAGATAAACCTACAAGCAGGGCCTGTGCGCACTATCCACAGATAAACCTACAAGCAGGACCTGTGCGCACTATCCACAGATAAACCTACAAGCAGGACCTGTGCGCACTATACACAGATAAACCTACAAGAAGGACCTGTGCGCACTATCCACAGATAAACCTACAAGCAGGGCCTGTGCGCACTATCCACAGATATACCTACAAGCAGGACCTGTGCGCACTATCCACAGATAAACCTACAAGCAGGGCCTGTGCGCACTATCCACAGATAAACCTACAAGCAGGACCTGTGCGCACTATCCACAGATAAACCTACAAGCAGGGCCTGTGCGCACTATCCACAGATAAACCTACAAGCAGGACCTGTGCGCACTATCCACAGATAAACCTACAAGCAGGGCCTGTGCGCACTATCCACAGATAAACCTACAAGCAGGACCTGTGCGCACTATCCACAGATAAACCTACAAGCAGGACCTGTGCGCACTATCCACAGATAAACCTACAAGCAGGGCCTGTGCGCACTATCCACAGATAAACCTACAAGCAGGGCCTGTGCGCACTATCCACAGATAAACCTACAAGCAGGACCTGTGCGCACTATCCACAGATAAACCTACAAGCAGGGCCTGTGCGCACTATCCACAGATAAACCTACAAGCAGGACCTGTGCGCACTATCCACAGGTAAACCTACAAGCAGGGCCTGTGCGCACTATCCACAGATAAACCTACAAGCAGGGCCTGTGCGCACTATCCACAGGTAAACCTACAAGCAGGGCCTGTGCGCACTATCCACAGATAAACCTACAAGCAGGACCTGTGCGCACTATCCACAGATAAACCTACAAGCAGGACCTGTGTGCACTATCCACAGATAAACCTACAAGCAGGACCTGTGCGCACTATACACAGATAAACCTACAAGCAGGACCCGCGCGCTATCCACAGATAAACCTACAAGCAGGGCCTGCGCGCACTATCCACAGATAAACCTACAAGCAGGGCCTGTGCGCACTATCCACAGATAAACCTACAAGCAGGGCCTGTGCGCACTATCCACAGATAATCCTACAAGCAGGGCCTGTGCGCGCTATCCACAGATAAACCTACAAGCAGGACCTGTGCGTGCTATCCACAGATAAACCTACAAGCAGGACCCGTGCGTGCTATCCACAGATAATCCTACAAGCAGGACCCGCGCGCGCGATCCACAGATAAACCTACAAGCAGGACCCGCGCGCGCTATCCACAGATAAACCTACAAGCAGGACCCGCGCTATCCACAGATAAACCTACAAGCAGGACCCGTGCGCACTATCCGCAGATAAACCTACAAGCAGGACCCGCGCGCGCTATCCGCAGATAAACCTACAAGCAGGGCCTGTGCGCGCTATCCACAGATAAACCTACAAGCAGGACCCGCGCGATCCACAGATAAACCTACAAGCAGGACCCGCGCGATCCACAGATAAACCTACAAGCAGGACCCGCGCGATCCACAGATAAACCTACAAGCAGGACCCGCGCGTGCGATCCACAGATAAACCTACAAGCAGGACCCGCGCGCGCTATCCACAGATAAACCTACAAGCAGGACCCGCGGCCGCTATCCACAGATAATCCTACAAGCAGGACCCGCGCGCGCTATCCACAGATAATCCTACAAGCAGGACCCGCGCGCGCTATCCACAGATAATCCTACAAGCAGGACCCGCGCGCGCTATCCACAGATAAACCTACAAGCAGGACCCCTGCGCGCGCTATCCACAGATAAACCTACAAGCAGGACCCGCGTGCACTATCCACAGATAAACCTACAAGCAGGACCCGCGCGCGCTATCCACAGATAATCCTACAAGCAGGACCCGCGCGCGCTATACACAGATAAACCTACAAGCAGGACCTGTGCGCGCTATACACAGATAAACCTACAAGCAGGGCCTGTGCGCGCTATACACAGATAAACCTACAAGCAGGACCCGCGCGCTATCCACAGATAAACCTACAAGCAGGGCCTGCGCGCACTATACACAGATAAACCTACAAGCAGGACCTGTGCGCGCTATCCACAGATAATCCTACAAGCAGGACCCGCGCGCGCTATACACAGATAAACCTACAAGCAGGACCTGTGCGCGCTATACACAGATAAACCTACAAGCAGGGCCTGTGCGCGCTATAGACAGATAAACCTACAAGCAGGACCCGCGCGCTATCCACAGATAAACCTACAAGCAGGGCCTGCGCGCGCTATACACAGATAAACCTACAAGCAGGACCTGTGCGCGCTATCCACAGATAAACCTACAAGCAGGACCTGTGCGCGCTATCCACAGATAAACCTACAAGCAGGGCCTGCGCGCGCTATACACAGATAAACCTACAAGCAGGACCCGCGTGCGCTATCCACAGATAAACCTACAAGCAGGACCCGCGCGCGCTATCCACAGATAAACCTACAAGCAGGACCCGCGCGCTATCCACAGATAAACCTACAAGCAGGACCCGCGCGCGCTATCCGCAGATAAACCTACAAGCAGGACCCGCGCGCACTATCCACAGATAAACCTACAAGCAGGACCTGTGCGCGCTATACACAGATAAACCTACAAGCAGAACCTGTGCGCACTATCCACAGATAAACCTACAAGCAGGACCCGCGCGCGCTATCCGCAGATAAACCTACAAGCAGGACCCACGCGCGCTATCCACAGATAAACCTACAAGCAGGACCTGTGCGCTATCCACAGATAAACCTACAAGCAGGACCCGCGCGCGCTATACACAGATAAGCCTACAAGCAGGACCTATGCGCACTATCCACAGATAAACCTACAAGCAGGACCTGTGCGCGCTATCCACAGATAAACCTCACTTTTGGATGTCAGCTTTTTCAAGCAAGTGCATTAATTGTTTCTTTGAGCCTGAACATAATTAAATCATCTCTCTAGCTGTGGTGGACACTTAACACTGATTACAGGTCCTCCGTGATGGCTCATTAACACTTTGCTGTCTGATTCGTAATTCACAACTTAATATAAAACCTAATGGCAGGATGGCAGCTAATATATGCTGTAATGGAATTTATATATGTGTGGGGGGGGGGGTCCCCCCCCCATATATAAAGTCATCTATAATCTGTAACTATATAATCAGAGACTAATGGGCCCTACCCACTGCGCAAAGTCCTACCGAGGTGGTCGACGGTCGATGCAGCTGACCTGGCGACAGGGCAGGGGGGGCGGGGGTTGGTGAAGGGGGGGGGGGAAGTGAAGTTTCTTCACCCGGCCCCATAGCACTGCATGCTAATATGGATGAGATTGTCCATATTGGCCTGCATGTTTAAACGAGCCTGCACTGGCGATAAACGTGCGCGTGGTCGAGCATCGTTCATCATTGGTGCCTACACACTGAACGATATAAGCGATATCTTGATCATTAATTAACGAGATCGTTCATATCTTTCAGTGGTATCAGCCAGTGTGTAGGGCCTATTAGAATTATGGATATTTGCTATATGTTCCATATAAATAAAAGATAATAATAATATTAGACAGTATTTGCCCTGAGAATGAATACTTCTATCATTTATAAACTGAGTGGGATATTCAGGTTAGATTGCAGATTCTGCAATCCTTTCTTTCACATGCTGGGGGCCGCCCATCGCAGGGCAAGGTCACTCAGCATGCCAACAGTCCCGCCCTGCAGCTGCGACCGCAATTTAATTGCAGACACAGCCACTGTGGGTAAGCCCATGCCTTTGCAGCTATCCCAAAAACAGCGCTAACCCGTCCCCACAATGCCACCCCATGAGCACAGGCAGAGGCGTTCACAGCAAATGCAACCAAATAGCATAGGCCGGGCACGCACACGCAGGACGGGATTGGCGCCAGTAAAGGGGAAATTGCGATACCACCTGAATAACCTCCGGAGTGCATACGCTGCAACAGTCATCTCAGAAGCAGCACTCTCTGCCTTTTCCTCGCTCTCTCTCTAGTCACCCACACACTCTCCTGTTCTCTGACAGGAACAGCATCCTGCTGCTGCTTCCTGTCCCTCTCTCAGAACCGCACTTCCCCAAGCCAGTACTTTATCTCTCTCCAATGTTTGATACTTCTCCCTATGTCTCTCTCTGGATTTCCTCTGTGCGCTGCAATGTACCAGTCGCCATCTACCTCTGCCAGCATTCTCTGCATACGCTTCAGACCACCTTCCACCACCAGGTCACCTGTATTAGCCAACATCCTACCTGCACCTACTATCTGTTCCTGGGATTACACAGCAGGTAGTGTGCCTACACCACCTACAGGCTGCCACAAGTACTACAGGCACTGTGTTACACATCCTCACCAGCCTGCTTTTACTATATTGCCTCCAGTGCCGTGTCGTGTCTGCGTGCCTTTCCTCCTAAGTGTTCCATGTTAATGGATGCACCTCTCCCGCCAGTCAGCCCTGCAGTGACTAGGAGTGCTGCAAGTTCATTATACCACCGCTGCTGCAGTAAAGGGAAATAGTATTACCATCCGCTGGTGTATTTACCATTCTGACAGCCGACATACTACAACAGCCAGTGATACCCTTAAGCACTAGGCTGCACCTGTACAGAGGAGGGGACCGGTGTGTGGGGGCCCCCTCCTCTCCCGTAGCCGGCAGCAGCGGTGCTGTTAGCGCTCTGAGTGAACACTAGAGACTCTGGAACAGTGTCTGAGTCTACAGCGCATGCACAGGTCTGCAAAAAACCGGCGCGGAAGCCATTTTTTTCACAGACCTGCACATGCACTGCAGACTTTGACACGGCTGCAGGACTCAGGAGAGGAGGGGGCCCACACACGGACACCAGAAAGGTAAGTATAGGAGAAATGGGTGCAGTCAGTGTGCTTGGTGTGTCTCCCTTCTGGACCCAGGGACCGTGTGCACCACACACATTAGATACACCACTGCCTACGATATCGCTGGGTCTTATGCAACTTGTTTTAACCTGGTTCAATGAACCTAAGACTTGCAGAATAACTGCCCCAAGCACCTGTGCACCACATGTATAACTTCTACAGTGTATTCTTATATACTACTCTATTAGCTGATAATAGCCAAGGCTAATTCAGTGATTATCAGTAAGGTACACCTGATACTACTGAGGAACATCATCTACACAGTAATAATGTAGCTTGCAGGAATCTATGATCTGCAAACTCTCTTTATACTAGGGAATATTACGGCCATTGACATTTCTCCATCACTAATGGGGAGGCTGCACTTATTCTCCAGTAACCTAGCCTGTTGGGTAAGTTCACTGGAGCCCATACATCAGCGACAGGTGGCCGTAATTCCCCCGATCCCCCCATCGCCAGGGTGCGGCGAAAACAACATGTTGGATTTTCACAATTTACGAGTTCCCAACCAAAAAAATGATCAGGATTGGCAAATCGGTAATTTTTAACATGCAGCATTTCCCCGATTCCCCAAATGACATCAGAGTTTTTGATCAGGCAATTAGAGTCCTGACTATGTTTGCACCGACTTCACTATCTGTTTGAACCTAACCTATTTGTTTTCCAGGATTCCATGAAAGGTCACAGGATCATATTAGTTTCCAGTGCATTTATACACTGGTAATATCAGATTTACTAATGGTTTATAATATAAGGTGACCAGGGACGTGAGGAAAATTGTTCAGGAGGCACTGGCTAGTAGCAGAGCCAGATTTACACACACTATCTATATATCTACACCCAAGGGTGTATGTGGATCATTAGGCCGACAGGGTGTCTAGGACGACATGTGCTAGGACAACAAGTCAAAAGGTCGACATGAGGTTTTTGGGTGTGTGTAGTTTTCTTTGTAGGAGTGACCGGGAACCCCAATTAGTACACCGTGTCCCCCCTGCATGGCTTGCTATGCTTCGGGCAAGGTGCCTCACTTTGCTCGGCACAGGTTGAAAAAGTAAAAAAAGAAAAAAAAAAAAAAAAAAAGAAAGTGAACTCATGTCGACCTTTTGACCTGTCAACCTAGACAGTGTCGATCTTCAAACCAGATCCCATATGTGGGCACTAGCCACAGGTGCAACACTATATAGCCACGTGGGCACTAGACACAGGTGCAACACTATATAATGCTAGAAGTTAGGTGAGTTTTGATCAGAGATGTGCGGAAGAGACAGGCGGGGGTACTCCCTGACCTGTCAGACTTTAAACTCCATAGTTTTGACAATAAAAATTATCAGAATAATAAACTTTCCTTTGTATCTGCTTTGTATTTTTCCTGTTTCCATGGTCAGAACTCTGACGTATGACAGGAAAGGCTCTACCTCACCAGGTGACACAAGGGATTGATGCAGAGCTGTAAGTAAAATAGGAATAAGCTACAACCCCCACCCCCCACCCACCCCACCCCCACCAACCTGGTCACACCCCACAGTTGAGGTGTTCACCTTGACACCAGCAACATACGATTCGATTTTCAGACAAATCACCATGTACTTGCACATACCTGTAACAGGCGCAAAACATGCCTCCCAACAGCGGCATTTGTGCAGATCTGTACAGCGCACATTCAGATGACGAATCCAGTAATCTGCATACATGGGATGGGAACTCCTCTTCAATTGTACAGAACTGTGTACAACACCACATGTACAGCTATGCATATTCATATTTCTGCACACTCCTTTCCTGGGGACGCATTGTGCAAATTGACGCAAACAAGCGCATGTTCCTCTGCCACATTATTCTTAAGTGTCAAAGGTTATTTTCAGGATATATCTTCTATTCCTTTATGCATCACCTATTCTACAAATGCCATTTGCTAAAGAGATGTCATTTCTACCCCAGACTATGAAACAGCGTCTCGCACTCAGTCCCTACTGCTCCTCACATCACCTTCCTTATAGCACTGTGTGACCCTATACTAGTGTGAGCTTTAGGAACATCACGGCAGGGTTAGCTATAGTGGTACAAGATAATCTTACTGCAGCATTACAGTGCCCCCTAGTGGTTACACCAGAGATGACAGCATTGCCGTCACTGTACTTTGTAATATAAGACTACCTGGTGAAATCCGTAACACTAGCGACAGTTCTAATCTACTATATAAAAGTGAAAATTTGCCCTGTCCGTCTTTCTACACAAATCCACAGTTTACAAGCAAAGATTGTTACATTTAGCATACAAGCGTATCAAAACAAGGCCGAGGCAACTCAGAAAAAAGAAAATCCCTAGCACCCCTGGGGGGGGGGGGGGGGGGGGGGGGGGTTTGGACGGCAGCAGAGTTTATCAAGAGTCAGCATAACTCCGGATTTGCTGGATCAATGTACTAAAAAATTGGTACACATCTGCCTTACAATCTGGCAACAAACACTGTAGGGGGGAGAAGACACCCCTAGCACTCCTAGGGTGTGGAACAGCAGCAGAGTATGTCAGCAGACAGCATAACTGTGGAAGTGCTGGAGCAATTTACACCAAAACTTGGTACACATCTGACTTACACTCTGGGACAAACTCTGTGGGGGTCAGACACCCCTAGCGATGGGACAGCAGTACAGAGTATTTCTGGAGAAATTATAACTCCCAAATGCCTGGAGCAATTTACAACAAACTTGCTACACATCGGACTTACACTCTGGGGAGAAAACACTGTGGAGGTAACACACCACTAGCACCCCTAGGGGTGGGCCAGCAGCACAGAGTATATCAGGACATGCTGATATGTCAGTGATGACAGGGCTGCATGTGACAGGGCCAGTGACCTGATGTGAGGAGGGGAATGCAGGTAGCAAACCCACACACTGACTGTTATATAGTGGAAGTAGCACGGTCCCCCAAGCAGCACAGAGTATATCAGGAGATACATAATGTGCTGCGCTATATAAGAAACTGTAAATAAAATCGATATCATCACAGGGGCACCGACATGATGTGAGGAGGGGAATGGAGGCAGCAGGAAGCCACAGACTGAGTGTTATATAGTGGGAGGAGGGTCCCCAGCAGCACAGAGTATATCAGGAGATGAGTGATGTGTCAGTGAGGACAGGGCTGCATGCGACGGGGGCAGTGACATGATGTGAGGAGGGGAATGGAGGCAGCAGGAAGCCACAGAGAGTTATGTAGCTGTAAGAGCAGGATCCCTTGGAGGGGGGGCGACGACAAAAAAAAAAAAAAAAAAAAAAAAAAAAAAGGGGGTCTGGCCTCTACACAGTGCATCAGGGAAGCAAGATATCCCTATATACTGGATCTCCAACCAACGTAAATTAACGAACAGCTATCATTCTAATGTACCATCCTCATCCCGTAGCAAAGCATGGCTATTCCGCTATCTACAATGTTATTTATATTGTGTGTTTAATATTTACATTTATTTTTGGAAACAGACATTCTTAAAATCCCGGCCAACGCCAGGTACTCCAGCTAGTAGTGTTATAAGAAGGAGTGGGCGGAGGCAAAATAAAATGCGTACACAGACAGGTGTCATAAAAGCTGTTTAATAAAACATTGATCATCTCGACAAATTGACACCAATACTTTTGGCCTCAGAGTAACAGTAGACATAAGGCCTCTGGCGTCATTCACCCTGCGACCCGCCATTCTCTTACCATTAAACCATTGCAGCACTGAAAGCTGGGCAGATCCATCCAAAGATCAGCAACACCACAGCTTATGTTACCACCACGCTGTCCCAGCAATGAATTGCTAGCTGAAAGCGACTGTAGTGGGATAGTACCAAATAGGAGAGGGCACAGTTGCCAGTAATCAAAGGGTTACAAGATAACACTCCATACACACCAATTAGGGGGCACCGTACACACAGCCGGCCAGAGCACCATTTACCATTGGCTATACTGCTACCTTTGGACTAGATCAGGCGCCAAACAACCCTATGGTGTAGAAACCGTGCAGGATATGCGAAGGAACCTTGGATGGACCACTAACAAGTGACCAATCCATTGCAGAAGAATCCAGCTTACACCTACTGAATTCAATAACAGACTGCCCACCTAGCAACTGTCCAAGTCTCTGCAGGATATTACATTATGCACATAATGAGCAAAGATGGAGAAATAAATAGATAAAAAAATTAAAATAATTCAACGATCACTGATATGGGTTACAACTAGGGGGTTTACTTACCGCTAGGACTATAAAACCTAGACCAGGAGATAAGCAGTTTTATTCACATAGGCACAATTACCGGACGACAGCAGCCTTCATATAAAAACACATTCATAGGAAATGCATCCACTCAAATCGTTCCCGCTATAGTACCGAGCAGAGGAAGGCTCCGCATCAGTCAGCACTGTTGGAGATAGGATGAGCGGAGTTTAATTACACAAGAGACAATACACAGGATTATTACCATAGTGCGATCAGAAGTAAAGTGGATTGTGACAAGGTCTATAGGAGACCGCTTGCAGTTCACCCAAAACCAGTCCAGAACAGAGGGATGCGGTGTAGGAGGACAACTGTAGGAGATGAGTCAACATAATAAGCAGTCCTGACAAATAACGCATCACCTATAATGCCTCCACAGTATGAAGTGAAGGCTATTCCAGGAACAGAGTCCTTTTGTCATAACCGCCAGAGGTGTGAAGGGGAATTTAAAGAAGAAAAAAAAAAAGTTTAAAAATGGAAACCTATTTTATCACATCTGAAATAGCAGGAGTTCCACGAATCCACGTCTGTACTGGAATCAGATCTGTTTTCTCTCATCTCTTGACCCAGGCAGGGGAGAGACCTGGCTTAATCATTTGTACATCAGAAAACAAATATCCTTCCCCAAAATAAAAATAATAATGTTCATCTAAAATTAAATAAAAACAACCAATCTTCCAACCAGCACCAGATGAGCAGAACGTCAAACTTGCTCCAGTGAGGGATGAGGACATTTAAAATTGTTCCAAAAGTGAAGTCCTCCCCGGGGCAGTTAAGACATGGAGTTCCCAAGCAGCATTTCGTTTGGCAGTTGCTGGGAGAACATGTTCTTGTGGTTAAAGGCAGGAGGGTAGATGGTAGGTGCAGGTCCCAGAGGGGCAGACATGTAACCCTGGGGCATCATCTCCTGTGGCAGCGAGAAGACTCCCATGTGAGGGTGGATTGTGTGTGGCATTTCGTAGCCTTTATATTCTTTGTCAATGACGTGCCTTTTCCCTTTCTGACGCCGGTTGCAGAACCAGACGCGGACCACCTAGAATTAAAGTGAACAAGAGTTAACCAAGGTATTATATTCCATATTTGCTCATGCAGAGATCTGGAAAACCTATTTCAATCATGCGGTAAATGCATATACCTTTAATTAACCTTGCAATTTACCAAAGGGATACGTTCAGTTAATGTGAATTACCGCAGTCCATTTATTTCTCACTAGTGAGAACTAGTCTTCTCAAACCATAAGCCATCGCTACCATTTACTCTTCATCAGGACTAGCAACATACTTCGACATGGCAGTTGCAACACTTTACCAATAATCCACCATCGGTATCCGGATGAGAGGTCAACACTGTATTGGTTGGTCAATATGGGCAACAGGTTCAAATGGTCAGCATGTTCTTTGGGTTTTCATAACATTTGCTATCAGGAATAATCATCTGTGCCCAAACCATGTCTAGCAAAGAGAGCCCACAAGGGTATATGCCGTGTGTAATGAAGGTGGTCACATGACATGGAAAAAAAAAAAAAAAACACCACACCAATCCACTTGTGTCGACCGTTCCCACCGTCATCCTAGACACTGTAGACTCATCCACACCCTCCACCGCTATGGCCATTAATGTATGCAGCATTTCAGTTTGACCAGAAACAAGTGCGCAGGACCAAATGTGATGCAAACCACCAACCAGTTTTCACGCAGGAGGCAGTAAAGCCTTAACATTGTCAAACATCAGGGTAGATTCCCTAGAGCTCTAAAACACAGACTATGATTGGTTGCTATAAGCACCACCACTTGTCAGTGTTAGAAGCTTCAGTAAATCTTCCCCATATACTTGGCATCAGGTGGCACATTAGGCATTAGACACTTACATCTTTCTCCATGTTGAGGTCCTGAGCGATTTGAGCCAGTTCCTGAGTGTTAGGCTTGGTGTTCCTCATGAAGTAGACCTCCAGGCTGTCTTTGGCTAGGTTTTCAATGCTTGTCCTCCGTTTCCGCTTGGTGGTCTGAAACCAAGTCTGTTGCCGATTGATCATCTAAAGCCATAAACAGAACAGATAGTGAGCTTGGTGCCTCCCCTCGATGTACTCAACTTGAGAATGTGGTTTAATATGATGTCTCCCCTCAATGCATGGTCAGTCCCTGCTCAGTGTTTCCCAACGCCAGTCCCCAGGGACCCATCAGTTCATGTTTTACAGATTTAATTATCACAACTAAAATAGTTAGCTCCTCCAGTGCAGCTTTTAAAAGGTCAGCAGCTAATGAACACACCTGTGCACCAACTAGGAGATCTGGAAAACCTTTACTGTTAAGGCCTCCACCCCCCCTGAGGACCCGAGTTGGAAAACACTGACCAAGACTATAGGGCAGCAGTGTGAATGTGTCTCAGACTACCTGACCAGAGGAGACCTGATCAGCAGTACGCTTTCATACATACGCAAGAGGTCCACCCCAATTCTTACCTCTTGAAGGTTATCATTGTTCTCTGCTTCGTCTAACCAGCGATGCAGAAGAGGTTTCAGTTGACACATGTTCTTGAAGCTCAGCTGGAGGGACTCAAACCTGCAGATGGTTGTCTGGCTGAACATCTGTCCTACAGTACAGAAGACAGTCATATGATGATTACAGGTCCATGGGCTGGTATACACTGTGAATGTATCATGATCAACATGGTGGGCAACATGCCTAGTAGGACTGGTGGTCAACATGCCTAGTAGGACTCCTCTTAAGGAACTCTAACACAGGACCTTATTCAGACGTACAGGCGGGAGTATGGGAGGTGTGAGGGTGCACCAGTGTGAGTTAGGAAGGCGGGGAGGGGAGGAGTAGGGGAGGTGTGAGGGTGCACGTCGGGGAGGAAGTGGGGAGTAGGGGAGGTGTGAGGGTGCACCGGTGCGAGTTGTACGAGGGGAGGGGAGGGGAGGGGAGGGGAGGGGGGCATGAAATTGTAATAATGTTGTTCAGACACTGGAGACACCAAGTACAAATTATTGCTCTCTCCCAGCTGGAGCACACTTGCAAGCAGGGCTGGCCTGGCCCATAGAGGTACAGGGGGGGAAACACGGTGGGCCACCCCCTCCACCAGGGATTAGGTTCCAGACTGTGCATTTGAATTGTACATTATACATAATCTTTTACTGCACAGGACTATTGTGTATTCTCTACAGTGCATTGCCGTTATTAACGGTACATTATCATGCATCCACTAGCAGTGTGTGTGTGTATATATCGATCTCTCTCTAGGGGCTCAGACCAGTGGGCCCTTCATGCTCCAGTCAGACACGGCTTGTGACTACTCAGCCTCTTACCATACAGGACGCCCAGCGCGTATCCAACATCAGCTTGTGTGAAGCCCATGGACACTCGCCTCCGCTTCATTTCCTTAGCAAACTGCTCCATGTCGTCCTGCGTCGGCACGTCCTACAAGAACAGACAGCATAAGACCACTGGCACAACAGTGTCTCATCCATCCCTTAACTGGGACAAGGCCAGATCGCCCCTCCTGACTGCAGTCACAGCTATGGGTGGAGTCATGAGGCATATTCTGTCCTGACAGGTGTTTGGATCTAAAACCTCCCATGAAACAGTGCTGATTCCAAGCCCCATACTTCTTATGGTTTGCAGAAGACAGAGAGGTGAGGAGTTTGTATGTGCCAAGAGCTGTAGCCTATATGCAGTTTATTGATCAGGACTTTTCCCATTCAAGGCAAGTTAGGAGTTTCTTTTTAACCAGGTACCAGCAGGTTCTAGATGCCAGTGCATGCTGGCACTTATAGTTCTCTAGGTGCATGCACAGGCAGACACTAACATTTGTCATGACAGGGCTTGCAGTACACTAGCAAATAAAATTAAAAATCCCTCAGTTATTAACCGCCCCAATGCTGACTGGCCTATAGCTGGTTGGCACTATGGTGAGGACCCCCATCCTGCTCTGCACTGTGGTGGTCCCCCCTACATATTATGAAATACCTAGCATTCTGCAGGGAACTTAGGTGTCCATGCTGATCTATTAACTGCTATGTTTTAGGGCAGGGTTCAGGGTTTGGAAACTGGGTGGGGGGATATCTGCAGCAGGTTCAGTTACAAAAGGCCAAATACACAGTACAAAGGTATTGACCGTGCACTCTCCACCAATCCACCTTACATCCCATTGATTTCTAAAACCTGGCAAACCCACTGCTTAGCAAATACAAGACCATTGTCTACAATAGAGCAAATCCCATGCACCACCTGATCTCACCAAGCCCCTTAGGAGATGCCAAATAGATTTCACTTCTCCTAAGAACAATGGTAACCTAGACCGAATACAGTCATGCTATTTTAGGAAATAGAAACTAGTTTTAGGTGTAGGTAGGGGAGAGATGATTTATACAAACTAGATCAAGAAATGAAAGCAATCAAAACCTAAATTTGGTGCAATACAATGCTGCAGAGTTGCACTAACCAGCGGACTCCCAGCAGGTCTCCTAAGCAATTAGGATATTTTTCTTAGCTCCTGAATTAGCAGCATCTGGGGAACCTCTGGATACCAAAGGTTTTAAAGCCCCATCGTCCAATACAAAGTATCACATTAGTAATACATACAAGGATGATGGACTTTTGCCTGAACTTGCTGGGAAGTGCGGCAGCAGAAGGGGCCAGGGATCAGCCAGGGCAGCAGTAGGGGCAGGGGGATCAGCTTATACCACTCATATGAAATCAGCAATAGCAGGGGGTCACTTACCGGCACATCCTCCCCATCATGGAGGAGCAGCGGTTCCTCCATGTCCCCCGGGCTGCTGGCCGCGGTCAGGTTCACGGCTGCTTCACTACTCTTCTTGGCCGCCTTCTTAGTGGGGGCGCTGTTGCACCGGCTGCTCTCCAGGCTGTAGGTGGTCGTCTCCGCCGGGCTGTTGGGGCTTTGGCCGGCTGCAGGAGTCCCGTACACGTTGGATTCCGGGGTCGATCTCTGGGTGCTGGGGCTCCCCAGCCAGGGGTTACTCCAGCAGTGGGGGTAATAGTGGGTGTTAGGAGGGGCAGGGGGGCATTCCTCCTCTCCCTTACCCTCAGTCTCTGGGCTTTCCTCCTTTATCTTCCTCTTCTCCAAGAGCCCCGGGGACTCCCCCCTTACCTGGTGCGGGGAGCCAAAGTTCATTGGGTGGCTGGGCTCCATCTGGGGAACGTTGTTCCAGGACATGACCTGGTGGGAAGGGTGCTCTCCTAAGGCCTGGACCCCCAAGTCCACATGGTTCTGTTTCATTGCAGAGAAGAAGTAAGCCTGAGAGGGGTGGGGGTAACCCCCAAAACCTTCCTGCATCAGCCCAGGGGTCAGGGTGAAGGGAGGGTAGGCTTGCTGACCATACATGGCCCTAGAAGTCCTGGCCAAGTCCTCTTGTCTTCTGCACTCTGCACAGCCCACTCCAAGTCCTCTCTGATTAAATCTAGGTGGGGTCTCCAACTGCCTCAATTAAAATATCTGGTGGAGAGGAGTTACCAAACTTCCACCCCCTTCCAGGAGATGATCACCAGTGAAAGTCTGGAGCTAAACTCTTTGGTGTCCCATTACCTGAGCCCTCTCTTCTCTGCCCATCACTTGTAGTAGGAGACTCCACTTCCCAGATGAAGACATTAAGGGGGCTATTTACACTGAGCAGGGGGGTTGCAAGCCCCGCCTCCCTTGATTGTTATGTTAATTGTTCACATTAGCCATTGGCTCCTTTTTTGTAACAAATAATTGAAACGAATGAACTTCATCTCATTCATGTATTACATTGTATTCAATGACCTGAGAGATGTGAGGTTATTAAAGGGCAGCAAGAGGGTTTGTTTTGTTTTTTTCTCTGTGGGCAGTGAGGGGTTAACCTTCGCTTGGGGATGGGGGGGGGGGAGCATTAATTAACCCTTAATGACCACACACGTGAGGTCCATATGCACATACATAATCATCAGTCTTTCAGGTATCTCCATATTAAATGCACAGCAGGCCTCTCCTTTTACACAGTGATTGGCCAAAAGCTCTGGCTCTTCCCCAGATTGCTGCAATCTATTTCTCAGCCATTAGGCACAATAAAGTCATCATTAGCCAGCTGCCACTGACATTCATAGGGGTGTGTGATGGTCCTAACCCTCTAATGCAGAGGTTCTCAAACTCGGTCCTCGGGGGCCCACACAGTGCATGTTTTGCAGGTCTCCTCACAGAATCGCAAGTGAAAGAATTAGCTCCACCTGTGGACCTTTTAAAATGTGTCAGTGAGTAATTAATACACCTGTGCACCTGCTGGGTTACCTGCAAAACATGCACTGTGTGGGCTCCCGAGGACCGAGTTTGAGAACCTCTGCTCTAATGGAACACAACAAGACTTTTTTTTTCTATCTATCTATCTATCTATCTATCTATCTATCTATCTATCTATCTATCTATCTATCTTTAATTAATATTTCTGTTTGCAATTAAAAAAGTCCCGTTCCTATTTATTAAACATTCTCCTGGCTGCAAAAAGGTGTCAAAATAAGAGCTTTCAGTTACTTCTACAGAAATGACAACGAGGCCTTCTATTATAGGGTCATAATTGTAGACCAGTGTGTGGCCCATAGGTGGTTCCATATAGAGATTGAACTCTGGGGGTAAGGGCCCTACACATTGGCCGATCTGCCGCCGAGCTGCCCGACGGCGGATACGGCCGACGGTCGACCCGGCGGCTGGGGGGCAGTGACGGGGGGAGTGAAGTTTCTTCACTCCCCCCGTCACGCGGCTGCATTGAAGTGCAGGCAAATATGGACGAGATCGTCCATATTGGCCTGCATGCACAGCCGACGGGGGACCAGCGATGAACGAGCGCGGGGCCGCGCATCGTTCATCGCTGGAGCCTCCACACTCAAAGATATGAACGAGTTCTCGTTCATTTATGAACGAGATCGTTCATATCTTTGGCTGATGTCGGCATGTGTGTAGGGCCTATAATTCAGATGTGATCGCTGCTGTGCGTTTTTGCTCAGCGGGCGATCAGGTACTAACTGCGCCTGCGTATGCACCGCGATGCGCAGGCGGGTCGGACAGCAACAACGGGCATCGACGGTTAGCGACGGGATGGTGCAAAAAATTCCCATCGCACGGGCATTCGCAAAGGTGATTGACAGGAGGAAGCCGTTTGTGGGTGGTAACTGACCGTTTACCGTGAGTGTCCGGAAAAAATGCAGGCGTTCCCAAGCGTTTTCAGGGCGGGTGTGTGACGTCAGCTCCGGACCTATCAGCCTGTTGTGATCGCACTGTAGGGGTAAGCCCTGGACTGCGCACACACTGCACAAAGTGGATTTTAGCAGCTTGGCGTACACATGGGATCGCACACTTGCACGGTGAATATACACAACCCTGGAGACGGCGACGCGGCATGCAAAACGAGCCCACGAGGGTACACGTTTCCACCAATTTGGCTTACATGTGGTTAAACATAGGAAATGCCACTATTGGTGAAAGAGCTCTATATAAATAAAATTATTATTATTACTATTATTATTAAAAGGGAAAACATTGCTTGAAGCTCTCTAATGTTGCACTACCCCCCAAGCCTCTGTTGGTGGCGTTTCCCCACCTGCAGCGGGCAGCGGTGGGCTAGAGCGGGGTGACACAATTCACCGAGCTACATCCATTGCATCTCCCACCTGATCCTGCTCTTTAGTAACATGTGTGTCATTATGCCAGAAACTGCCACAAGTGGTGTGCCCAAAGCAGGCATGATGTCTGATAATAGATTGCAAGCTCATGGTCTCTCAGTTTGTTATTACCCAGTCTCATTTTATTACTGTGTTTGTAGCCAATTGTAAATCGCCCTGATGCTACATAGTTATTGATAAACAAATAATAATAATATCCCCTCTACTATTGGTTGGTAGATATTGTCATCTTCCAATCATGATAACAGACTGATGGGATGGTATAAGTGTACTGGACACCATTGAAAAGTGCAATTTCTCTGTATTACTCTGTTATTATTCTCTAGACATCAATGTGTCATAATACACTCCCTACTGTTCAATATATTTATTATAATGCTCTCCCTACTGTTCGTTATATTTATTATAATGCACTCCCTACTGTTCATTATATTTATTATAATGCACTCCCTACTGTTAATTATATTTATTATAATGCACTCCCTACTGTTCATTATATTTAGTATAATGCTCTCCTTACTGTTAATAATATTTATTATAATGCTCTCCCTACTGTTAATCTCCTATATATTAGCCCAGATCTGTGACTCATTTCCTAATGCTGGGCGGAGTCACAATGCTGGGCGGAGTCAGAGTCATAGAGTCACAGATCTGCCCAAATATATAGGATGCAGGCCATGATCCTTTTACTTTCTGGTGAGTAGTTGATGCACCCGCCCCTCCCCCCCCTCCCCCCGCGGTACCCCCGCCCCCTCCCTCACCCACGGTGCCCCCACACCCGCCCCCCTCCCACGGACAGCACCTAGAGGCCCCCTCCTTCACCCGCAGTACCCCCGCACCTGCCCCTCCCCCACCCGCGGCACCCCCAGGTCCCCTCCCCCATCCGCACCCCCAACCATAGCACCTACTAGGTGATTCACCAGGCCCTGCGTGCGATGTTCACGCCATCGCAAGGGGCTACGGCCCCTTAACCATCGCACGCCCTTTGTCCATGCAATATTTAACCACTCACAAACTTATGATTGGAGGTAATATTCCATATAATAAAAATATTGCACGTCCCAAAGGCTTGCACGGGTTAAAGAGGCAGTGTGAAGAGCGCCCGTATGGCGCGATGAATCACCTAGTTATATTATAATGCTCTCCCTACTGTTAATTATATTTACTATAATGCACTACCTACTGTACAGTACAGTAGGGGCTGAGTCAATTAATACACACAAGCTGCATTATGTGCAAACCATGGGGGTAATTCCAAGTTGATCGCAGCAGGAATTTAGTTAGCAATTGGGCAAAACCATGTGCACTGCAGGGGAAGCAGATTTAACATGTGCAGAGAGAGTTAGATTTGGGTGGGTTATTTTATTTCTGTGCAGGGTAAATACTGGCTGCTTTATTTTTACACTGCAAATTAGATTGCAGATTGAACACACCCCACCCAAATCTAACTCTCTCTGCACATGTTAAATCTGCCTCCCCTGCAGTGCACATGGTTTTGCCCAATTGCAAACTAAATTCCTGCTGCGATCAACTTGGATTACCCCCCATATACTCAGACCTCTAGGACTAATGGTAGGAACAACATGGTGGGCACAGGAGAAGGGTCTGTGCCTCATGAGCTTTGCTCTCCCCCGCATGTCCCCTATGATACTATGCTAACAATGGGATTCCTGGTAACATTAACATATCAGAGACAAAACATTCCAGGAGTGCTACTTCTTGGAAGTGCCAGAGACAGGGTATTAGCATAATAAAGGCACATGTAGGTCCAGCAGCCTTTATAAGGACAGAACGGTGCATTCACCTGCAACACAGTATCTGCCCGGAGCACAGATCCTGTGCTGCATTACAGTAGCTCCAGGTAGCTGGGGGGGGGGGGGGGTTGTTGATATGAACCATACTTATGTTTGCACCCCTTGTAATGTCACTTGGTTTGGTCAGCCACAAAGTTTGCACCATACTTGCCTACTTTTGAAAAAGCATTTCAAGGAGATTGTGAAAGTAACACATAGCGCGGACGCATACTGCTACATGTGGGAGGCGTGTCATGAAGATGACTTACGTCCAAATGTAAATGAGCCCCAAAGTTAGTAATATCTATTTGTTGAAGAATTGACACTGATATTTTGCAGGATTTTTTTGTGTATTGTGTTTTACAAGAAGTTCCATACACTGTAAGTGGCCACAAGAAACCTTTAAAATGCATGTAGCCATAGGGATCACTGTGCCTTATATCCAATACAGGGAAATGGCACTGATGATACTATTTAAATGTATGTATCTATGATTTATTATTATTGTTTTCAGGGAGATTAAGGGACTATTCAGGGAGTGAGGGAGATTGCTACTATTTCAGGGAGTCTCCTGCAGAATGAGGGAGGGTAGGCAACTATGGTTTGCACCCTGGCGAAATATTCCCCTAACTCTATATCAGCCCCTCTCTGTACAGGTATATTAATGTCTATTGTGAGCACTTGCGTATGACTGAGACTACGGCCGTTTGGAGGTGGGGAAGGGGTTGGCCAAATTTTGTCGCTACCCTTACATCTTCATTCCTACTAAAGAGTGCTGAAATTAAAAGCCTTTATTCCTTTGCTGTGTCATAGAACAAAGCAGAAAACAGTTCAATAATTGCTTATTATCCAAATCTATTCTTAAAAAGCCTGGAGAGATTTGTTGGCAACCGTTATGCTGGGTACACACTAAATGATGTGTGTAACCAGCAATGGCATGATGCGACGTGATACATCGCGCCATCTGTACACACTGCACAATGGAGTGGATGACAGTGCAATGTATTGTTGCCAACTGCATTTATAATGCATGCCGTCATTCCCTGGGTTGTCCCATTGGGCATGCAGCACTCCCGACAGGACAACCCAGGGAACGACTCGTGGGAGCGCATGATCGGCAGAACGATATACTGTTCGGTTAATTGCCTAGTGTGTACCCGGCTTGAGAAAAGAAAATAAATAATTGGATTATAGAGATATTTAAAACTAATTGCTTTCTTGAATTAGAATCACACATGTCTTCTAATTAATCGTTCAGCATATTTAAACAGAGAAAAGTAGTTACTCTGTTGTTTGGTATCATAGTCTGCACCACACTGAACATGAACCAGAGAAAGCAGAGGAGAGCGTTGTTTGAGAACAAAAATAAAAAATTAGGGCACAATGAAATCTCAAGACAATCAAGGAATTCTGGAGTGATACATTTTGCCCAGTGTCGACCTTCAGTGGTCATTAGTTTCCTTCAGTGGTCGACCTAATGACTGTCGACCTAAGTTGGGTCGACCCAACGACCCATACCCACTAGGATAAACCTAAATTGAATTTCAAATTTATATTGTTTCTCTGTAGAAAGTGAAAGAGAAGCCGACTTTCCAAAATAAAAAAAGGTGTGTCCTTTAGATGTATGCAAATGTTTGCTTTTTGAACTGCAAATGCCCTTTTTTATCTTTGGAATTCAAAATTTCAGGTCAGATCAGTTTCTTTTTCAGTTTTTACAAAGGAAAAAAATAAAATAAAAATAGTCCCTGAATCCTTCTCTTCATGCCTTGAATAGCATACTCACTAACATTGCTGGCATTACGGCTAATAATCAGAGCTAATCAATAATGTGTTGCAAATCAACCAATTTGTTTAAAAGTCTAAAATCTAAATCTATCTATCTATCTATCTATCTATCTATCTATCTATCTATCTATCTATCTATCTATCTATCTATCTATCTATCTATCTATCTATCATCTCTTGTGTCTGGTCAAGAAATTAAGTTGTTGTTCAAATTTCATCTATGATTGTAGAATGAAAGTTGGCACCAACAGGGGTGGTTTGAGCGGGATGCGGTCAAGATCCTGCCGGACGGAATCCCGGCGGTCGAAATACCGACACCGGAATCCTGACTGGCACAATCTCGACATAGTCTCCCTCCGTGGGTGTCCACGACACCCATAGATGGAGAATAAAATAGTGTGTCGAGCGTAGCGAGGCACCGCGCCCACAGCGTGGCGAGCGCAGCAAGCCCGCAAGGGGCTGCGTTCTGCTCGCCACCCCTGTCAAGATTCTGCTGGTCGGGATTCCGGTGTCGGTATTTCGACCGCCGTGATCCCGTCCAGCGGGATTTCGTACTGATCCCATTTGAGCATCTCAGAAACTGCTGGTCTCCTGGGATTTTCACACACTACAATCTCTAGAGTTTACAGAGAATGGTGTGCAAAAGAGAACACATCCAGTGGGCATAAAGTCCTTGATAATGAGGTTAGAGGAGAATGAACAGGCTGGTTCCAACTGTCACATAGTGTGTACCCAGCCTAAGGATTCTCTAAAGAATGTTTCTAGGAGCTTAATGTTTGGTTCTGGGGGCAAAGTAGGGACCTACCCGGCACTAGATAGGTGCATACACTGACCACAGAGGGTCTGATCCTGACTTGTGAGCAACGCTAATAACTTTGCACCTGGACAAACCATGTTCGGAACCCCGTACCCAGGGCCAGATGCATCATCGCTTGGAAAGTGATAAAATGGAGAGTGAAAAAGCGCCAGCCAATCAGCTCCTAACTGCCATGTCACATGCTGTGTTTGAAAAATGTCAGTTAGGAGCTGATTGGCTGGTAGTTTTTCACTCTCCGTTTTATAACTTTCCAAGCGATGATGCATCTAGCCCCAACCTGAAAACTAGTGTTCCCACTTGTGTAACAGGCCCATAGTGGACCTCAGATATGTCAGCGCTACTTAAGACCAGCTGGGTGTTTCCATCACCCCAATAGTACAGAGGACGTGCCGCAGTGCAATCTGTACTCATCTTTCGGGTATATTTACTTAGGGTTCCGGATTATAAGTCGACAGTATATAGGTCGACATGCATTACATTGACAGGTACAAAAGTTCAACATGTTCAAATGGTTGACACAATTATGTTGTTGAATTTTAACTTTTTCATCGTTTACCCCCCATGTGGACTATGATTGGAAATAGTAACCAGCGCCAAACAAAACGTAGCGAGGCATCTTGCTGAAGTGTAGTGAGTGAAGCAAGCCGCGCGAGTGGACACGGAACATTAATTGGGGTCGCATGTACTTTAAAATGATAAATGGCACAAAAAAAACAACAAAAAGCATGTCGACCATTTCCATGTCGATATTTTGACCGTGTCAAACTTTTCAGGTGTCTACCTTTTACATGGCAACCTACTGAACCTGTCAACTTCTTGTACGTCGGCCATAAGGGGTCAATCTAATCATGGCCGACCCAATGATCTACACCCCTGTACAAAGGTAAATTTCCATTGATTTCAAATCGATCACATTCAAACAAAATCGACGTCGCGTTTCAGGGGCAAAAACAAACAATCACTGACATTTGAAAAAACAATATATAAAAATCAGACTTTTAGTAAATGTGTGTTTTAGACCCTGGAACACAACATCGATTTAGGTTGATAAAAATCGGCCTTTAGTAAATATACCCCTTTGTCTCTCTTTAAAATCAGGCACATTCCGAGCAAACAAAAAATCCAAGACAAACATAGTGTTCATACAGTTTTATTTCAGTGTATAAAATGCTGTGTCTGACGGTACGCCCTCATCTCCCTCCGGGGTACACAGATAAATCACCGATCTGCCAGGTGCTCACCCCGGGGGTTGTAAGACTACACAGCTGATATAAAATGTAATTCAGTGACATAAAAAAATAACAGGTGACACTGGGAGGCATTGTTTTTTTTTTCCTTTTAATTCAGGGTATGTAAACTTTTACAAAAACCCTATTGCCCCTCCCCCCAATTGTCAACTTCTTAGTGCCCCTACCCTTACCCCCCTCCCCCCTTTCCCTCCCTCCCTTCCCGATCCCCAGAAACACACAATATTCAATATATACGTTTTATCAGAAATGGTTAACCAACTGGAGCATGGGCTGATAACACAAAACACCCCAAAATACGACAATGACGTGGGCGTGGACAGCAGAGGATCGTCTCTAGCAGTAAAATCATACATGGCCATTTTACGTGAACAGGATGCAGGTATCTAATGCCAGGCTGCACACGTCCCTGTATGGACAAAGGAGGGTATTTCATTTTGGGTACACAGGATCCTAAAAAAATTTGATAAAAAGAACGCACCTAAAAAAAAAAAAGAACAGAAAAAGCATCTGTTGCTATATTAACCGGGAACAAACTGGTCGTAGGTAGTGATGCCTTTTAGTGACCCAAAGCAATTCCAAGCAGAGCTTGAGTACAGATTTTGCTAAATCTTATGTGGTTTTAAAGTGATTTTCTCATTAAAATGTATCACTATTAACATTCAATATGCATATTGGCAGGAATGAGCGGAATATGACCTCTTCTAAGGGGCTTAGTATATGACCACTGAAGAGGCAAGAGGACATTTACGAAAGCCGGCGCACAGGTTTGCAGATGCAGCGCGGGGAGGTGGAGTGGGGGAGGCGGGATTGGGGGGCACAGACTGGCCCAGGTCGCACCTCACCTGTGCAGAAAAGGCTAGAGGGCCTAATTCAAGGTTGATTGCAAATACAACATTTTCCTCTAATGGGCAAAGCCATGTGCAGTACAGGTGGGGCAGATGTAACATGTGCAGAGAGAGTTAGATTTGGGTGGGTTATTGTTTCTGTGCAGGGTAAATACTGGCTGCTTTTTTTTACACTGCAATTTAGATTTCAGTTTTAACACAACCCACCCAAATCTAACTCTCTCTGCACATGTTACATCTGCCCCACTTGCACTGCACATGGTTTTGCCCATTAGAGGAAAATGTTGTTTTGCAATCAACCTTGAATTAGGCCAGAGTGTCATGGCTGGGTCCCTACATAAAATGAGCTAAGGGGTCCGCCGAAGAGCTGTCCATCCCTGGTTTGTGGCCCTTTTTTTGCAGGTACCTGTGCGCCCATTTCCATAAATTTCCCAATGTATCCAACACTGTTTAAAAGTGTCAACAATGCAGCACTGAACCCCTCCCTTTTCCAGGTGGCCCGATGAGGCGTCACTGCGGCACGTTTTCTTGCCAGGGAATAATGGAGGAGTGGAAATGAACACTTTAGTGCAACAAGAAATAAAGTGACTCAGGGACATAAATTAGAATCTCTTGGAGACATAGCAGCTGGGCGAGCAGGCAGATTACATATAAAAAACGACAAAGGAAATACTACCGACTTTAAGTTAAATAATTTAAGGGGAGATGTATCAAAGCTTGGAGAGAGTGGAGAAAGTAACAACCAATCAGCTCATCACTGCCATGTTGCAGACTGTGTTTGAAAAATGACAGTTAGATGCTGATTGGTTGGTGCTTTATATCTCTCCACTTCATATCTCTCCTTACACTACCAAAAAAAGCAGGGAAAAAGAAACAAACATAGATATAATATATGCTGGGGAAGAGATGGGAATTGTAGGGTTAAGCTAAGCCGTTGACCGGTGACAGGAAATCTTGTGTTATTCTCTTTACCTACAAGAGCACCATTACAAGCTGTAGTATAAGATGTTACAGAATAAACCCATAAATCCTTTGTGTATGTGGCTGACACTGAAAAGCAATATAGGGCCGATTGGGCAATTAGCAAATAAATGTACATCTTTCAGTCACACATTCTGCGGGCGGCCATTTTGTAGAAGGAAACAACGTTCACAAGTAGGCAGCGAATCATTGGTTATGCCCACAAAATGGCCACCTCTAAAAATGAACTGTAACCCATAGGAACACCTCAGAAGTTGTATTTAATTGAGGGCGATATCTGCTGTCTGACAGCCGTTGGGATGGTAGCAGCGCCGTCTCTCTGCGACCTACATCATCACCAATTTTCTGTCAGACTACATAGAGGAAAATTGCCAGTGTCTGGGTACCGTATTCTACCGCAATGTGCGCAGCCACACGTGACATTGAATAATGGGCCTCAGAATTTGGCTAGACGCTGTTGTTAACAGTAAATTGTTTCTGTGCGCTGGTTGTTCCATAAAATATCAAATGTTTGTGTTATTTCCGCCGTTCCTAGAACTATTATTATAATATGAATAAATACAATCTCCCTGTACTTATTGCTATCCAATGCAACAGGTGTACTCTCAATACACTTTCTGAACATGATTAGGGCTCTCTGGAGAAGCGAGTGGATGTGAAATTTAGGGGTCTATTTACTAAGCCTTGGATGGAGATAAAGTCGTTGGAGATAAAGGGGTACATGTACTAAGCAGTGATAAAAATGGAGAAGTGAGCCAGTGGAGAAGCTGCCCATGGCAACCAATCAGCTGCTATGTATATGTTTATAGTATGCAAATTATAGATGTTACGTCAATGCTGATTGGTTGCCATGGGTAACTTCTCCACTGGCTCACTTCTCCACCTTTATCACTGCTTAGTACATGTCCCCCAAAGTACCAGCCAATCAGCTCCTAACTGTCATTTTTCAAACACAGCCTTTGGCAGGTCAGTTAGGAGCCGTTTGGCTGGTACTCTATCTCCAGCAACTTTATCTCCATCCAAGGCTTAGGGGTCTATTCATGAAGCAATGAAAAGTGTGGAGAAGTGAGCCAGTGGAGAAGTTGCCCATGGCAACCAATCAGCATTGAAGTAACATTTATAATTTGCATACTATAAAATTGTACGGAGCAGCTGATTGGTTGCCATGGGCAACTTCTCCACAGGCTCACCTCTCCACTCTTTTCACTGCTTCATGAATAGACCCCTTAGTAAATAGACCCCTAAGACAGAAGTTATAAAATACAGGTATGGGATAGATGACGTATCCGGAAACCCAGTTTGTACATGAACAGCAGAAAAGGGGGGGAAAGTAAATAATCGCTGCTGCTACGTGATCATTTCATGATCACAAAATGTCTCCTCTTGCAGTCACTGAGAGGAACACTGCTAAATTATTTAATGAGGAGAAAGGGGCAGTTAGGCATGGTGCTCCAAATTATGGCCCAGCTATTCGGAACAACAGATCCCATACCTGTATTAAGGGGCAGCATTAGGCGCATCCAGGCCTGGGTGCTCGAATTGTCGCCACGCTCACTGCCGCTCCTTATCTCAGCAGGCGGGAGATGGCGGCGACACATTCTGCTTTTCAGCTGAAGGGAGAGATGTATCAGACCTTCTAGAAAAAGCACCTCTCATTTCATAGTTGCTTTGGGAAACGTCTCCACTTCATCTCTCTCCAAGGCTTGATACATGCCCCCTTCTCAATGTTTTAAAAGCCCCTCTAAAGATTGGTGCCATAGGCAAGTGCCTAGATTTGCCTAATAGCAGTAGGGGTGTGCTATAGGAGATCTACATTAATTACAGTCAACCACAGATGTGCGCAGGAGCCGACATGGGGTTGCCAGCTCAGGGACTACAGGGGCGACCCAGATGGGCCGTCTATGTCCCAGAGCAAAGGGGTGGAGGAGGTAGTCTGTGATCCGGAAGTTCCAGAGTGGCACACTTGTGTCGGCTCCTGCACATGCTTATGTGGTCATACTCAGGGTCAAAAGGTCAACATGGAAAATGTACAGTAGGAAAGGTACAAAAGGTCAAACGGTCGACACGGAAATGGTCAACACACGTTTAAAAAAAATTGGCTGACATTTTCTGTTTCATCATATCTGGCCGTCATTATTGCAAATGTATACCCTTCGCTCGCCACACTTCGGGCAAGGTGGCTCGCTTCACTAACGCTGTGCTTGGTCAATCAAGCAAAAGCTGAAAAGTATGTGAAACCCCCACAAAAACTTGCGTCGACTGCTGCCATGTCAACCTTTTGAACCTGTCGACCTTTTCTACCTGTCGACTTTAAGCACTGCCTACCTTTTACCTGTCGCCCTTTTGACCCCGACGATTGACCTATTGACTGTTTATCCAGACACTGTAGATCTATCATGCGGATGCCAAGCAGTAGCGCCACTGGGATTCATTTCGAGTTAGGTGCAAATCCGGCCCCTGGAATGCAAATGTTTTGTGGTGCAATTTCGTTTCTCAGGTGCAAATGTTGTACCTACCCCTAAACGGGTCCCATAGCATGGACCAAATTATTACTGTATCTCTGCAAGAATAAAACATAGCGTGTGACCCTGGTAGCATAGGAAATAATGCACTAAAGTTAGTCACTCAGGAATAATTTAAGATATACGGTGTAATAATAATAATGTAATGAATTCCACGCAGTTTAAGCCTCAGACTTTCTTGTTTAACGTGTTTTTCTTCTTCTCGGAATCACGAGAACCATGATGATAAGATGAGAATATGACCAACTCTATGACCCAAAACTCAAGCTACACCAGCAATGAAATCTCTTCGCCCATTCCGTACCCGGCCCCATATTTAGGAAAACAGAAACAAAAGATTATATTCTAGAACTATGACAGGGGTGGTAGGTTTATCCATTGTGGTTGCTCATTGGCATTCCGTGAGGCATGGCCTGCGGGAATACCTCACTTTTGTGGAAGGCAGACATGTAAAGTGCAGGATTAGAACCCAGGGAGGGTGGGGCAAAACCTTGGGAAGGCATCACTTGTGACAGGGAGTAGGGCCCGGCGTTAGGAGGTGACAGTGACTGTACGATGTCATAGGCTTCGCCCCCGTTCTCCCTGAGGTAGGGGTGCACCTGGCGTTTTCCCTTCTGTCGGCGGTTGCAGAACCACACTCGGACAACCTGTGGGCAAATGGATGCAACCAATTATAAATGGTAAAGCAGTAAGGGTGACAGCAACAAGACGAATACATCAGACAATGGGCATCATTTAGACCCGATCGCTGCTGTGCGTTTTCGCTCAGCGGGCGATCGGGTCTGAACTGCGCATGCGCCGGAGCATGGCAGGCAGCCGACGGCTGTCTTAGTCCTGCGATCGCTTCTGCCTGATTGACAGGCAGAGGCGGTCGATGGGCGGGAAGGGGCGGGCTGGCGGTGTTTGGACGCCGTTCAGGGGGCACGATCCGGGCAACGCAGGCGTGCCCGGACCGTTGGAGGGTTGGGCCGCGGTGGCTGCGTGACGTCACACTCAGCCGCTGCGGCCCTCACAGCGCCGAGTAACTCCTGCCAGCGGGCAGGGAGTTACCCCTACAGTACAAAAGCATCACCGCTGTGCAATGCTTTTGTACTTCTGTCACGGGGTAAGGCCTGACATGCGGGGCGGACTAGCCCTGTGCTGGGCGTCCCCCCCCGCATGTCTGTGTCTCGTAGCTGATCAACTCTGAATCACCCCCTATGGGCCTAATTCAGACCTGATCGCAGCAACAAATTTGTTAGCAGTTGGGCAAAACTATGGGGGATATTCTGACCTGATTGCACGTTGCAGTTCTTCGCAGCACAGCTATCAGGACAGAACTGTGCATGCGCTGGCACCACAGTACGCCGGCACATGGGTGACAGCCGACGGCTGTCGTTGCCTAGCGATCGCCTCTGCCTGATTGACAGGCAGAGGTAGTCGCTGGGCGGGAGGGGGCAGCACGGCCAACGGGGGCGTGGCCGGATCGTGTGGGGGGCGGGCTGCAGCGGCTGCGTGACGTTACCTGCGACCCAGGGCAGCGACAAAAACTCCCGGCCATCGGCAGGAGCTGCGCTGGCCGGGAGTTATTCTTCAAGTACAAAAGCATCGCCGTTGTGCCCCCTAAATTTAGCACAGCTACGATCAGGTCGGAATGACCCCCTATGTGCACTGCAGGGGGGGGGGGGGGGGCAGATATAACATGTGCAGAGAGAGTTAGGTTTGGAGGTTTGGGTGGATTATATTGTTTCTATGCAGGGTAAATACTGGCTGCTTTATTTTTACACTGCAATTTAGATTTCAGTTTGAACACTCAGCAGTTTGAGGTACTCAGCCGCTGCGATCACTTCAGCCTGTCCGGGCCCGGAATTGACGTCAGACACCCGCCCTGCAAACGCCTGGACACGCCTGCGTTTTTCCAACCACTCCCAGAAAACGGTCAGTTGACACCCACAAACGGCTTCTTCCTGTCAATCTCCTTGCGAACGCCCATGCGAATGGATTCTTCGCACAAACCCATCGCTGAGCGACGATCCACTTTGTACCCGTGCTACGCGCCTGCACATTGCAGTGCAAACGCATGCGCAGTTTAGACCTGATTGTCCGCTGTACAAAAACGCAGCCTAGCGATCAGGTCTGAATTACCCCCTTAGAACAAGCTGAGAGACAGCCATCCGAGGACCTAATGAGAGAAAAGCTCTGGTGAATAAATACACATATAGTAAATTTGTGTCCAATTCTTTGTGAGCTGGAGATGTTTAGTTCCAACTAGAGATATGCGGGTTTGGTTTTGCTCAGTTCTTAACACCAAAATTTACGTGAGTTTGGATTTATCCGGAATTTTCTAATTGGCTATCCAAAACACGTGACATCCGAGAGCCAATAAGATGCTGTTTTGAGATACGGGTAAATCCGAACCCACACATCTCTAATTCCAACATCTTGTGGTCATATAGGTTTATATAAGGATGTATGTGCTAGCACTCAGGGTTGCCGAGAGATTGGGGGAAGGGGTACTAATTACCTGGGCCCAGGCCCATTGGAGGGGCCCGCGGGAGGCCCGTGCCAGCAGCTGAGGCAGAGAAATATGGGAGCGCATAGAACTTTACAGTGTTTTTTTTTTCTGAGGTGATGTGGCCATGCCTCCTGGATTTGGCCACACCCCCTTAGTACCCATACCCCATGGATGTCTCAATGCCGTTTATAGCGCTCCATCACTCTTATGACTGGGCGTCTTAGTCCTTGCACATTCAGAAGCATGGCTGTACCCCAGGAAACGGCTTGTAGCAGCATTTTCATACATTAGCTGAAGCAATGTCGGCAACAGACGCACAAACAGATGCCGCACAATCTACAGTGTCGCTGGCGAGGAGGAAGTATTTCAGCTGATGCGTTCAGCAACAAAATGTCCGCTTGCACCCTGAGCGGTACATAGACCGCTGTGACGCCGTGTTACAATAGGTCTGTGAGTTATCTGGGTACGCCTCACACTTACATCTTTATCCATGCTGAGCTCTCTGGCAATTTGGGAAATTTCCTGGGCACCTGGCTTTGAGCAATGCATGAAATAATTCTCCAGACGGCGTTTAACGTTGTTCTCGATGCTGGTCCGGTGCTTTCGCTTCTGGGCTTGAGGAAGAACATGACCACGACTGATGATCTGTTGCATTAAACACACAGGAAAAATGAGTTATACAGTTATTTTTGTCCCGAACATTTATCGACTAAAGTTCAGAATGAACAATTTCATAAGCGGAGCAGGGTTTCGGGATCTGCCTTGGTGAGAGGCCACCAGTACCAGGAATGGATCCTGTGACTCTGATCTGAGGAGATCCTGAAACCCTGCACTTGAGTAGAGACGGAACACAAGTTTGGAAATCGCAGTAAAGAGATTCTCAGGTCCTAAATGAGTCATGAAGCTCTTACAGAAGAGAAAGGAAGTGATGGACTCAAGAGCTCCCTCCATCCGTGACTCGGACTCACCTCTTGCAGGTTCTCGTTATTCTCCACCTCGTGCAGCCAGCTCCTCAGCAGGGGCTTCAGTTTACACATGTTTTTGAAGCTCAACTGTAAAGACTCAAAGCGACAGATGGTCGTCTGACTGAAGGTTTTGCCTTTAGGAGAGAAGAAAGACGTCAGATCCACAGGACACCAACCCACGCTCTACCATCAGGTCTACCAAAACCCAGGCACATATGACCTTACCAAAAAGGACCCCTAGGGCATAGCCAACGTCTGCTTGTGTGTAGCCCAGCGTGATCCGCTTGTGCTTAAGGTCTTTCGCAAACTGTTCCATCTCAGCGGATGTCGGGACTTCCTGCATTAGCGAGGAAACAACATTTAGCGGCAGAAACAATCAACTCTTTCATAAACGATGGTACAGTTATTAAATCCATGAGCAGCAGGTAAGACATACAGGAGCATATTTAATTAGCCATGGGGTAGAAGACGTGCCCAGAGCTATGCAATTGCAGCCCGCTGTAAGCTCGCAACATCTTTTACTGCGGATTCTGTTTGCACGCTCCCGGAATCTATGAGTTAATGAGTGTCAGCTGGGTATGGATTACCAGATCTGCATTACAAAGGTCTACAGTCATTAGGTCGACCACTACTTGTCGACATGCATTAAGTCGACACAGTCAAAAGGTTGACACATGAAAAGGTCAACCTGGCAAAAGGTTAACAGTAGGAAAAGTCAACAGTAGGAAGGTTTGACCGGGTCAATAGGTCGACATATGAGGTTGACATGAAAAAATGTTAACACAAAAAAAGGTTGACACCACATTTTTACCTTTTTTTTGGGTGCAGTTTTCGACGTCAAAGCATGTGGAACCCCAATTAGTGTACCGCGTCCCCTCGCATAGCGAGCGAACTTCGGCCAAGTTACTATACCAATCGTAGTCAAAAGTATGAAAAAACTGTGTTGACCATATGTGTGTCGACTACCTGTCGACCATAAGCAATGTTAACCTATGGTCCACGTCAACCTTTTTGCCATGTCGTCCTACTGCATATCGACCATTAGTGGTTGACCTAGTGACTGTCGACCTTTTCATGGACAACCTAGAACCCGGATACCGTGTCAGCCGTGGGTTGAAAATTTGATAGCTCCAGGTATTAAAGTTCGAGGCTATTGAGTATGCCCCATCGTAAAAAGGGCAAACGCGGGATCTAAAGTTCAAATACAGTAGATGAGGAAAGAAGTCAGGCAATCTATCCTTCTCTGCTGGCGGACCTGCCACTTCCTGTCTAGATGATGCTTTGAAACTTTGACCAAGTTGAGGGATAATCAAGTCCAAATTATACATGACCACAAATGCTCCCTGTGCTGCATAATCTGAACTGGTGCCGTGTACTTTCCTCATAATGGATCTGTGCAACTGACCCCGTGTTAGCCTTTATCACACAATCTAACTGTGCGGTTTCTTTGAGTTCTCAGGATGCGTCTGTAGACTTTAGAGAACGCTGACAACACGATATAGCACATGTCGGTGCCCAATGCTTACGTAGGCAACTCTGCGATAAACTGTAGTTATGTCATCAGCTGAGAATGCAAAGTTCCCAGGAACTAATGACTTTTTGAACACCTGCAAAACTGTCTGCACATTCAGTCTCTATAAATTACCCCTGTGTGTACACGCAGAGTCAGGAGATGAATAAAGTTTTTTATTGTAAGAAGTTAGAATTAGATGGGGTCTCCTCAACAGAACAAAATGAAAAGCTCAGGACAAAATGGTATCACCTTAAATTAGCTCAGGGGTGCATGAGTAATTTTCACCTCAGTTTAACAAGATTAATAGCTTTGAAAAACATGGAGTGACATCACCATTACAACCTCAGTACAGGATGACATCATCTCACGGCCACGAGTGCAACACAATACAGAGCTCTCTCAGTGTAACATGATAATGGGCTCAAAACAAGATGGAAGTCCTGTCAGTATAACAACCACTGAAGCAAAATACAATATGGAGTCCTCTCAATAGAACAAGATGAGACAGTGGTACCTGGGGAGCCACATAGCACTCTCAGGGACGCCGTGGGTCCCGGGCTTTCAAAATAAATTATTTGGGATGGCTTATTCATTGTCCAGGCCACGTGCTGCCAGAAAGCCTTAGAGAGCCAGCACGCAGCCATTTACACAGTGCTGGCGGCTGCTGCGCAGGAGCAACATGGACGAACAGGATCGCAACTTTGTCCAACACCACCTGATTAAACCTAAAGATGGCAGCAAAGCACAGTTTTCTGACTGAAATCATTTTTGCTGAGAATCCCAATAAGAAACATTTTAGGGGAAATTCAATAAAATGTGAAGTTCTGTCTGCGAACACAGCAGGTTACTATGGAGGGAAAATGTAGTTCACTTTTACCTCGGTTTGGTACATCCATGCTAATTGCCCTGAAAGAAAAATTGCTGAGGGCCTAAGGTTGAGGAGAACCAAGGAACAACTTAGGTAAGGCGCTCTATAAAAAATGGCATCCCTTCAATATAACAATAGCAGAAGCTCAGTACAAGTTGAAGTCACCTTTAAAGTGACAAGGTCAAGAGGTCAATACAATATGGAGGATACGTATATGCAGGATACGTAACAATATAACAATATAAGAGACCTTAGTACAGGACAGAGTACACTCAGTATAACAGGGACCTTAGTACATGACAGAGTACACTCAGTATAACAGGGACCTTAGTACATGACAGAGTACACTCAGTATAACAGGGACCTTAGTACATGACAGAGTACACTCAGTATAACAGGGACCTTACTACAGGACAGAGTACACTCAGTATAACAGGGACCTTAGTACAGGACAGAGGACACTCAGTATAACAGGGACCTAAGTACAGGACAGAGGACACTCAGTATAACAGGGACCTTAGTACAGGACAGAGAACACTCAGTATAACAGGGACCTTAGTACAGGACAGAGTACACTCAGTATAACAAGCACCTAAGTACAGGACAGAGTACACTCAGTATAACAGGGACCTACGCACAGGACGGAGTACACTCAGTATAACAGGGACCTTAGTACAGGACAGAGTACACTCAGTATAACAAGCACCTAAGTACAGGACAGAGTACACTCAGTATAACAGGGACCTACGCACAGGACGGAGTACACTCAGTATAACAGGGACCTACGCACAGGACGGAGTACACTCAGTATAACAGGGACCTTAGTACAGGACAGAGTACACTCAGTATAACAGGGACCTTAGTACAGGACAGAGTACACTCAGTATAACAAGCACCTAAGTACAGGACAGAGTACACTCAGTATAACAGGGACCTACGCACAGGACGGAGTACACTCAGTATAACAGGGACCTTAGTACAGGACAGAGTACACTCAGTATAACAAGCACCTAAGTACAGGACAGAGTACACTCAGTATAACAGGGACCTTAGTACAGGACGGAGTACACTCAGTATAACAAGGACCTTAGTACAGGATAGAGTACACTCAGTATAACAAGCACCTAAGTACAGGACAGAGTACACTCAGTATAACAGGGACCTACGCACAGGACGGAGTACACTCAGTATAACAGGGACCTTAGTACAGGACAGAGGACACTCAGTATAACAAGCACCTAAGTACAGGACAGAGGACACTCAGTATAACAGGGACCTATGCACAGGACGGAGTACACTCAGTATAACAGGGACCTTAGTACAGGACAGACTACACTCAGTATAACAGGGACCTATGCACAGGACGGAGTACACTCAGTATAACAGGGACCTTAGTACAGGACAGAGTACACTCAGTATAACAGGGACCTTAGTACAGGACAGAGTACACTCAGTATAACAGGGACCTATGCACAGGACGGAGTACACTCAGTATAACAAGGACCTACGCACAGGACAGAGGACACTCAGTATAACAAGGACCTAAGTACAGGACAGAGTACACTCAGTATAACAGGGACCTAAGTACAGGACAGAGGACACTCAGTATAACAGGGACCTTGCTACAGGACAGAGGACACTTAGTATAACAAGGACCTAAGTACAGGACAGAGGACACTCAGTATAATAAGATCTTAGTAGAAGGAGTCAGGACACATAACAAGGTGACCATGGTGTAATTACAGGTCACATCAGCCTAATACCCAGTAATCTGCATAACACAATACCCACAGCCCTCTGCACCCTACTAGGAAAGGAGGCAGATTAGTAATTTGCACCATTACACAATATACAACATGTAAGGGATACAGCATCTGAGCCTCAGCCAGTGCAGGGTGATATACATGATTATCTCCAGGGCATCACATAGGGGTCTGCAAGAGGCAGCCATGGGCATGCATGGTACCCAGGGGTAACAGCAGGGGGCACCATCAGTGTGCACCACTTACCTCCTCATTGTCGCTGCCGATGCCCTCGCTGGCCCCGCTGGACATGCTCCTGGGGGTGGTGTTGTTGGCGCTGGAGCCCGAGCTGGTGGCGCTGTTGCAGCGGCTGGTCTCTATGCTGGAGATGCCGCTCTCGGCAGCCGCATTGGGGCTCCGGTTAGAGGGGTACGGCTGCTGTTGCTGCACCGGGGGAGCCGCGGCTTGGGGCTTGACGGTGGCTTGCGGCTTGCTGGAGGGCGCAGCAGTACCTGCGCCGGGGGCCCCTGGCCACAGGGTGACGCCATTGCTCTCCCAGATCTGGGGGTAGAAAGCTGCTGCGCTGCTGGGGGGATTGCTGGGCAAGGTGGGGTTACACTTGGCCGGAGGAGGTTCCACTTTCACCTCCACTTCATGGCCCCTCTCTCTTTTCACGTTGCGACCCTTGTTGCCCCCCGGGCTGGACATCTGCTGCTCCCCATGGATGCCCAGCTGGCTGGCAGGGTCCAGCTGCGGCAGGTGGCTCCAGTGCATGACCTGGGCCGGGCAGTCCCCCATGGCCTGCACCCCCAGATCCCCATAGTCTGATGACTTGACTGTGGAGAAGGAGTAGAAGGCCTGTGGGTGGTGGGGGTGGCTGATGCCAGCATAGCTACCCATGTTGTACTGGCAGTTGGCATCCTGCATCAGCCCCGGGCTGTGGGCAAAGCCCTGGAAGCTCTGCTGGTTGTACATGGTGAGATGCTCCTCAAGCCCCGAGCCTGGATAAGGACGTGGCCTTAGTTGGAAAGTTGAATTGAACTCTGAGATCTTCTCATCTTCTTGGTTCCCTGGTTGTTGTAGCAGCTGCAAAATTCCTGATAATCAGTATAAAATGCCCTTTCTCTGGCCTGAGGAAGGACCTGCTGGGGGTCTGCTAGGGGTCAGTCCATAAAGTTCTTGCCTCTATTTGGGCTCCTGCAGGTCCCCAGAGGACCTCTAATATCAGGATGGAGACTTGTCCTGGAGTTTTGCTAGCAGTAATCTAATTCCCCATGATCATGGGCCTCCTAACACTAGCCCTAGAGACCCCTCCTCCCCCTGGCTATTGTAATTGGCCTCCTAGGTGATTGGCCCACTTAAAACAAATGAGACCCCCACCCCAATGGCAATGAATAGGAGCCATATATAGGTGTGTGGATACTGAATGTATATGTATATATATATATATATATATATATATATACATACATACATACATACATACATACATACATACATACACGCACAGTATACATGATATACACATACATTGTGAAGATTCCTCATTACTCACAGACAGGTGATTATTTGTATTTACAAATGCACAAACATCATCCAGTGTAAGGAGCCTCCATGATTTTCTATGTACATAGCAATACCAGCTCCACAGAGGCATATGAATATTCAGCAGGTCACTTTTTACAAACTAGGTCCCAAAACTCAGCAATCATTCCACCCCATTTCCTAAACATTAGACCTAATAAACCCATTTAGTGGGAGTAATCACACAGGGACCTGTGACCTGTGTCTGTAATACCCGACTGCTGCTGCCCTTCACGGCTGAGTGCTAATGTGGGGACATTGTCATTACCCAGAACCCTCAGGTGTCCTTACATAGCAGGTAGACAGGCAAATATAGAGCTACATATGCTATATATATATTACTGTAGATAGATAGATAGATAGATAGATAGATAGATAGATAGATAGATAGATAGATAGATAGATAGATAGATAGATAGATAATGAGATAGAAGATAGATTACTGTAGATATAGATAGATAGATTACTGTAGATAGAGATAGATAGATAGATAGATAGATAGATAGATAGATAATGAGATAGAAGATAGATAGATTACTGTAGATATAGATAGATAGATTACTGTAGATAGAGATAGATAGATAGATAGATAGATAATGAGATAGAAGATAGATAGATTACTGTAGATATAGATAGATAGATTACTGTAGATAGTGATAGATAGATAGATAGATAGATAGATAGATAGATAGATAATGAGATAGAAGATAGATAGATAGATTACTGTAGATATAGATAGATAGATAGATTACTGTAGATAGAGATAGATAGATAGATAGATAGATAGATAGATAGATAGATAGATAGATAGATAGATAGATAGATAGATAGATTGATTACTGTAGATAGTTAGTTAGATAGATTGATAGATTACTGTAGAGATAGATAGATAGATTACTGTAGATAGAGATAGATAGATAGATAGATAGATAGATAGATAGATAGATAGATAGATAGATAGATAGATAGATAGATAGATATGAGATATGGGCCCTACACACTGGACGACAATACTGAAAGATATGAACGATATGAGATACCGTTCATATCTTTCAGTGTGGAGGCACCAACGATGAACGATGCGTGGCCCCACACTCGTTCACCGCTGGTGTCCCGTCGCTTGTGCATGCAGGCCAATATGGACGATCTCGTCCATATTTGCCTGCACTGCTATGGAGCCGAGTGATGGGGGAAGTGAAGAAACTTCACTCCCCCCGTCACTGCCCCCCCCCCGCCGC
The DNA here is from genome assembly GCF_028390025.1 of Pseudophryne corroboree. NCBI lineage: Eukaryota > Metazoa > Chordata > Amphibia > Anura > Myobatrachidae > Pseudophryne > Pseudophryne corroboree. The sequence goes on from NC_086451.1 coordinate 35,557,993, forward strand.
CGGGTCGCCCGTCGGCCGTATCCTCCATCGGGCAGCTCGGCGGCGGATCGCAAAGTGTGTAGGGCTCAATAGATAGATAGATAGATAGATAGATAGATAGATAGATAGATAGATAGATATGAGATAGAAGATAGACAGATAGACAGAAAGATAGATATATTAGATGGATAGATTAGATAGATATGAGATAGAAGATAGACAGAAAGATAGATAGATAGATAGATAGATAGATAGATAGATAGATAGATAGATAGATAGATAGATAGATAGATTGATCAATAGATATGAGTCAGAAGATAGACAGATAGATAAAACATTACAAACATATAATACATAAATAAGACATTCAATAAAATAGATAAAACATTAGATAACAGTAGACATGAGGTAAATTATATATTATACTTATATTAACTAAAGAATATATAAATTATACATGCATACACATATACACAGATATAGAAAGTCTTTAAGATTATAAATAGATCAAATGGGGCAGCACAGTTGGCATACTGGTTAGCATTACTGCCTCAGCCCTGAAGTCATGAGGTAAATTCCTGATCATGGCCTATCTGTGCTGAGTTTGTATGTTATCCCCTTGTTTCCTCTGGGTGCTCAGATTTCCTCCCTCGCTCATACTGCCTGGTGATGTGATTGGCGGGATTATTCTCTGTAACGCGCTGCATAAACTACAGTTACTGTTTAATAGATATTAGATACAGATCTAAAAATATAACTTACATTATTATTATTACATATAGAGATGATAGAAATATAAAACAAATGTGTAGAGGGCAGCGCTCCGTGGATTTTAATTCAGGATATACAAACTGTAACCCACCTTTCCGAATGTGGTCTGTTACAGGTATATACCATTATCTATATAGATAGAGAGAACGAGAAAGAGATAGATGTCTGTCTATCTATCTATCTATCTATCTATCTATCTATCTATCTATCTATCTATCTATCTATCTATCTATCTATCTATCTATCCATCCATCCATCCATCCATCTATCTAATCTATCTAATCTATCTATCTATCTATCTATCTATCTATCTATCTATCTATCTATCTATCTATCTATCTATCTATCTATCTATCTATCTATCTATCTATCTATCTATCATATATAGGGGTTGATTTATTAATGCCCCCTCCCCTTCAGAATATAACTTATAGATGGATACAAAATGTATAACAGATTCATACATAGTTAAATAATGTATATAGATAATAAAGTGTATATTTGATTGATCTGAGATAGATACAAAGGGCTCTATTCATGAAGCAGTGAAAAGAGTGGAGAAGTGGGGCTGTGGAGAAGTTGCCTATGGCAACCAATCAGCTGCTCCGTAAAGTTGTAGAGTATGCAAATTATAAATGTTACATCAATGCTGATTGGTTGCCATGGGCAATTTCTCCACTGGTTTTCACTGCTGCATGAATAGACCCCATAATGTGTATCAGATAGAAACACATACATAATATATATGCAGATAGATACACAGATAGATAGCCCAGCATTGTATAGGCAATACATAGCATGGCTTGGAAATACTGCAGACAGGGCCGGATTAAACCTAGGGGGTGCCTGGGGCACTTAAAACATGGGGGGGCCGATGGAAGGTGGGGGATGCATATTAAATTGTGCATACCTCCCAACATGTCCCATTCCAGGAGGGACAAAATGCTCTCTACCTGGACTTCACTCTTAATATATGATTGGTGTCACCTGTGTTGAACTAATTAATTGATAAGAAAGGTATTTCAACACAGGTGATTGCAATCATAAATTAAGAAGAAAGTGCAGGTAGAGAGTATTTTGTATCTGCTGGAATGGGTCATGTTTGGAGGTATATATTGTTGATAATGCCTATGTAATGTTTATAGCTCCACCTAATTGAAAGACAACTATTTTATAAACTTTTATTGTAGTGGAACAAAGACAACTTAACCTTAAAATACACAAAGAAAAATAAAATAATTTATCTTGTCACATGCAAGAATAGCAGCAGCCTGTGTACTACTTACACACTGGGACAGGACTCAGGAGGATGTTCTGTGTGTGTCTCTATCTCTAGACCCAAATTATTTAGTTGCATAACAGTTTATACAAGACTCAGACACCCAACCAGGGAAGAGGAGAAGCTGGGATCCCTGTGTCACTTACAGCTCTCTCCACTCTCCTATCTCTCATCTGGTCAGAAAGCTCTGTCAGTAGGTTATGAAACATGATATTCTTGTGTCTCTGCCTGCACTGTATACTGTCCTACTGGCATTCTGGCTGCTGGTTCTGCTGCTGCTTAAGAGGGAAAGCTAGTGATGTCAGTGTGCCCTGCACCCCCCCCCCCTCAATCAGGCCGATGTGTCATAGGTATAAGAGATATAAACGAGATTATACCTCCGTTACACCATGCCATATATTTACATATTCGAGTCTCCAATATCCTATATGCTGAAATACAGAATATTCTGAAATACAGACTTTTCTGAGCTAGACTCAGATTGTGACACTTTGCTTTCTGATGGTTCAGTGATCACAATCTTTGTTTAACGCACTAAATTGTAAAAAAAAAAATGTACAAAACTATATTCAGGCTGTGTGTGTAAGGTGTATATAAAACATAAATGAATTTCATGTATGTACACAAAATATGTTTCATGCACAAAACTATTTAAAAAATATTATCTAAAATTATCTTCAGGCCATGAGCGGGATGTACTAAAGCAGAAATGTGGTAAGAACCCAGTTTTCAGGGTTTTTACAGCATTTCTGATTGTACTAAAGCCTGACGCAGAGGGTAGCGCCAGCGGGCTGGGTTTGGGTCACCATTGGTGAGGATCCCGTCGGTCAGCATACAGAATGCTGGTGGGGGGGGCAAGCGCAACGAGTGGGACTAGTCCTTGTATGTCGGCATTCCGGCTGTCAGCATTTCAAGCGGTCTGGTTTCTGGCGTCGGTATCCCTACTGCCGGGATACCGACCGCTGGTAACGTGACTACATCCCGCGCCAGCTATAGCTGGTGTTACCATATAGAAGCCTATGGCCTTTTTTTGTTTTTGTGTTGTGCTGTGTGAGGATCCCTCCCAGCATGCCCCGGGGCTGCCGCGTCATTCTTCACATGCGCAGACAGACTACTGGGTCGTAAACTCAGAAATCCAGGGAGTGGAGAGCATTGGCAAGAACAGCTCTTATCGGTAGAGGTGTCTTTTGCATATGTTTGTAAATATGCGATTAGTATCGGTGCGAGGTCTGGCGGGATGTACACCGCAAGGTTAGTATCGGTGTGAGGTCTGGCGGGATGTACACCGCACGGTAAGTATCGGTGCGAGGTCTGGCGGGATGTACACCGCAAGGTTAGTATTGGTGCGAGGTCTGGCGGGATGTACTCCGCAAGGTTAGTATCGGTGCGAGGTCTGGCGGGATGTACACCGCAAGGTTAGTATCGGTGCAAGGTCTGGCGGGATGTACTCCGCAAGGTTAGTATCGGTGCGAGGTCTGGCGGGATGTACACCGCAAGGTTAGTATCAGTGCGAGGTCTGGCGGGATGTACACCGCAAGGTTAGTACATCCTACCCTCTGTGTATAAGGCATACAGTATATGAAACTTAAATGCATTCCATGCTCAGACTTGGGTCCCATTCCCAAGATATCTCATTTTGTATATGGGAGACACAACTCATATTACATATCCCCAATATAAAGAGGAGGAGGTTACAGTGTACGTGGTGCTATCAGTCCTATGGGAAGTACAGCACAGTGCGCACTGTAGTCCATGCGGGGTGGGTATGTGATCCTGGCGGTCAGCATTCCGACGCCGGGATCCTGGCTGCAGAATCTCTGTGTGTCGGCATGCCGACCGTCGGGAAAGTGAGGAATGTAGGTGGAGGTGTTGTGATCGGCGGTCTCCTGACCACCGGTCACATAACTACATCCCATCCATACATAACGGGATACGGTCATTAGGTGGACCACACTTAGGTCGACAGTCATTAGGTCGACCACTATTGGTCGACATGGAAAAAGGTCGACATGTGCTTTTCACATTTTTTTTCATATCATACTTTATAATCCACATGGGCTACGGTTGGGAATAGTAACCTGTGCCCAGCGCAGAGGTAGCGGAGCGAGGCACCTTGCCCGAAGCATGGCGAATGAAGCGAGCCACGCGAGGGGACACGGTGCACTAATTGGGGTTCCCCGTCACTTTACAAAGACAATGACACCATAAAAAGTAAAAAAAAACTCAGGTCGACCTTGTTCAAGTCGACCTAATGCCTGCGTCGACATATTTCAGGTGTCGACATACTCACTGTCGACCAATAGTGGTCACCTAATGACCCATACCCTACGTAACTCCCATTACTCTGACAATGAGCGATCGGGGGATCGGTCACTTCCATGCATATTAATCCCCGACCGTTCCCGTTTGGTAATAGCATCAAGCTGTCCAACTGCAGACCAGTGATCAAGGGGTTAATTGTAATGCTGGGACTAGGAGCCACTGGCTGTATCCAGACAAGGACAATCTTGTCAGGGCTCATAGCAGATAACAGGGGTCAATCCTGGGATTTCCCCATATACAGTATATTTATATATATTGTGCTATTTACTTTACTTTTCATCTAGGTTACATAAATAGCAGAGATAGAGATAACGACCTGATAATTGGTTTTGTAAAGTTTGGTGCAATTAGTATAAAGAGAAGTCTGAGATCATTGCTCTCTGGGGCTGCAGGAGCCTAGAGGGGGTTAAATAGATTAATTAAAGGTTTTCTTTGTTACTAGAGGTCAGCTGACCTCACTGAGACGTGCTAAGTGGCTTTAATCATGTTATCGCCACTAAACCTCTTTATGCCCCGTTATTTAGGAGGCGGCAAAACTTTATAATCCCATCTCTTGTCAAAATATTATTTTTGCAATGGATGTATATGGGTTAAGTACTGGCATACTGTACCCGCAATTCGCAGGTATGGATTAGGCCAGAGGTTCCCAAACGCGGTCCTCAAGGCACCCCAACAAATGTAACATGTGCAGAGAGAGTTAGATTTGGGTGGGGTGTGTTCAAACTGAAATCTAAATTGCAGTGTAAAAATAAAGCAGCCAGTATTTACCCTGCACAGAAACAATATAACACACCCACATCTAACTCTCTCTGCACATGTTACATCTGCCCCCCCTGCAGTGCACATGGTTTTGCCCAACTGCTAACAAATTTGCTGCACGATCAGGTCTGAATTAGGCCCTATTATTGGTGCATTATTCATTGGCCTGCCTAGGGCCCGGTGCGCACTTTGGGGCCCGGATTACTTTGTGTGTTTTATTGTGCAAATGTAAAGGGGTATAGGGACCTGTATTATGGGGTCTTTGGCCAGAAAAGATGGTAGACATCCAATGGAGACATCGCAAACCCATATACTTACGTATCCTGTACGCAATAAAGAGGAACATCGTCTGGCCGCAGCAATAACGACGCACGTTTCTCTACGTACATGATCGCAGTTGATGACACATACAAGCCCCGAAACGGCCTTGACACGCCTACATTTTTGCTGCCACCCCCCGTTACGCCCCCAAACGGTCCTTTCCAGTCAATCAGTCTATGATAGATGTGTGAGCGAGAGCACTGAGCCACCTTGACGCAAGCGCAGTCTGCAGATAATCGCTCACTTGCATGAACATCGCCCACCGCTAACAAGCGTGACTTATACCCTTAGTCTCTACATAACATACATTCTACCCCAAGTATTATAGAAATAGGTTTATAAACAGAGGAATGGCTGAGAATCATTTATTGCTGCTAAGAATGGAGATTGATGTCAAATGGTGAAAGTATATTTGGTGATCAAAACAAATGGTTAAAAAAATATGGGTGTAAATGTGACGTATGCCTGATTTTAGCCTAAATTACGCCCACTTGCCACCAGCTCTGAATTCGCCCCAGATGTGTATTTAGGCAGGGGCGTAGCCAGAACTTTGTGGGCCACCATAGCAACATTTTGAAGGGGCCCCTGTCCCAATGCTTCTAGAGAGACACTTCTCTGCAGCAGTTGTTAATTGTATGCCCTATAATAGTGCCCAAGTTCATTTTCTGTACCATAGTAGAGCCTTATTTAATGTTATGCCCCATAGTAGTGCCCTAGTTTCTTTTATGAATCGCAGTAGTGCTTAAGTTCACCCTATGTCAAATTTCAGAGCTGCCAGTACACATTATGCCGCATAGCACCCCCAATTCACATTATAATATATAGTGCTCCCCGTTCATATTGTGCCTCATTACAGTGCCCCGGTTCATATTATATAATATTAAAATACCCTCCAGTTCATTTTATACCACACTACAATGAGCAGGTACAGGAGCATACCTAGATATATTGTAGGCCCCAAGGAAAAAGTTTGAAAGACGCCTACGTACCACCCAATGGCAAAAAATATATATAACACAGTTAAGGTGGGCCCCTCTCAGCTCTGGGCCCCATAGCAGCTGCACTCCCTGCACCTATGGTAGCTATGCCCTGTATATAACACATGTAACTGTGACAGGGAAGTTGGCCCCTCTCAGCTCTGGGCACCATAGCGGCTGCATTCCCTGCACCTATGGTAGCTATGCCCTGTATATAACACATGTAACTGTGACAGGGAAGGTGGCCACTCTCAGCTCTGGGCCCCATAGCAGCTGCATTCCCTGCACCTATGGTAGCTACACCCCTGTATATAACACATGTAACTGTGACAGGGAAGATGGCCCCTCTCAGCTCTGGGCCTCATAGCAGCTGCACTCCCTGCACCTATGGTAGCTACGCCCCTGTATATAACACATGTAACTGTGACAGGGAAGGTGGCCCCTCTCAGCTCTGGGCCCCATAGCAGCTGCACTCCCTGCACCTATGGTAGCTACACCCCTGTATACAACACATGTAACTGTGACAGGGAAGTTGGCCCCTCTCAGCTCTGGGCACCATAGCGGCTGCACTCCCTGCACCTATGGTAGCTATGCCCTGTATATAACACATGTGTCTGTGACAGGGAAGGTGGCCACTCTCAGCTCTGGGCCCCATAGCAGCTGCATTCCATGCACCTATGGTAGCTACACCCCTGTATATAACACATGTAACTGTGACAGGGAAGATGGCCCCTCTCAGCTCTGGGCCTCATAGCAGCTGCACTCCCTGCACCTATGGTAGCTACACCCTGTATATAACACATGTAACTGTGACAGGAAAGGTGGTCCCTCTCAGCTCTGGGCCCCATAGCAGCTGCACTTCCTGCACCTATGGTAGCTACTCCCTGTATATAACACATGTAACTGTAACAGGGAAGGTAGCCCCTCTCAGCTCTGGGCCCCATAGCAACTGCACTCCCTGCACCTATGGTAGCTACACCCTTGTATATAACACATGTAACTGTAACAGGGAAGGTGGTCCCTCTCAGCTCTGGGCCCTATAGCAGCTGCACTCCCTGCACTTATGGTAGCTATGCCCTGTATATAACACATGTAACTGTGACAGGGAAGGTGGCCACTCTCAGCTCTGGGCCCCATAGCAGCTGCACTCCCTGCATCTATGGTAGCTACACCCTGTATATAACACATGTAACTGTAACAGGGAAGGTGGTCCCTCTCAGCTCTGGGCCCCATAGCAGCTGCACACCCTGCACCTATGGTAGCTACACCCTGTATATAACACATGTAACTGTGACAGGGAAGGTGGTCCCTCTCATATCTGGGCCCCATAGCAGCTGCACTTCCTGCAACTATGGTAGCTACACCCTTGTATATAACACATGTAACTGTAACAGGGAAGGTGGTCCCTCTCAGCTCTGGGCCCTATAGCAGCTGCACTCCCTGCACTTATGGTAGCTATGCCCTGTATATAACACATGTAACTGTGACAGGGAAGGTGGCCACTCTCAGCTCTGGGCCCCATAGCATCTGCACTCCCTGCACCTATGGTAGCTACACACTTGTATATAACACATGTAACTGTGACAGGGAAGTTGAGCCCCTCTCAGCTCTGGGCCCCATAGCAGTTGCACTCCCTGCACCTATGGTAGCTACAGCCTTGTATTTAGGGTGTAGCTATAGCCTATGTGGGCTGATACACTAGCTCTTTACCACCCTCACAATCCAGCAACACTCCCGAGGTGGTGCTGACGGACAGCGAAGTCACATGACACTGTCATCTTGTAGAACAGAGTATTTTTGTGGGACACAAATTCCGTACAGTTGTCCACACATTACAGACATGGAGTATATTCACTAATCAGCGGATTTCAAAGCTGCCCGTTTGTTGTCATTTTAAAAGGGCGTTAATATCACATTAATGGCCAACTCAGTCAACACCTTTAAGAATGGGTTAGATAAATTCCTAATGGATAAGGATATCCAGGGTTACGGGGCATAGTCACGCACTATGGTTAATATAAAAAAGAGGGATTAATCGGAACGGCAGTCAGCAACTTCAGTCAAAATTTTATACAAAATAATCGTGCATAGGAGACCACAAATAGGTTGAACCCGATGGACAATTGTCTTTTTTTCAACCTTAGATACTATGTTACATACAAGACCACAATTCATGTCTTTCAGCTACATATATAAGCATGCTGGGATTTATCATGTCATGGGACGTGCCGGCGCCCTTTAAGGCCTGAAAGGACCCTCAGCTCAAACATGGCTCTGTAAGATTTGTCAGTGGTCTCTGACTGTCTGAAGACCTTCCAAGCTCTGTTATAACATATAGATAACCTATCTGATGGAAGATTAGGAGAGTCCAGACTTCCACTATAGGGGTCAGTCTAATTAGATGCAAAGGGGGCAACTTGCCTTTACATCGGCTCAGCAGCCCTATGCATGAGCAAATTGAGGTTGATAGGACTTACCCCATAAAGTCACCTATGAGACTTTTTTTTTTTAATTAACCAATTTTTAATTGCAATAAACTGGGCTGTAATGATAATCTGGATGACAGTACTTCAAACACAGAAAGGGGCCGGTGCAGATTTTCAAGCAAATTGGACGCAACTGAACTCGCACTACGTGTACCGAACTAAATTTAGGACCTAAGTGCAGTTATCGCTCCCATGGAGGTAATTCAGACCTTATCGCTAGGCTGCGTTTTCTCACAGCCTGCGATCAGGTCCACACTGCGCATGCACTGCAATGCGTTGGCGCATCGGACGTCTGAACCAGGCATCGGTGCATAGCGACGGGATGGTGCGAAAAAAGCGATCGCAAGGAGATTGGCAGGAAGAGGGTGTTTGTGGGTGTCAACTGACCGTTTTCAGGGAGTGTCTGGGAAAACGCAGGCGAGTCCGAGTGTTTGCAGGGCGGATGTCTGACGTCAAATCTGGTCCCGGACAGGCTGAAGTAATCGCAGCGGCTGAGTAAGTTCTGGGCTGTGCAGAGACTGGACAAGATCTGTTTATACAGCTCTGCTACACATGCGTTCTCACACTTGCACAGCGAAAATACACTCCCCTATGGGCGGCGACTATCAGATCGCAGGACAGCAAAAATCGCTGCCCAACGATCAGGTCTCAATTAGGCCCCATATGCGGCCACACCGCTATGCCCTGGTCCATGCAGTTCTGGAGGTAGCTATCAGCTCTATACATGATGTAAAAGATCCTCCTGAAATAAGATGAATCTCAGACTCAGGGTATACACAGGGTAGGACTGGCCCACTGGCACACAGGGGAAATTCCCAGTGGGCCCCACTACTTTCCCCCAAGTCAAGTTCCAGACTGTGCACTTATATTACATGGGATGCGGTCAAGATCCCGCTGGACAGAATCCCGGCGGTCGGAATACCGACCGGCACAATACCGACATATCTCCCCTTTGTGGGTGTCCACGACACCCATAGAGGGAGAATAAATTAGTGTGCCGAGCGTAGCGAGGCAACGCGCCTGCAGCGTGGCGAGCGCAGCGAGCCCGCAAGGGGCTGCGTTGCGCTCGCCCCCCTGTCAGGATTGTGCCTGTCGGGATTTTGACCGCTGGGATCCCGTCCGGCGGAATTACGTACTGATCCCTATTACATACATCTCAGCTTTGTTCATAAGCAATCCGGGACAGCCGCCTGCGCTCCCAAAAAAGGAGTGTGGCCTCAGCGAAGGGGGCGTGGCATTGCAGGAATGCCGCGACCGCAAGTCACGTCTCCTATTGCCCGTCACTTTAGGGGCATGCCCAGCGCTCTGTGAGCTCCTGACATGCACTCAGTCCCCCTGACTGCCGTCTATTCACCACTGCTCTACAGCTGAGCAGCGTGTGATAGAGAGCCAACCAACTGCCACACCCCCCTTCCCCATCACCGCGGGCCACTGCAGCCTGCGAGTCAGTCCCAAAAAAGCTGTGAAAATCGGGACAGTTGGGAGGAATGATACTATACATTGTTACTCTATTATTGCATCAATTACATGGTCTCTAATGGCTATGGGAGCTGGCCACACCCTGTGGTAACTGGACACACCCCTTAGGAATGGGCCTGTATCTCTGCAAATCGCCTGGTGGGCTCTCATGCCCCAGTCTGACACTGCGTATACACAACTCAGCTGCGAAGCGCCCTCACTCAACTTGGCCTGTGTGTGGCCGCCCCGTTACGACCCTCCATCCACAAGTGGCGATGCGCCTGTATTGCACACGAGCTGAATTGCTCATAGTTGTGTGCACTCGGCTACCGTGTGCAGTGCGAAGACTCACGGGGTCGTCTGCACAATGGACGTGTGTGTAACTGTATCTGCCTCAAAATTCTTCCAGTGCAATGTGAATGATTGATGTGATGTATCTAGAACTGAAGGAAAAGTGTAGGTGTTGTCCCTAAGAACCAATCACATTCCCGTTATCATTTTATTGACTGTATTAGATAAATGGTAGCTAGAATCTGGTTGCTATGGGCAACTTCTTTTCTCCTCTTTAGAAGTTTACAGAAATCTCTCTGCTGGTAAAATTGCTCTATCACAGAACTCCAGGATACAACACTCCGGGGATCCACTGGTGACAGACTCTGTTCCACTCACCACAGGAGGTGTTGCAGGGATCTCTCTGAGCAGACCATACAAGTGCACAATAACTCTTATCACTTTGATTCATTGTTACTCTTACCTCATTCCATCCCCCACCCTGTTGACTTATCACCCCGGGACACTTTGCTACCCAAAACAAGGCAAAAGAACTGCTTTCAACTAGATTGGCCACATTCCAACAGGTCTTTCTATTCAGAGCTCGGTGGAGACCCCTCCTCAGCTTGTGACTTTGAACCTGTTGGACCACACATGGAACTTTTTCTAATCATGTCCTGTACTGTGTACCGACTGTAATTCACTGATTACAGCACCAACTCAGCATGGACCCTGTCACCGTGCCAGTGTTCTAGGACCCCCAAGTGTCTATGTGCCAATTTTCTGGGAACCCCAAGTGTAGAGCCAAATTAACAGGGTTCTGCGGGGCCTCCACACATATAGCTACATCATCAACTTTGGGGACACTGTAGCATATGGGAATAACAGCCTCTGTGTGGCATAATGCAAACCGGGGACACTAGAGTGTGTTTAACCTATTTGTGGTGCGTTAATTATACGTTTTGATAACGTAATATCTTTTTAACTATTTTCTGGTTAAAGGTCCCCACAGGTCTCAAGGTGCCCATACACTACTGCGATTTTGGCAGATTTCGTCGTTTAGGGCCGATAAATCGGATAAAAACAGGCAAATCACATGTGCTTTACTTCTGATCTAATGCACACACCCGTGAGCATCGGATCAGAGCCGCTAGGTCGGAAGTACTGCACTAAAGATATCTCGGATCCCGCAGGCATGGCTGGGATAGCATATGATACATCGTATGCAAAAGGACCGCATACAATGTATCGTATGTGGTCCTGCTGCCTGGGAAGCTGCTGGGCGGTTCAAGGGAAATCTTATGCAACTTCTCCCTCTGAGAAGTTACATAAGTGTATGGTCACCTTTAATGCTGCCCTGCCCAAGTGTCAGGGTTCCATGTTCTGGGAACCCCAAGTGTCAAAAGTGCCACGTTCTGGGAACCCCCCCGTGTCATGGTACCTTGTTCTAGGAACCCCAAGTGTCAAGAGTGCCATGTTCTAGGAACCCAGTGTCATGGTACCTTGTTCTACGAACCCCAAGTGTCAACAGTGCCACGTTCTGGGAACCCCCGTGTCATGGTACCTTGTTATAGGAACCCCAAGTGTCAACAGTGCCATGTTCTGGGAACCCCCGTGTCATGGTACCTTGTTCTAGGAACCCCAAGTGTCAACAGTGCCATGTTATGGGAACCCCCGTGTCATGGTACCTTGTTCTAGGAACCCCAGTGTCATGGTACCTTGTTCTAGGAACCCCAAGTGTCAACAGTGCCACGTTCTGGGAACCCCCGTGTCATGGTACCTTGTTATAGGAGCCCCAAGTGTCAACAGTGCCATGTTCTGGGAACCCCCGTGTCATGGTACCTTGTTCTAGGAACCCCAAGTGTCAACAGTGCCACGTTCTGGGAACCCCCGTGTCATGGTACCTTGTTATAGGAACCCCACGTGTCAACAGTGCCATGTTCTGGGAACCCCCGTGTCATGGTACCTTGTTCTAGGAACCCCAAGTGTCAACAGTGCCACGTTCTGGGAACCCCCGTGTCATGGTACCTTGTTATAGGAACCCCACGTGTCAACAGTGCCATGTTCTGGGAACCCCCGTGTCATGGTACCTTGTTATAGGAACCCCAAGTGTCAACAGTGCCATGTTCTGGGAACCCCCGTGTCATGGTACCTTGTTCTAGGAACCCCAAGTGTCAACAGTGCCACGTTCTGGGAACCCCCGTGTCATGGTACCTTGTTATAGGAACCCCACGTGTCAACAGTGCCATGTTCTGGGAACCCCCGTGTCATGGTACCTTGTTCTAGGAACCCCAAGTGTCAACAGTGCCATGTTCTGGGAACCCCCGTGTCATGGTACCTTGTTCTAGGAACCCCAGTGTCATGGTACCTTGTTCTAGGAACCCCAAGTGTCAAGAGTGCCATGTTCTGGGAACCCCCGTGTCATGGTAACTTGTTCTGGGAACCCCAGTGTCATGGTACCTTGTTCTAGGAACCCCAGTGTCATGGTACCTTGTTCTAGGAACCCCAAGTGTCAAGAGTGCCATGTTCTGGGAACATCAGTGTCATGTACCTTGTTCTGGGAACCCCAGTGTCATGTACCTTGTTCTGGGAACCCCAGTGTCATGGTACCTTGTTCTAGGAACCCCAAGTGTCAACAGTGCCACGTTCTAAGAACCCAAGTGTCAGGTTGCCATGTTCTGGGACCCTTTAATGATAGCATACTAGTGGCCTAGGATTCCAGAGTGTCATTGTACCAGTGGTCTCGGACTCCCAAGTGTCAGTGTGCTATTACTATTGGACCTTAAGCATTAGTGTATCATTGTTTTAGGACCCCACAAGAGGCAGTAACCAATGAAATTCATTGTTGCATACCAGCTGAAAAACTATTCTGGAGCCACAGCCTCTTTTTAATCCTTGCATACGTGTAGCTAGTCAGAGGCAAATTAACATCTAGGGTTGTCTTGTTCAGTGGGGGCCCCCATCATTCTGCGGCGGCAGCACCAGATGGGTGCAGGGTGTGTTTCTGCACCTGTTATAGATCCATCAGGGAGTCTAGTCTATGGGGGACATTTACTAAGCAGTGATAAGAGCGGAGAAGTGAGCCAGTGGAGAAGTTGCCCATGGCAACCAATCAGCACTGAAGTAACATCTATAATTTGCATACTATACAATTATACAGAGCTGCTGATTGGTTGATGGGGCAACTTCTCCACTGGCTCACTTCTCCGCTCTTATCACTGCTTAGTAAATGTCCCCCTATTTCCTTTATGAATTTTTATACTGAAGACAGACCTATGTTCTTAAAGCTGAACACACTTTAAGGCCCCATCGCTCAGCTTGATTGCCAAAATGGACAGCCGAATTGGTCAGACTGGTGATAAGTTGGTCAGTCCAAAGGCCTATGATGGCATCTGGCCATGTTAGTGCCACAGCCCGAAATCACTCACACAAAGGCAGAGCAGTCACTTAATGAAGACATTACCTGTAATGTAATAATTAGGTATATGAAAAATACATTTAAGAAAAGCTAATGGCTATTTGCTATAATGATTTAATTAAATTACATGTTGTGCCTATATACAGTGTTAGTATATAAACCTTTGTTCCTGACTGTCTTTCAAAAGGCTGTAAAATAAATAAATAAAAGTTAAAAAATTTGTTGCCATTTGAGACACATAAAGGTTTCCCCCAAAAATACCTCCATTCTTATAATTTATGTTGTAGCCACTTTGGGTACCACCTTTATCACCATTATTAGAATTGTTCCACCCTACCCCTATGACTGAAATAATACAATAGATGGGGTGGTCTCATAAATAAGACATTGTATTCAGACATTCCCCCCAACACAGGAATACAAGAACAAATGTTTTGGGTTCAGTCTTAGTCACTCCGCCCTCCTGAGATTCCTCCGTCTTTCAAAGCTTTAAATCAGCCTCATAGAGTCGAAACAGCGAGAAAAAAAAAATGATCTCCATATTATTTATGGTACAAATAAAGAATTTTACCAATAATAAAGCTGGGGTCAATTTATTTGTATTTTTAATTAATAGTCAACAAATGATATTTCAATATTATTTTAGCTTCTCTGCAGCATGGGGGGATACCTGTTTGCATGTTTATGAATATTATTCTACAAATATTAGAGGAAAAATAAAAAAAAGTTGCAGATATTTTTGCACAAGTATTACACCATATTTAGAAAATATGTTACTCCCAGCGCTTACTCGATATCACACATACAGCTTGAAGATTGTTAGATTAATTTTTGTTCTATTTATGGATATGCAGATAGTTATAAATAATGAATAAATAAATGAATAAAAATACTGGATAAATATAACGTATATGTTTATTTATATAGAAGTTAAAATTCTAAATACCGGTATATACATATAACAGACAAAACAAATAGTGAAAAAGACTAGGTGGATAGGGAAGGGTACCAGATGAAAAAAGAATATAGATAATTAGAGAAATGGGTAGACACGCTAGTGTGCGTTTTACTCTATCCACCGATATATGTATATTTAGTCTGTTTGTTGATGCGTGAGGTAGTTCTAAAAAAACCCAGAATGGGTTATGAACAGGTAGCATAAAAGTCCTGGGGACTGTAGCAATATCGTTACAGTGTTTCCGTCCAAAGGGTTTCTATGCGGGTGGATACAATGTCTCAGTTCATTTGTATACCATTACTCGCAGTCTTCGTGGTCAAAAGGTGCTGTATCTGCACTCGTCCAGGGGACCCTCTGTGTCCTGCTGGATGCCGCTGCTCGTAGCGTGCTGGAGGTGCTTGCCCGCACTCGTCCAGGCGGTCTCCTGTGTTCAGCTTAAAGCTCTTTTTTGCTGCATTCAGACTGCAAATGCCGGATCCTACCCGGTAAGACAAACGTGTACTTACCGGGTGGGATCCGGCATTTGCACTCCGCTGCTGGCTTTCCGACCCGGCAATATACCGGGTCGGTTGCCATAACAACGGAGCGCGCAGCAGCAGCAGGGGCGGGGGTGGAGGCGGCGTCGGGAGATGAGCTCATCTCCAGCGCCGCCTCTCCCTATCTTGTGAATGGGAACCGTGTCGCATCGACACGGCTCCCATTCACACTGCACCTGACCCGGTAATCAACCCGGGTAAAACCCTTCTTTTTTACCGGGTTGATTTACCGGGTCAGGCGACCCGCTAAATCGGCCAGTGTGCTTTCACATCGCACACTGACCCGGTTCGACACGGCAATATGCCGTGTCGGTACCGGGTTATTTGTGCGATGTGAAAGGGGTATTTGATGGCGTGTAAGCGGGCGCTGATCCGGGGTACGGAGTAGCGTTGTTGTCTGCCAGCAGACTGAATGGAGCTTGTGCCGCGGGAGGACAGTGTCTATGTCCGGACCCGTGGCTGATCTACGCGTTTCACCTGCGGCTTCAGGCTTTGTCAGGTGAAACGCGTAGATACACTATATATGTCTTCAAATATTCTTTAAGATTGATTCTACTGCTCTAAAAAAAATAGTGTTGATGGCATACAATTTTTTATATTATTAAAACACTATGTTTACATGGAATTGTTTTCTTATTGTATAAATTGGAAACTATATAAATTATTTGATGTTTGTAATGTTAATGTAATTTTAATAAAAAGTAAAACAAAACAAAACAATATTTTGCCTCTGTTCCAGGTGTTATAGAATAATTTCCCAAAATTTTAGTTGAGTATTTCTTTAAAAAATGAATACATTATATATATATATATATATATATATATATTGGAAAAAGCGGATAAGATCCAAGCGACCTTAGGTGGTACAAAATCTGAGTGACTATGCAAAAGATTTCTCAAAGCAGAGGGATTTATTACAAAGAACGTTTAGGACAATTGTACATATAAAAAAAGGATTTGAACATAAAAATACACCGTATAATAATGTTTTTAAAAAATGTTTCCAAATTGTTTAAGAAACATTCTAAAAGGCATGTAAAAGACAAGGTATAGTGGTGCTAAAAATATTTTTTACTAAAAATGAGGAATAAAAAGAGGCTAAAATTATACAGAAAAATTCATATATATAAAATATTCGGTATAGCAAAAAAGCAGCTTATCTGAGGATATCAATAGTAGCAGGAATCACCCAACGCGTTTCGTCTGGTCTGACTTCATCAAGGGTCGCTTGGATCTTATCCGCTATTTCCAATTTTTACTCTTACTGCACACGTACAAGTGCGGGTTGTATTTAAGATCTAGCAGACGCCCCATATATAGAGGGGAGTGGTTTATAGTGACTAGATGTGTTTGTTTGGGGAACATCCATAAACGACATACTAAGTATTTCTGCTGTATCTTTGGCGCTGTTGGTTCACACTATACACACACATATATATATATATATATAATATAATATAATATAAAGTAATTAAATATGAAAGTGACATTTATGCATTTATGCTAAAATGAGACAACAGTCAGCAAAAAAGCTGTTTTATAGAACTGACACATGATTTAAGACAAGACTTTATTAACACTACTTTATAAATCAATTGGCATTTACCATTAAAAAAATAAAAAAACCTTTCAACTGAAGACTTTTTTTATATTTTGAAAAAATATTCAAGTGATTTTTTTTTTCTACTT
The DNA here is from genome assembly GCF_028390025.1 of Pseudophryne corroboree. NCBI lineage: Eukaryota > Metazoa > Chordata > Amphibia > Anura > Myobatrachidae > Pseudophryne > Pseudophryne corroboree. The sequence goes on from NC_086451.1 coordinate 35,575,216, forward strand.
TGTGCCATCTATTATAAAACTTTACTTTTATGACAAAGATTAATCAAATACTTCCGGAATTTTTTTTTTAAATGAAAGACAAACTTTAATTTTGACAAATTTAAAGAATATGGTGTAACTAGGTGCTTCATCGCGCCCTACGGGCGCTCTTCACACCGTCGCAAGGGGCTACGCTCTGTTAACCCCTGCATGCCTTTCTGGGGTTCAATATTTGTATTATATGGAGTATTACCTGCATTCCTTTGTTAGTGGGTAAATATTGCACAATGAAAGGCGCCGTGGCAGGGGGAGGGGCAGGTGCAGGTGGTGCGGCGGATGGGGAAGGGGGTCCGGAGGCGCTGCAGGTGGTGGAGGGGCAGGTGCAGGGGTGCCGTGGGTGGGTGAGGGGGGGACCGCGGATGGAGGAGAGTGTCTGCGGGTGGAGGGGGGGCAGGTGTAGGGGGAGACATATATGGGGGTGGATGGGGTCTGGAGGTGCTGTGGGTGGTGGAGGGGCGGCGGAGTGGGAGTCGCCGGTGGTGTAGGGGGTCTGGAGACACAGCGTGTTGGGGAGTGCCGCATGTGGTGGTGGGGAAGGTGCGGAGGTGTGGTTCATTGGGGAGGGGTCTGGAGGCACTGCGGGTACTATACCTGGCAAAAAGGTAGTTGGAGGGTATGCAGTAACAGGGCCAGGGCGGGGGTGACAGGGTCAGAACAGGGGTGACGGGGCCAGAACAGGGGTGACGGGGCCAGGGCAGGGGAGACGGGGCCAGGGCAGGGGAGACGGGGCCAGGGCAGGGGAGACGGGGCCAGGGCAGGGGAGACGGGGCCAGGACAGGGGCGACGGGGCCAGGACAGGGGCGACGGGGCCAGGACAGAAATGACAGGGACAGGATAGGGGTGACAGGGCTAGGGTAGGGGCGGCAGGACCAGGACAGGGTTGACAGGGCCAGCATAAGGGTGAAAGGGCCAGGATAAGGGTGACAGGGCAAGGCCAGTGGTGACAGGAACATGACAGAACACAGGGCACGGGAGAGATTGGTATTAGGGACAAAACAGTGGTGACAGACAGATGTGTCTTACCGGAGTCACTGCTGCTGTTCCACTCCAACCTGTTGGGATCTGCTGCTGGTGGATACTTGGCATGGCTGACTCTCTCAGGCTGGAGTCCTGCTTCCTCTGCCTGTCCGCATCCCCCCCCCCCCTCCTCAGTTGGGAAGCTCCTGTACTCTCTGTTCTGCTTAGCAGGGCAGCGGTGAATAGAGGCTGTGCGCACAGCGTCTATTTAGTGGAGACAGAGGGAGAGGGGGCATCAGGGGGTACGGATTAAGAGGGGGTTCCGGCAGCAGAGCCGTATTAAGGGGGGGCCCAGGGGGTACGTACCGCGGGCCCCACAGTTTTAGGGGGGCCCCCGGCTGGAGTAGCTCTATCCCAGCTCCAGGGCTGGTTCTGGCGCTCTGAGCACCCCGGGCGGCAATAGGGGGCGTGGCTTTGTACAGGGGGCGTGGTCATTTACGCCCCCTGTACAGACTGAAATGATGTGCGGTGCACGATGACGTCCTCTCCACGAAGGGAAACTAGACGCGTACGCGTCTAGTTTCCCTTCACAGCGGCAGCAGGCGGGCAGCGGGGGGCACACAGCAGCAGCAGATCTTGCCCTGGTGCGGCGCCCTCCGGAAGGCGGCACCCCGGGCAAAAGTCCTGCTTGCCCGTGGCAAGATCCGCTACTGCCCAGCTCTGAAGCTCCCCCGTCCTGCCAGTAACAGCAGCAGCATTGTCCTGCAGTCAGCACACGCTGCTGCGTGTTGGCAGGTCTGTGGTGTTGCAGGGAGGCAGAAGCCTCCCTGCTTTCTTCTGCCTGTGCGGGTGTGTAGGTGGGGGGGGGTGTCTCTGGATTTACCCCTAGCTGAGGGGCCAAAATCCCATTAAAAAAAATAAAAAATCCCGGAATTTGCATAAGGGGGCGTGACCACGCAGGGCACAATTAGACCACGCCCCCATACCCACAGCAGGCACCGCAATGAGATGACTCAAGTGCCCTGTGGCCCCCAGACTCATAATCCGCCCCTGGGGACATGCCAGCAGCTCACAGAGCGCTGGGCATGCCCCCTCACTGACGAAAATTGGGGCGTGGCTCGCGAGTCCTCCCACGAAGCCACACACCCTTTTCGCCGCACGTGTGTGTCCCTCCTTCTGCCTGAAGAAAGCTGGGAGGTATGCACCCCTGTCTGCCTGAAGAAAGCTGGGAGGTATGCACCCCTGCCTGTGCCATGCCCATACCATCTGCTTCTGCTCCTATAAATTTGCCCAGATCTGTGACTCATTTGACTAACTCCGCCCTGTGTTGTGACTCCGCCCAGCGTTAGCAAATGAGGCACAAAGTCACAGATCTGGGCTATTATATAGGAGATTCTTACTCCAACAATGATTACACCTTTGTGACTCATTTTTAAGAAAACCACCACTGGGATATGTGGCACTGTGTGGTAAGCAATTTCTGATTTTTTTTTTAATTATTTGATGACCTCAACTGCGATGAATGTTTCCACTGATGATATAATTTAAATATATTCCAAAACCATGCTTAAAGCACACCTTGAATGTCGTGTATGTAACGCTAAAGTTAAAAAAATCTGATTTTTTTCCAGATGACCACTAAACCGGAAATTGAAAATTAGGTTTGTAAAACTTTACACTCCAGGATGTGGTTATTGTGAAAAAACAAAAAACACTACAAAGATTTTTATATTGTGTCAGTGTGGACAAGCTCAAGAACAATGGGTAAAAAAAAAAAAAAAAAAAATCTCACATTTTTCACCAAGCCTTTCAATCATCCAGACAGTAAAGTCATTCAAATGAGCTTGGAAACACTGTGTGGATACAATTTAATTAATAGATTAGAGCTGAATTGTGTCATATTCAAGGGCAAGGCCACTGCCAACTCTGCCTGATGATATAAAGACATTTGTGGGAAAGCACAGACAAAACACAAAAGATAAATTAGTGTAATGCACATTGCATTTCGGTGCGTACCAACTAATGTGTTAAAGCTGCAACAAGGTGAAAACACATGTAATGTAATTTTAAATGACATTTTCAATGCTAACATCGACACAACCCTCATTTCCTATACTGCAGAGGATACTTGTCAAATAATGTGTATTTGTTTTGGGGGTGAGATCGATCTATTGGATTACAATGCGGATATTGGCTGTGGAAGTCTTACTTTCAGGTTCAACAAAAATCCCAAACATTCAGGGATTATTACTATAGTTTTACCATCCCACCTAATAGGCCTGATTGAGAGATAGACGGAATTGCAGTTTCCGGGAACGCTGGCCAGGATGCCCCCTAGAACATCGCAGCTTGTTAATCAAGCTGTGGCTGGGAGAAATTTCGGGAGACCTTCTGGTGCTGTTTTCAGTACTTTGTGGATGCGCGAATGGGTCCTGTGGTATAGGGCACAGGTCGGCTGTTTCGGGGGCGTCGACAGGCTTCCTTTGAAAAAACAGAGGCTTGTCGCCATTTAGGTGGTGGGAAGAGGACAGAGATTTCCTGGCCTCTGCAATGGGCGGGTGTGGGTGCCGCAAGCCGCCTTATGGTGGGTGCTTTGATCTGATGCGGCCTCCTAGGAAAGCACATTGGATCACTAGTGCTGCAGGAGGCGCCTGTGTGTAATAGACGCCTCCTGCTGCATTTACATACAGTGATATCACCACCGCCTCCAAGGAAGTGATAGCAACTCCGACCGCACCTGAATCACCCCCTGTGGGCGGGCTTGCAGCTGGAGGGCTGCACGTGTGCAGGACATATCATGCGCAGTCCTCCCGCCATCGGGTTAGCGTACATCTCTAAATCAGGCCCTAAATTAATTGGATTTTGATAGGGTTCATTGGAGGAATTCAATTTGGCGTGATGTGCCCTTACATACCAGCACGTCATGTCTGCTGGCATTGCATGTTTTCGCTCGCAACCCATAGAGGAGTGTGGGGAAACGTCCTGTCAGCCACATTGTATATGGCATGTATGTGCTAGAGCGGGGCGATGGTGGAAATGCCCAGTGGCACACCGTATTGAATTGAACCCCTTACCCCCACACCCCCTTGAATGCACATAATGTAAATGTACAATTTGATAGCATCGAACACATACATTTGAACAAGGTATTGGGCCTAGATCTATTTAGCTGCCCTATTGTGGAAAAGGTTACTCAGCAATTAGCAGTAGTCTTTTTTTCTCATCGGTATTCACCATCAGGAGATCACGCGGAACACTTACAAGAGTGGTTTAAAGGGTGTAATTATTATTTACGTTTACTTATATTTCGCCAGAATATTCTGTTGCACCTAGATGAGTGTTTATAATCTATTACATTAATAAGGATCTCCCACAATCCCACGCTCCGTGGTTTGGTGACGGTGTGGCTTGTTATAGCATTGCAGTAGCTAGGACTTACACTCTCCCCTTCTTGGAGGATCTCAAAGGAGTCTTGGAGCTAAAAACACAAACAGGCCAAGATGGTCAACCGGGACCTGAGAGTATTTGTCGGCTAGCGTCGGCTCCCATACGGTTGAGCTGAGACACTATACTCTACACCCAGCCTGCAATGCACTACTAGGTCAGTGGTGGCTCATGTAATGACACCCTCCAGACGGGTGTCATTATATGAGAGGTCCATGTTCCAGTCCGGCCTTGATGTTTAACCTGTGGTTCTCAACCACCGATAGTCATCTATGGCTATTGCCATCAGCTGTACCAGGCATGAAATACCTGCATATGATGTCACAGGTTACCCATGACGCCAGTTTCCTGCAGCAGGGTCTAAGACATAGGTCTGCAGACTCGGTCCTCAGGACCCCACACAGTGCATGTTTTGCAGGTAACCCAGCAGGTGCACAGGTGTATTAATTACTCACGGACACATTTTAATAGGTGCGCAGGTGGAGTTAATTATTTCACTTGTGATTCTATGAGACCTGCAAAACATGCACCGTGTGGTGTAATGAGGACCGAGTTTGCAGACCTATGGTCTAAGACAGGCATGTCCAAACTGCGGCCCTCCAGCTGTTGTGAAACTACATATCCCAGCATGCCCTGACACAGTTTTGCTGTCAGAGAATGCTAAAGCTGTGTCAGGGCATGCTGGGATGTGTGGTTTCTCAACAGCTGGAGGGCCGCAGTTTGGACATGCCTGGTCTAAGAGAAAGGCCTCCTGGTTACAGTATATTTAGAGGTACTGTATGCATCTCATATTTACCAGCACCCCAACTAATGTAATACAGCATCTGATGTTGCACAGTTATCTGGTCAGAATGTCATCATGGATGGAATGTCGACATCTATTAACATCAAAATGTCAACAGTACATTTTTGTATTATTTTTAGGGTTTAGGTTAAAAGATGTATGTCAACAGTCTGGTTTCGACACTGCACGTCAGCATTTTTGTCGGCAATACGTCCATGTCAACATTTTAATTTGTTTCAACACACTTCACCCTGCAGATAAATTAGCCCCATTATTTAAGCGGTTCACCTTTTTTAAATGGCTGTTCTACCACCTCATATTTAATGGTATGTGATGTTAAACATAAGATTTTAAACCTACCGGTAAATCTATTTCTCCTAGTCCGTAGAGGATGCTGGGGACTCCGTAAGGACCATGGGGTATAGACGGGCTCCGCAGGAGATAGGGCACCTAAAAAGAACTTTGACTATGGGTGTGCACTGGCTCCTCCCTCTATGCCCCTCCTCCAGACCTCAGTTAGAGAACTGTGCCCAGAGGAGATGGACAATACAAGGCAGGATTTAGCAATCCAAGGGCAAGATTCATACCAGCCCACACCAATCATACCATGTAACCTGGATTATACACAACCAGTTAACCATATGTACAACTACAGTAACGGTCCAAAACCAATTTCAACTGTAACATAACCCTTATGTAAGCAACAACTATATACAAGTCTTGCAGAGTTTCCACACTGGGACGGGCGCCCAGCATCCTCTACGGACTAGGAGAAATAGATTTACCGGTAGGTTTAAAATCTTATTTTCTCTTACGTCCTAGAGGATGCTGGGGACTCCGTAAGGACCATGGGGTTTATACCAAAGCATCCAATCGGGCGGGAGAATGCGTATGACTCTGCAGCACCGACTGAGCAAACGCTAGGTCCTCATCAGCCAGGGTATCAAACTTGTAGAATTTAGCAAAAGTGTTTGACCCCGACCAAGTCGCCGCTCGGCAAAGTTGTAATGCCGAGACGCCTCGGGCAGCCGCCCAAGAAGAGCCCACCTTCCTAGTGGAATGGGCCTTAACCGAATTTGGTACCGGCAATCCAGCCGCAGAGTGAGCCTGCTGAATCGTATTACAGATCCAGCGAGCAATAGTCTGCTTAGAAGCAGGTGCGCCAATCTTATTGGCCGCATACAGGACAAACAGAGCCTCTGTTTTCCTAATTCTAGCCGTCCTGGCTACATAAATCTTTAAAGCCCTGACTACGTCCAGGGATCTGGAATCCTCCAGGTCACTTGTAGCCACAGGCACCACAATAGGTTGATTCACATGGAATGAAGAAACCACCTTAGGAAAAAATTGCGGACATGTTCTCAATTCAGATCAATCCACATGAAAAATCAAGTAGGGACTTTTGTGTGACAAAGCCGCCAATTCTGATACTCGCCTTGCTGATGCCAAGGCCAACAACATGACCACCTTCCAAGTAAGAAATTTCAACTCAACCTTGTTAAGCGGTTCAAACCAGTGTGATTTTAGGAACTGCAACACCACGTTGAGGGCCCACGGTGCCACTGGAGGCACAAAAGGAGGCTGGATGTGTAGCACTCCCTTTACAAACGTCTGGACTTCTGGAAGAGAAGCCAATTCCTTCTGAAAGAAAATCGAGAGGGCCGAAATATGAACCTTAACAGAGCCTAATTTCAGGCCCATATCCACTACTGTCTGTAGGAAGTGGAGAAAATGACCCAGATGAAAATCTTCCGTAGGTGCATTCTTGGTCTCACACCAAGACACATACTTTCGCCAGATACGGTGATAATGCTTAACCGTCACCTCCTTCCTAGCCTTTATTAAAGTAGGGATGACCTCTTCCGGAATCCCCTTTTTCGCTAGGATTCGGCGTTCAACCGCCATGCCGTCAAACGTAACCGCGGTAAGTCCTGAAATACACAGGGCCCCTGTTGCAACAGGTCTTCCCTCAGACGAAGAGGCCAGAGATCTCCTGTGAGCATCTCTTATAGATCTGAGTACCAGGCCCTTCGAGGCCAGTCTGGGACAACGAGTATCGTCTGTACTCTTCTTTGCCTTATGATCCTCAACACTTTTGTGATGAGAGGAAGAGGAGGAAACACGTAGACCGATTTGAACACCCACGGTGTTATCAGAGCGTCTACTGCCACTGCCTGAGGGTCCCGAGACCTGGCACAATACCTCCGAAGCTTTTTGTTGAGGCGTGACGCCATCATGTCTATTTGAGGAGTTCCCCAAAGACGTGTTATGTCTGCAAAGACTTCTTGATGAAGTGCCCACTCTCCTGGATGGAGATCGTGTCTGCTGAGGAAGTCTGCTTCCCAGTTGTCCACTCCCGGAATGAAGACAGCCGACAGAGCGCTTACGTGATTTTCCGCCCAGCGAAGAATCCTGGTGGCTTCCGCCATCGCGACTCTGCTTCTTGTCCCGCCTTGGCGGTTCACATGAGCCACTGCTGTGACATTGTCTGATTGAATCAGAACCGGTAGGTTTCGAAGAAGACTCTCCGTTTGTCGAAGGCCGTTGTAAATGGCCCTGAGTTCCAACACATTGATGTGTAGACAGGACTCCTGGTCTGACCAAAGTTGCTGAAAGTTTTTTCCCTGTGTGACCGCTCCCCATCCTCGGAGGCTCGCGTCCGTGGTAACCAGGTTCCAGTCCTGAATCCCGAACCGGCGACCCTCCAGCAGGTGAGCACTTTGCAACCACGACAGGAGAGACACACTGGCCCCTGGGGACAGAGTTATTTTCCGATGTAAGTGCAGATGGGACCCGGACCACCTTTCCAGAAGGTCCCATTGAAAAGTCCTTGCATGGAACCTTCCGAAGGGAATGGCCTCGTAGGCCGCCACCATTTTTCCCAGAACTCGAGTGCATTGGTGAACTGACACCCTTTTCGGTTTTAGCAGGTCTCTGACCATGTTCTGGATGTCCTGGGCTCTCGCTATTGGGAGGAAGACCTTCATTTGTTCCGTATCCAGTATCATACCTAGGAACGGTAGTCGAGTTGTCGGAGTCAACTGTGACTTCAGTAGATTTAGAATCCAACCATGTTGCTGGAGCACTCTCAGAGATAGCGCCACACTGCTCAGCAATTTTTCCCTTGATCTCACTTTTATCAGGAGATCGTCCAAGTATGGGATAATTGTGACTCCATGCTTGCGCAGGACCACCATCATTTCCGCCATTATCTTGGTGAAAATCCTCGGGGCCGTGGAAAGTCCAAACGGCAACGTCTGAAATTGGTAATGACAATCCTGTACAGCGAATCTCAGGTATTCCTGATGGAGGGCATATATGGGGACATGAAGGTACGCATCCTTTATGTCCAGAGACACCATAAACTTCCCCTCCTCCATGTTGGCTATTATCGCTCTGAGTGATTCCATTTTGAATTTGAATCTTTTTATGTACAGGTTTAGGGATTTCAGATTCAAAATAGGTCTGACCGAACCGTCCGGTTTCGGGACCACAAATAGGGTTGAGTAGTAACCTCTTCCCTGCTGGTGCAGGGGAACCTTGGTTATCACTTGCTGTATACACAGCGTTTTAATTGCAGCTAACACTACATCCCTTTCCGATGTGGAAGCTGGTAGGGCCGATTTGAAAAATCGGCGCGGGGGCACCTCTTCGAATTCCAGTTTGTACCCCTGGGAAACTATTTCCAACACCCAGGGATTCAGGTCTGATCTGACCCAGGCCTGACTGAAAAGTCGAAGACATGCCCCCACCGGTGCGGACTGCCTCAGGGGAGCCCCAGCGTCATGCTGTGGGTTTTGGAGCAGCCGGGGAGGACTTTTGTTCCTGGGCACCTGCCGAAGCAGGTGCTTTTTTGCCTCTGCCCTTACCTCTGACGAGGAAAGAGGATCCCCGACCTCTTTTGGACTTGTGCGACCGAAAGGACTGCATCTGATAGGGTGTTACTTTCTTTTGCTGTTGGGGAATATATGGTAAAAAATGTGATTTACCTGCTGTAGCTGTGGAAACCAGGTCCGTCAGCCCATCCCCAAACAATACATCACCCTTATAGGGTAGTACTTCCATATGTTTTTTTGGAATCCGCATCACCCGTCCATTGGCGAGTCCATAAGGATCTTCTCGCTGAGATAGACATGGCATTGGCCCTAGAAGCCAGCAATCCTATGTCCCTTTGAGCATCCCTCATAAATAAGACTGCGTCTTTTATATGGGCTAGAGTTAAGAATATAGTATCCTTATCCATATTATCAAAGTGATCTGTCAGCTCATCTGTCCAAGCTGCAATTGCGCTACACACCCATGCCGACGCAATAGTCGGTCTTAGCACAGCCCCCGTATGAGAATAAATAAGAATTTACTTACCGATAATTCTATTTCTCGTAGTCCGTAGTGGATGCTGGGAACTCCGTAAGGACCATGGGGAATAGCGGCTCCGCAGGAGACTGGGCACAAAAGTAAAGCTTTAGGACTACCTGGTGTGCACTGGCTCCTCCCCCTATGACCCTCCTCCAAGCCTCAGTTAGGATACTGTGCCCGGACGAGCGTACACAATAAGGAAGGATTTATGAATCCCGGGTAAGACTCATACCAGCCACACCAATCACACCGTACAACCTGTGATCTGAACCCAGTTAACAGCATGATAACAGAGGAGCCTCTGGAAAGATGGCTCACAACAACAATAACCCGATTTAGTTAACAATAACTATGTACAAGTATTGCAGACAATCCGCACTTGGGATGGGCGCCCAGCATCCACTACGGACTACGAGAAATAGAATTATCGGTAAGTAAATTCTTATTTTCTCTGACGTCCTAGTGGATGCTGGGAACTCCGTAAGGACCATGGAGATTATACCAAAGCTCCCAAACGGGCGGGAGAGTGCGGATGACTCTGCAGCACCGAATGAGAGAACTCCAGGTCCTCCTCAGCCAGGGTATCAAATTTGTAGAATTTTGCAAACGTTTTTGCCCCTGACCAAGTAGCTGCTCGGCAAAGTTGTAAAGCCGAGACCTCTCAGGCAGCCGCCCAAGATGAGCCCACCTTCCTTGTGGAGTGGGCATTTACAGATTTTGGCTGTGGCAGGCCTGCCACAGAATGTGCAAGCTGAATTGTACTACAAATCCAACGAGCAATAGTCTGCTTAGAAGCAGGAGCACCCAGCTTGTTGGGTGCATACAGGATAAACAGCGAGTCAGATTTTCTGACTCCAGCCGTCCTGGAAACATATATTTTCAGGGCCCTGACAACGTCCAGCAACTTGGAGTCCTCCAAGTCCCTAGTAGCCGCAGGTACCACAATAGGCTGGTTCAGGTGAAACGCTGAAACCACCTTAGGGAGAAATTGAGGACGAGTCCTCAATTCTGCCCTGTCCGTATGAAAAATCAGGTAAGGCTTTTATACGATAAAACCGCCAATTCTGACACGCGCCTGGCCGAAGCCATGGCCAACAGCATGACCACTCTCCATGTGAGATATTTCAAATCCACAGATTTAAGCGGTTCAAACCAATGTGATTTTAGGAACCCCAAAACCACATTGAGATCCCAAGGTGCCACTGGAGGCACAAAAGGAGGCTGTATATGCAGCACCCCCTTGACAAACGTCTGAACTTCAGGAACTGAAGCCAGTTCTTTTTGGAAGAAAATCGACAGGGCCGAAATCTGAACCTTAATGGATCCTAATTTTAGGCCCATAGACACTCCTGTTTGCAGGAAATGCAGGAATCGACCCAGTTGAAATTCCTCTGTAGGGGCCTTCCTGGCCTCGCACCACGCAACATATTTACGCCAAATGCGGTGATAATGTTTTGCGGTTGCATCCTTCCTGGCTTTGATCAGGGTAGGGATGACTTCATCCGGAATGCCTTTTTCCTTCAGGATCCGGCGTTCAACCGCGATGCCGTCAACGCAGCCGCGGTAAGTCTTGGAACAGACAGGGTCCTTGCTGGAGCAGGTCCCTTCTTAGAGGTAGAGGCCACGGGTCCTCTGTGAGCATCTCTTGAAGTTCCGGGTACCAAGTTCTTCTTGGCCAATCCGGAGCCACGAGTATAGTTCTTACTCCTCTCCGTCTTATAATTCTCAGTACCTTGGGTATGAGAGGCAGAGGAGGGAACACATACACTGACTGGTACACCCACGGTGTTACCAGAGCGTCCACAGCTATTGCCTGAGGGTCCCTTGACCTGGCGCAATACCTGTCCAGTTTTTTGTTGAGGCGGGACGCCATCATGTCCACCTTTGGTTTTTCCCAACGGTTCACAATCATGTGGAAGACTTCTGGGTGAAGTCCCCACTCTCCCGGGTGGAGGTCGTTCCTGCTGAGGAAGTCTGCTTCCCAGTTGTCCACTCCCGGAATGAACACTGCTGACAGTGCTATCACATGATTTTTCGCCCAGCGAAGAATCCTTGCAGCTTCTGCCATTGCCCTCCTGCTTCTTGTGCCGCCCTGTCTGTTTACATGGGCGACTGCCGTGATGTTGTCTGACTGGATCAGCACCGGCTGACCTTGAAGCAGAGGTCTTGCTAGGCTTAGAGCATTGTAAATGGCCCTTAGCTCCAGTATACTTATGTGAAGAGATGTCTCCAGGCTTGACCACAAGCCCTGGAAATTCCTTCCCTGTGTGACTGCTCCCCAGCCTCGCAGGCTAGCATCCGTGGTCACCAGGACCCAGTCCTGAATGCCGAATCTGCGGCCCTCTAGAAGATGAGCACTCTGCAACCACCACAGGAGAGACACCCTTGTCTTTGGTGACTGGGTTATCCGCTGATGCATCTGAAGATGCGATCCGGACCATTTGTCTAGCAGGTCCCACCGGAAAGTTCTTGCGTGGAATCTGCCGAACGGAATTGCTTCGTAGGAAGCCACCATTTTTCCCAGGACCCCTTGTGCATAGATGCACTGACACTTGGCCTGGTTTTAGGAGGTTTCTGACTAGTTCGGATAACTCCCTGGCTTTCTCCTCCGGGAGAAACACCTTTTTCTGGACTGTGTCCAGAATCATTCCTAGGAATAGAAGACGTGTCGTCGGGATCAGCTGCGACTTTGGAATATTGAGAATCCAACCGTGCTGCCGCAACACTACTTGAGATAGTGCTACCCCGACTACCAACTGTTCCCTGGATCTTGCCCTTATCAGGAGATTGTCCAAGTAAGGGATAAATAAAACTCCCTTCCTTCGAAGGAGTATCATCATTTCGGCCATTACCTTGGTAAAGACTCGGGGTGCCGTGGACAAACCAAACGGCAGCGTCTGAAACTGATAGTGACAGTTCTGTACCACAAACCTGAGGTACCCTTGGTGAGAAGGGTAAATTGGGACATGGAGGTAAGCATCCTTGATGTCCAAAGACACCATATAATCCCCTTCTTCCAGGTTCGCAATCACCGCTCTGAGTGACTCCATCTTGAATTTGAACCTTTGTATGTAAGTGTTCAAGGATTTCAGATTTAAAATAGGTCTCACCGAGCCGTCCGGCTTCGGTACCACAAACAGCGTGGAATAATAATACCCCTTTCCCTGTTGCAGGAGGGGTACCTTGATTATCACCTGCTGGGAATACAGCTTGTGAATGGCTTCCAATACCGCCTCCCTGTCGGAGGGAGACGTCGGTAAAGCAGACTTTAGGAAACGGCGAGGGGGGAGACGTCTCGAATTCCAATTTGTACCCCTGAGATACCACCTGAAGGATCCAGGGGTCCACCTGTGAGTGAGCCCACTGCACGCTGAAATTCCTGAGACGGGCCCCCACCGTGCCTGAGTCCGCTAGTGAAGCCCCAGCGTCATGCTGAGGACTTGGCAGAAACGGGAGAGGGCTTCTGTTCCTGGGAACTGGCTGTTTGCTGCAGCCTTTTTCCTCTCCCTCTGCCACAGGGCAGAAATGAGGAGCCTTTTGCCCGCTTGCCCTTATGGGGCCGAAAGGACTGCGCCTGATAATACGGCGTCTTCTTATGTTGAGAGGCTACCTGGGGTAAAAATGTGGATTTCCCAGCAGTTGCCGTGGCCACCAGGTCTGATATACCTACCCCAAATAACTCCTCCCCTTTATAAGGCAATACTTCCATATGCCTTTTGGAGTCAGCATCACCTGACCACTGCCTCGTCCATAACCCTCTTCTGGCAGAAATGGACAGCGCACTTACTCTTGATGCCAGTCGGCAAATATCCCTCTGTGCATCACGCATATATAGAAATGCATCTTTTAAATGCTCTATAGTCAGTAATATACTGTCCCTATCTAGGGTATCAATATTTTCAGTCAGGGAATCCGACCACGCCACCCCAGCACTGCACATCCAGGCTGAGGCGATTGCTGGTCGCAGTACAACACCCGTGTGAGTGTATATACATTTTAGGATATTCTCCTGCTTTCTGTCAGCAGGTTCCTTAAGGGCGGCCGTATCCGGAGACGGTAGTGCCACCTGTTTAGACAAACGTGTGAGCGCTTTATCCACCCTAGGGGGTGTTTCCCAACGTGCCCTATCCTCTGGCGGGAAGGGGTATGATGCTAATAACCTTTTAGGAATTATCAGTTTTTTATCGGGGGAAACCCACGCTTCATCACACACTTCATTTAATTCCTCAGATGCAGGAAAAACTACAGGCAGTTTTTTCTCACCAAACATAATACCCTTTTTAGTGGTACTTGTATTATCAGAAATATGTAAAACATTTTTCATAGCCTCAATCATGTAACGTGTGGCCCTACTGGAAGTCACATTCGTCTCTTCATCGTCGACACTGGAGTCAGTATCCGTGTCGGCGTCTGTATCTGCCATCTGAGGTAACGGGCGTTTTAGAGCCCCTGATGGCTTTTGAGACGCCTGGACAAGCACAAGCTGAGTAGCCGGCTGTCTCATGTCATCATTTTTGTCACTTAATTCCTTCCATAAGCTCAGCCACTCAGGTGTCGACTCCCTAGGGGGTGACAACTCCATTACAGGCAATTGCTCCGCCTCCACACCACTTTCCTCCTCATACATGTCGACACAATCGTACCGACACACAGCACACACAGAGGGAATGCTCTGATAGAGGACAGGACCCCACTAGCCCTTTGGGGAGACAGAGGGAGAGTATGCCAGCACACACCAGAGCGCTATATATATACAGGGATAACCTTATAGAAGTGTTTTTCCCCTTATAGCTGCTGTTTTATTAATACTGCGCCTAATTAGTGCCCCCCTCTCTTTTTTAACCCTTTCTGTAGTGTAGTAACTGCAGGGGAGAGCCAGGGAGCTTCCCTCCAACGGAGCTGTGAGGAAAAATGGCGCCAGTGTGCTGAGGAGATAGGCTCCGCCCCTTTTTCGCGGACTTTTCTCCCGCATTTTTATGGATTCTGGCAGGGGTTAAAATACATCCATATAGCCCTGGGGGTTATATGTGATGTATTTTCGCCAGCCAAGGTGTTTTTATTGCTGCTCAGGGCGCCTCCCCCACAGCGCCCTGCACCCTCAGTGACCGGAGTGTGAAGTGTGCCTGAGGAGCAATGGCGCACAGCTGCAGTGCTGTGCGCTACCTTGGTGAAGACTGATGTCTTCTGCCGCCGATTTTCCGGACCTCTTCTTGCTTCTGGCTCTGTAAGGGGGCCGGCGGCGCGGCTCTGGGACCGGACTCCGAGGCTGGGCCTGTGTTCGGTCCCTCTGGAGCTAATGGTGTCCAGTAGCCAAGAAGCCCAAGCTGGCTGCAAGCAGGCAGGTTCGCTTCTTCTCCCCTTAGTCCCTCGATGCAGTGAGCCTGTTGCCAGCAGGTCTCACTGAAAATAAAAAACCTAAAACTAAACTTTTTCTAAGAAACTCAGGAGAGCCTCCTAGGATGCACCCTTCTCGGCCGGGCACAAAAATCTAACTAACTGAGGCTTGGAGGAGGGTCATAGGGGGAGGAGCCAGTGCACACCAGGTAGTCCTAAAGCTTTACTTTTGTGCCCAGTCTCCTGCGGAGCCGCTATTCCCCATGGTCCTTACGGAGTTCCCAGCATCCACTAGGACGTCAGAGAAAATACACTTTAAGGTAGTTTCTTGCCTGCGATCTGCAGGGTCCTTAAGGGCCGCTGTGTCAGGAGACGGTAGCGCCACTTTCATGGACAAGCGAGTCAGGGCCTTGTCCACAGTGGGGGGTGATTCCCAAATCTTCCTGTCCTGCTTAGGGAAGGGGTATGCCATATAAATTCTTTTGGGGATCTATGGTCTCTTATCCGGAGTCTCCCAAACTTTTCCAAAGAATTCATTTAATTCATGAGATGTGGGAAAGTTAATAATCTGTTTCTTTTCCTTAAACATGTGTACCCTTGTGTCGGGGACCGAGGGTTCATCCTCAATATGCAACACATCCCTTATTGCCACAATCATACACTGAATGGT
The DNA here is from genome assembly GCF_028390025.1 of Pseudophryne corroboree. Taxonomy (NCBI): domain Eukaryota; kingdom Metazoa; phylum Chordata; class Amphibia; order Anura; family Myobatrachidae; genus Pseudophryne; species Pseudophryne corroboree. The sequence continues at coordinate 35,590,800 of NC_086451.1, forward strand.
TTTAGTCACCCTAGGGTGCAATTTTACTTCGTCATAGTCGACACTGGAATCAGAATCCGTGTCAGTAGTAGTGTCTTGTGTTAAAGGACGCTTTTGAGACCCCGACGGGCCCTGTGAGTCGGTCCAATCCGAGGATTGACCCCCTGATGTCCCCCCTAATTCAGCCTCATCAAGCCTTTTAAGTAAAGATGCCACACTTGCATTCAACATATGCCACATGTCCATCCAATCCGGAGTCGGCACAACCGACGGGGACACACCACTCATTTGCTCCACCGCCTCCTTGGAGAAGCCTTCCGCCTCAGACATGTCGACACACACGTACCGACACCCCCCACACACAGGGATTAACCTATAAGGGGACAAAACCCCAACCAGGCCCTTAGAAGAGACAGAGAGAGAGTATGCCAGCGCTCAAAAACACTGGAATATATATACCAGATAGCGCTTTTTATATATATATATAGCCTTAAATCCCACTCACTGCGTTCCAAAGTGGCCCCCTCCTCTTTTTTCCAACCTGTGAAGGTTCAGCTCAGCAGGGGAGAGATCAGGGAGCCAGCTTTCCTCATGCAGTTTCTGTGGAGAAAATGGCGCTGGTTAGTGCTGAGGATCAAGCCCCACCCACCCGACGGCGGGCTTCGGTCCCAGTAAACTTATATAAAAAATGGCGGGGGATTTGTGGATTTACCGTGCCACAGCCTAATCCTGCTTATATTGCCACCAAATGAGGAATATTGCTGCCCAGGGCGCCCCCCCCTGTGCCCTGCACCCTTCAGTGCCTGCTTGTGTGTGAGTACTGGGAGCAATGGCGCGCAGCTTACCTCATGAAGATCTGATGTCTTCTGCCGCCTGATGTCTTCTTGCCTTCTCATACTCACCTGGCTTCTATCTTCGGCATCTGTGAGGAGGACGGCGGCGCGGCTCCGGGACGAACCCCAGGTGAGACCTGTGTTCCGACTCCCTCTGGAGCTAATGGTGTCCAGTAGCCTTAGAAACAGTGCCCAACTTGACAAGCCAGCTCTGTTTCTCTCTCCTCAGTCCCACGATGCAGGGAGCCTGTTGCCAACAGGACTCCCTGAAAATAAAAAACCTAACAAAATTCTTTAAAACAGAAAACTCTGGAGAGCTCTCTGCAGTGCACCCATTCTCCTCTGGGCACAAGATCTAACTGAGGTCTGGAGGAGGGGCATAGAGGGAGGAGCCAGTGCACACCCATACTAAAAGTTCTTTTTAGGTGCCCTATCTCCTGCGGAGCCCGTTATACCCCATGGTCCTTACGGAGTCCCCAGCATCCTCTAGGACGTAAGAGAAATATTGTTACCTGTGCTCCTTTTCTTCCAGTATTCAATGAGAGAAAGAGAAGGGGGTGGGGGGTGTAGTTATCTGCTTTTAACTGGCTCATCAAAAGCAGGGGGTAGAGGCGAGGAGATCAAGGCAAGTGCAGGAGAATGTGCCCTTGGGGAGGGGAAAGAGAATTCAGCATGTGAAAGAGGACCCACTGGGGACGGCCGAGCTATAGCCGAAGACTCTATGGGAGCATGAATGAATGGGGGGGGGGGTCCCAGGTGAAAACAAATGCAGATTTTTGTTGTGAGGAACAGTGCAGGTGTAATTGGCTTCCTCTCGCCAGAGCCGAGTACATGTGTTACAACAAAAAAACAAATACAAAAAGACCCACACAAAAACTTTTTTAATTAACTTTCAGCAAGGTCAGCGGAACTGCAGGAAACTTGACGTCTTAGAACGTACAACAATCGGAGCTGGAGGGGAGATGGCTTTATTATAATGAAACAAACTGGACACAAAATAAGGAAGTTGCAGCTTAGAAAGAGAACAGAGTACAGGACCCATCCACACACACGCGGTCCGCTCACCGAGCTTGGGTACAGAGTAGGGCGGCAATTCCAATTGATTGCCCAAGTCCACTATCTTCAAGGAAGGCCTAATGAGACGGTCCCAGGCCAGGGGGGGGATTATAGACTAGGGAAAGGGCTCTTGTGATGGTGAATGCCCTCCTAAATCGTAAGTGTGCGAGCACGCCAGGTCTGCCATCTCACCCCTTTAACTATCGCCACATATAAGTTATGCAGGCTACGTGGCTATCTAGAACTTGTCTATGTAGGACCGGCCTTTAATTATCCACCAAATCTTAATAATGTAGCAGTAATGAAAAGACTAAGGGGAACATTTACTAAGCAGTGATAAGAGCGGAGAAGTGAGCCAGTGGAGAAATTTCCCCATCAACCAATCAGCAGCTCTGTATCATTCTATAGTGTGCAAATTCTAGTGGTTACTTTAGTGCTGATTGGTTGATGGGACAACTTCTCCACTGGCTCACTTCTCCGCTCATATCACTGCTTAGTAAATGTTCCCCTAAAGTCGTAACCCTTATAGAAATGCAGGATAGCGCTCACCGTGCAGCGCAGTACAGTAACACAGACTGCGCAGTGAGGAAGACCTTGACCAACTCATCCTCATTAGCTTCTATGTGAGGATCTTGCAAGGTTTTGACTCCTGATAAAATGTATCAAATTACTCCGAAGGGCCACAAAAGTTGCTTTCAAGTGGTCCAAGAGACATGACAAGATAGGGAGCCATAGTCCTAGCGTAATGCTGACAGCTGCCGCACACATCCTGCAATCCTGCCGTGTAATTGGCTCATGGCTCATTTCAACCAAAACTGTCTGCAAATCTCAGACACATCCTGGGGTAGATTTAGTAAAGCTTCTAAAACAAGTGTAGGTGTCGCCCATAGCAACCAGACTCAGTCTATCATTTTCTAAAGTGCAATAGAGATACGATAGCTAAAATCTGATTGGTTGCTACAGGTAACATCATCACTTTTCACCTGATCAATAGCAACGGAGGATCTTTCAGACATCACTGACTATGGGAAAGCTAAATTGGACGTTGATCGGACCTCTCGCTCTGCCTGTGTATGGACAGCTCTACATAGGAACATTTCACAGACGATCGAAAAGCTCTGGCTGGTGGCTTCTAGACGTACCCATCGGCAACCAAGTGGGAGCAGTAGTAAGCCTTGGAGAGAGATACAGTACCAACAACCAACCAATCAGCTCCTAACTGCCATGTTACAGACTGTGCTTCAAAAATCACAGGAGCCGATTGGTGGGTACAGTGGGGGACATTTACTAAGCAGTGATAAGAGCAGAGAAGTGAGCCAGTGGAGAAGTTGCCCCATCAACCAATCAGTACTGAAGTAACAGCTATAATTTGCATACTATAAAATGATACAGAACTGCTGATTGGTTGATGGGGCCACTTCTCCACTGGCTCACTTCTCCGCTCTTATCACTGCTTAGTAAATGTCCCCCATTGTCTCTCTCCAAGGCTTGATACACCTCCCCCCCCCCCTCTCCCGCCCAAGATATATTTATGGCCAGTTTGGTGAATGTGCCATTACGTCAGTGTCATTTACCAAGTTGACAAAGAGAATAAAGTGAACAAAACATAAAACTATCACATCAGAACAATACTCTGTTTCCTCCTAGTTTAAAGAGTATACAACCAGTGATTCTACTGCAGATCGGGAATTACAAGGTCCAGCAGTAGATGCTAGGTAAGGGTTGGCAGGCCAGGCTGAGACTTGTAGTCCCACAATATCCAAGAGAGCCACTCTATAGACAGTAACATTTTCCTGAATTCCACAACTTAACACCCTCGCCGTGAAATATTAAACCTTGGCCCAGATCATCTTGTATCCCAAGACCAACTCATTGCTTCCTGTAGTGTTAATGCCATATAACTGAGCGGAACCTGAATCAGACAGGGGAGAAGAGTCTGAATCCTGTTCATCCACGGAAAGATCTGACCCCCAAAACATCCCGAACCCTTTGTAAGACTCACACAGACAAATGAACAACAATTGACGTAGATAAATAAAAAGTCTAATTATATTATAAGCAAAGAGGAAGATGAACAGAGCCTGCAAGAGAGAAAAGGACGGACAGACACAAAATCTCTCTGTTATCGTACAATTATAAGTTGTGCAAAGGAAAAGAAACAAGAAAACATGACAATAAAAATGATTGTATTATTGTAATCATCTCATACCAGGGGTGTAATCTACAAATAGTGCAATGCGGAAACTCTCAGCTCTTTTGTTTTATGTCCAGATACAATGAGAAGAAAATAACGCCATCACCAGCAGAATATCAGGCTATTGTCCAGGTTTTATTATGGCACTAGCGATGGACTGCAGAGAACCTACAGACTGAAGCTGGCCACGGAGACGATTGTATGGGCTGATCAATGAACTTCTGGCAGGCTTTCAATTCAAGCACACCAAAGCCCCCGCCGTACTCTCGTCCACCAAGTAACCCTATTCAATGGCACTCCTAAGTGCAGTAAGATAATGACCGCCTGCACACACAGTGATCATGGTCAAAGTCTGGCTGCATCCGTCTCTGGAAGGACTAAAGTCCTGAACACCAATGGCTGGTGGAGCTGCACACCGGCACTGGTCCCCCCCCCCCCCCCCCCCCACCCTTAACGCTTTTATAGAATTATCTTTTGGAGGAGGCATTACTTCTTTTGGACGTATGCATTTTACCTTTATCAAATCATTTTCTGGGATGGAACGAAACGGAACATAACTGGTGATACTGGTCTGAGAACAGGAGGTACACCGTGAAACGGAATCGGAATAACGGATATAGCGTTTACATACACAATTTTACATATATAAAAGTGCAAATGTATCTTAAGGAAAAACAGACAATCATACGTTTCTTCAGCTCTGGGCATATGAACTAATATCAAATCACAAGCTGCGGATCTGGCCTCAGGTCTGGCCGGTCCGTGCGGTTGGTCCAGTGATCTAGAACCCTAGATCTTCGGATTCTGAGGCTGGTTTTATCCATCACCTGATAACAGCCGCCGGTAGGCTCATACGATTTGAGGTAAAGGGAAATCCATCCCCAGTCCTCAGAGAAGAGAAATTCTAAGCCAAAAAAATAAAATAAATTCTATCTGGACGAAGCATAATCTGGTCACCTATTTAACAGTCTTGGGTTTGTCGCCAATAGTCGAGTAGAGCTTGGCGGATAATTAGTCTTTTGCAACATATTGATGATTGCATTCAGGGACATCTCAAAATGTGTTTTTTTCTTTTTTTGCTGAACTCCCTTTTTTGTTGTTGTTTTGGGAAGTAGGTTTTGGTTTGTGTACAAGTCTGGCGGCAGAGGCAAGAGGTTGCTAGTGAGGGTGGTGAGCCGAGTGGTGGAGAGAAGAGTCGTCAAACAGCGGGTTTTTCACTTCCATCTCTCCCGTCTGCAAAATACAAATGACATACAGTCACGTTCCATCTACAGACAGTATGTACATATTATATACACCTAGTACACATTATCACAGGTGAGGAGGCGAGCGGTTACTGAAATGCATGAAACTACAGTGTGTTAAGAGCAGTCGGACTTAAAATTAAATTAAAGATTATATAATCAGATTAATTTTCTGATTAAAAAAAAACAAAACAAAAAAAAACACCAACATTTTTTTTTTTTACGTTTATTGGAATTCGCTGTAATATATTGTATATGTGATATTTCCAATATGTACAGGAAACGGCCTCTGATTGTCTGTACGCACAGCCACCCTCTCTATATAAATTGCGGCATTAGTGACTAAAGGGGAGATGTACTAAGCAGTGATAACAGTGGAGAAGTGAGTTAGTGGAGAAGTTGCCCACGGCAACCAATCAGCTGCTCAGTATAATTTTACAGTATGCAAATTATAAATGTTAGGTCAATGCTGATTGGTTGCCATGGGCAACTTCTCCACTGGCTCACTTCTCCACTCTTTTCACTGCTTAGTACATCTCCCACTAAGGGGTCTATTTACTAAGCCCTGGGAGAGAGATAAAGTACCAGCCAATTAGCTCCTGTCTTGTTACAGGCTGTGTTTGAAAAATGTCAGGAGCTGGTTGGTTGATAGTTTCTCTCTCTCCATGGCTTAGTAAATAGACCCCTAAGTTACTTAGACAGCATGCAGCAGAAACATTTACACTGACCTACAGTAACCAATCAGCAGTTACCTTTTATCTAGCTAGTAATGTCAGTCAATGAAAGCCGGCATCTCATTGGTTAGACTTTAGTGCAAATAGTGCAATGTCTTCTGTATATAAGTGATGGATCTGAGACGCCGGCAGAGGAAATCTCGGGGCACAAGACAGCGGTTGAGTCAATAGCATATTTTTGCAACACCACTGTGTCCGTAATCGGTTATGAGTGCAACTGTTAGCACCTCTGAAGCAGGCCCATAGATCCTCTAGATCAGGAATGGGGAACCTTCGGGCCCCCAGCTGTTGTTGAACTACATATACCAGCATGCCTTGCTACAGTTTTGCCATTTGGCCAAGCTAAAACTGTTGCAGGGCATGCTGGGATGTTTAGTTCAACAACAGATGAAGGGCCGAAGGTTCCCCATCCCTGCTCTAGAGTGTAAGCTCCCACAGTCAGGGCCCTCTTCCCTCATGTGCTTTTCCCTCCCTCCCTCATACCATCACCCCACTGCCATCAACAGCTCAGAACCTTTGGGTTCAGTAGTAGCTGCTTCTTTGGGTATGATGACCGCATGTGCAGCAATGGTTATATAGCTTGTATTCCATATTATGCAATGTTTTGTACTGTAAGTCTTTTGTTTGCACAGATTCTGTTTATGTACTAAATAAGGCATTGCAGACAAATATTCTTTGGTCTTCATGATTAAGCACTTGTTATAAAATTGATAAATGCACAAACCAAACCCGGACCCTCTCACAGACAAGTGCATTTATTGTGAAAGGATCTGAGACACTTTGGGGTAAATTTACTAAAGCTTCTAAAACAGATAATTGCTGATGTTGCCCATAGCAACCAATTAGATGCAGTCTATCATTTCTCTATTGCCTTTTGAAAAATGATAGACAGCATCTGATTGGTTGCCTCGGGCAACATCACCAATCCTCAGTTTTAGAAGCTTTAGTAAATTTACCCCTTTGATTGTACACAGGCCTCTTCCATGTAATGAATTATGACCTCTGAAGACAAATGACTATCACATTTAAGTGTCATCAATATTGCCTTTTTTCAATATTTGTAAATTCTATTAAAATAAATAAATGTGACATTACGCAGTATTTTGTGTTTATCTATAGTATAAGTAGCTGTATAGATCCATATTGATTCCATTAAATATTAAAATGTGAAAGGCCCCTTTAATTCCGAGTCAGGAAGTTCAAGTAGCAAATCCGCACTCTGAGGCAATCACTTTACGCTAAGCAGACAGATGTATGCGCCAACTCCGCACCAGGCAGAAAGTGCGCGCGCGCACACACACACACACACACACACACACACACCTGTGAATCAGGAGTACGTCAGACCTGCTATCCGTTCCCGGTATACTCGGAGAACTGGCATTGGCTATAAATCAGGGACGGCTCGGCGAGCAGAGATTTTAGCAGACGGGTGAGGACAGGAACTGGCAGCTAAACTCACGGACAAAACAGCAACGGGCCCTGTATGGGCTTCATCTTGGCGGCCCTGCTACGGAGTCATGGCCACATATAAAAAAGCTTTCCCCCCCCTCCCCGCTGAGTCTTTGTGTCTGTGACACTTTACCTTGTAACAAGGCTAAAGAAAGGGGCACATTGTTCTGGGAAGGGATTGTATCACACAGGGCGAGCTTGCAAATACGTTCCTTTATACAGCAATCTTATGTTATGTCTAATATCACATTGTGCTACTCTACGCCTAGCAGCTAATGGTATAATTATAGGCTGTATGCAGAGCAGGATCATGCAGTTATCCAATGTGTTTAACCTGTTCATGGCAGGCGTTGCGATGAATATTAATCCCCTGTAAAGAGGTGGCCCTTTTTTGTTGCATATTGTGCCGCCAGTGCAGGTACCTCACTTTAATCTTAAAGAGCACCCCTTTGCTGTAGACGGTGCCAACCAGGTCCGATCCGGAAAATCAGACTGGTCGTACATCAGAGACTGCACTGATTGGTCATCTTATACCTGCGTCCCTTTTATTTTAATATCCTATACACATCAGGAAAATCCCCTGCAATGAAGGCTAGCTTTCATTACAGGGAATCCGGGGGGTGTGAATGACTGGCCGCTTGATCTCTTGAAGAGGGGATTACATACTTATACTTCCTGCACGGTGTGGACCCCCCCTATGGAAAGCTTAGAACAGATCCTGTTTGATCTCTGCTGCAAAACAGAATTACAAGCCCCATTTAACGCACGACCCCTACTGGTGCCTCTTACAGTACGCTTCTGAGCCTTGTATAATGACACCGGGAGACAGATGTTGTCACAGCACCCATCGCCGGGAAAATACCCTGGCACGTGCCACAAGTAAACCAATACTGAGCTTATTTTGTGGCAGATTGGAGACATTGGTTTATCAGATCTTTCAGCCTCCACGACCGATCAGGCGTTGGTTAGCATGGCAGCTGGGAAAAGCACAGGATCTGCACATAGGTTCTCTATATAAAGTTGAACTTGGGCACAAAGGAAAGGAGTTGCCTCTTTTTCCTCTTATGTAAAGACAACTGAGTGCACGGGGGCAGGGGGGGGGGCGCTGTCCTCATAGGGAGCAATGATCCTTACTGAGCCAGCCTTAACCCCTGGTCTCCGTCTACAGCCAGAAAAACGTGCGCACTCTGTACTCGTATTCATAAGATCTGGAGGTCCGCATGTATACAAGAAAGATCAGATATTGTTCCGCACAGATGGCAGTCACTATATATACCAGAGGCTGATGGTGCAATGGTGGCCACTTAATAGGCTTCGCACTGAGCAAAAAGGGCATCTGACCTTTGCTTTGAACATCAAAGGAGCCTTCCCCAGCTCTCCTGAAACTGCATCTAAATGTATATGATCTTTTTGTGAATTTTAAAAAGCAGTTAGACCACTCTACACCAGGGATAGTCAACAAGCGGCCTGTCAGCTGCTGTGGAACTACACATCCCAGCATGCCCTGCCACCGTTTTAGCAATCCCTTATAGCAAAACCGTGGGGTTGCATGTTAAATACACTTGCTCTATAGCACCAAACACAACCAATGCTGTATGTAACAGGAGGAAGGTCTAAGAACAGAGCCAAAGGAGGCGGCAGGGACTGATCACGTGACCCATTCTCTGGCTCACATACAAAACGTGCCAACTCCTTCAGCCGGGATCGTCCCTCTCTTCCATTCTGTGTCACCTGGCCATTTAACTATTGCTACCAGCTTTTTAGTGCACCAACAAACCCATTTTCAAATGGCATCTTAATAAGGATCTTGGAGAAGCCAAACTTGCTATATTCCCAGTGCCCTGGCCACGTAAGACATCGAAGGCAGGTGTGACCTGGCTGACCCGTGGCAGTAATACTCACCGGGGCTAGTCCCGGACACTCGTACACCGTGAAGTCCCCGTCCTCATTCTCTTCGTCTGACGTGACGGCCGAGTCTGGGTGTTTAAGCTCATCTTTATTTCTTTAAAACATCACAAAACAAAACGCTTATCATTAAGGATAAATGGGTCACGGCTACATGAATACGATCAGAAATACTGAACGTACTGAGACACCTGCCGCAACGACACCGCAACACAAAGTCATACAGTCTAGTGTAATAAACCAGGTAGGGCGGCCACTCACTTCTCCATCGATATCATCTGCTGTTTCTGGTGCTGATAATGATACATCTGAGCATTCTGAGCCAACTTCTTATCCCCGGGCTGCAAAATAAATCAGAAGAGAAACCTATGGGAGGTGCTCGGCCCCAAAGACCTAATCTGCATCCACGGGTGGCTGAGGAGATAGGGGGACAGTGATAAAGTGGAGAGAGATAAAGTACCAACCGATCAGCTCCTGTGATTTTTTTCAAACGCAGCCTGTGACATGGCAGTTAGGAGCTGATTGGCTGCTACTTTATCTCTCTCTAAGGTGTGATACATTTCCACAGCACCAGAATCCAATTGCCTATTTTCCAGTACAGTTTACAAAATTAAATGTCAGAATCGTTACTATAGGAAACAACATGGTTTATTTGCAGCAGTCTTTATAAATTCCCCCCATTATGTTTTATAACGGGGCGTTATACAGTCAGTACGCTGGGCACAGAGGGGTGTATTGCACTCCCGTCTTTCCATACAGGGCAATTTCCCATATAGTACACACAGGTACGGTCACCGCTGATCAGAGAACAGCCTCCAGTGTGGTAGATCTGGGGGTGTAAGTTCCAAGCAACATACCGGGGTCTTGTCATATGGTGGAGGAGGCGACTGCTTAAATGCAGGGTAATCCGTCTTTTCCGTCAGCTTCATTTCCTTACGCATCCTGCGCGGCAAGAAGACCACGTATAAATAAACCGAAATGCGAAGGATTAAAAGGGAGATCAAACATTGGAGAGAAATAAAGTACCAACCGATCAGCTCCTGTAATTTTTCAAACACAACCTGTAAACTGACGGAAGCAGACTGGTCGGTACTTTATCTCTCTCCAAAGTTTGACGCATCTCCCCCATGTCACCTCTAAAGTGCAATGACCTGTTTATATACCCCAATTCAGGCTCTATAAATGAATAACCATAATTATAATGTTAATAAAAGATGCGTTTGGGGATATTTTGCTTTGATGAAGTCAATAAACTTCAAATGTAATACAGACTAACTGGATGACTTCTCTCCACAATACAAATCTTTATATAGGAAGCATGAAAACCCTTAGATATACGTTTTGCAGTTTCGTTATGGACCATTATAAACAGCGCACCGGGCCCAGCTATTTAACCCTTCGCACATTAGTAATTACTGGCATATGCCTTGGCGATAACAATTTATGCAAAACAGGCCCCTTTAAAAACAAAAAAGTTCTATAAGGCCTTTACAATAAAGTCTGATGACTGATGATCTGGGACATACAAAGTGTATATTACCTGCACCAACATATCCCAGCAGCAAGCAAAGCCAGGAGACCAGCCGCGGCACACCCGACGAACACCCCTGCAGAGACACGGACAGCAAAAGGTTAATTCAGCTGGCAAGAATGACCCAATTTATACAGAAATGTGCGTGGAGGACTTATACCATACGTGTGCCACAGCTCGGTACACGCTGTGCTACTTTCACACATGTCAGACCCTGTACTATTAATAGCAAAGGATCAGGTAAAATGTCCCGTATTGGAACGCAGGGGCCACTCTCTACACGTAGGTCTGGTATACCCTGGATGAGACATTATGGGCTAAGGTTTTACCACTCATGAGGCAAGGGAAGAACCGGTTCTCGAGTGGAGGAGATAAGACTGTCAGCCTCACCTACCAGTCCCAGTTTGCTGCCCGTCATCAGGAACCTACCAGCGGACAGTAACTGGGATCCTGAATCCCCGGCTGCAGGAGGAACTGCAGTGCCACACACAGACCCAATCACCTACACTTCTTACTACTGCACGCAGTACATGACTCTGCGCCATTTAGTGCAAGTGATTAGTGTTATACACTGCAGCTTCCTCCTGCATGATCAGGCACCATGAATGACGAAGTACAGTGTGCTCTCTATTGGGGCCAGCCTCTGGCGGTTCTCCCAGCTCCATCTGATATAGTTTGTGGAAGTCCTTCCATGTACAGTCATAGCTGACAGAGTAAATGAAAGCCTGACGCCCCGCGGTGAGCCGGCAATGGGACTCCACAGAGACTATTGTCCTCCGCTCAGAAAGCCATCTTTGCTCTTTCCAGACTTAATTGCTTTATTGTCTTCCCCAGCACCCTTTCCCTGGCTCGGTGTCTTTGACTGCAAACCTGGACACAACAGGCAGCACAATTGCTGTTTGATGAATGATTAGCAAATCCTTTATAATGACACATGAAAAGGTCCGGGAGCAGGGAGAGATTCCTCTTACACTAAGCACTTCCCGAAGCGGACGTACAGCCGGCTCTGCGCGTGTGGGGGCTACGGCACTGTATGCAAATAGTTTATTTCATCTGTATTATTAATAAGGCAATAACCTCTGGCGAATGGATAGTGGAAATAACCTCAATAATACGCAATAATTTGACCCGCAAAAGTAAAATAGAAATTAATCGGGCATGTAATTGCAGGTTCTTACATACTACATGATTACCGTACCTAGTAATACAGCATCGTTAGGTCTTTTGGATTCTCTAGGCGCCCCCGGGGTATTACTGCGTCCTGCAGGTGGATTGGGGGGAGGAGGAGCCTGCGATGGTGTTGAGTTAACTGAGGGAGAAAAAATAAACAGATTACGCATTGTAAATACTAGGGAGGCACCAGGTTATGGCACTGATGTTATCTGCATTCTCCAGACAGCTCAATCTGTATCTGTACAGTACCCAGCAGCAATAACACAGCTCAATCTGTATCTGTACAGTACCCAGCAGCAATAACACAGCTCAATCTGTATCTGTACAGTACCCAGCAGCAATAACACAGCTCAATCTGTATCTGTACAGTACCCAGCAGCAATAACACAGCTCAATCTGTATCTGTACAGTACCCAGCAGCAATAACACAGCTCAATCTGTATCTGTACAGTACCCAGCAGCAATAACACAGCTCAATCTGTATCTGTACAGTACCCAGCAGCAATAACACAGCTCAATCTGTACCTGTACAGTACCCAGCAGCAATAACACAGCTCAATCTGTATCTGTACAGTACCCAGCAGCAATAACACAGCTCAGTCTGTATCTGTACAGTACCCAGCAGCAACACAGCTCAATCTGTATCTGTACAGTACCCAGCAGCAATAACACAGCTCAATCTGTACAGTACCCAGCAGCAATAACACAGCTCAATCTGTATCTGTACAGTACCCAGCAGCAATAACACAGCTCAATCTGTACCTGTACAGTACCCAGCAGCAATAACACAGCTCAATCTGTATCTGTACAGTACCCAGCAGCAATAACACAGCTCAATCTGTATCTGTACAGTACCCAGCAGCAATAACACAGCTCAATCTGCGTATGTGTATCCTACAGCAACTCTGCTGAACTCAGTCTGTGTATCCTGCAGCAATACTGCGGAGCTCAGTCTGTGTATCCTGCAGCAATACTGCGGAGCTCAGTCTGTGTATCCTACAGCAACTCTGCGGAGCTCAGTCTGTGTATCCTACAGCAACTCTGCGGAGCTCAGTCTGTGTATCCTACAGCAACTCTGCGGAGCTCAGTCTGTGTATCCTACAGCAACTCTGCGGAGCTCAGTCTGTGTATCCTACAGCAACTCTGCGGAGCTCAGTCTGTGTATCCTACAGCAACTCTGCGGAGCTCAGTCTGTGTATATGTATCCTGCAGCAACTCTGCAGAGCTCAGTCTGTGTGTATGTATACTGCAGCAATACTGCGGAGCTCAGTCTGTGTGTCCTACAGCAACTCTGCGGAGCTCAGTCTGTGTATATGTATCCTGCAGCAACTCTGCAGAGCTCAGTCTGAGTGTCCTACAGCAGCTCTGCGGAGCTCAGTCTGTGTGTCCTACAGCAACTCTGCGGAGCTCAGTCTGTGTGTCCTACAGCAACTCTGCGGAGCTCAGTCTGTGTATATGTATCCTGCAGCAACTCTGCGGAGCTCAGTCTGTGTGTATGTATACTGCAGCAATACTGCGGAGCTCAGTCTGTGTGTCCTACAGCAACTCTGCGGAGCTCAGTCTGTGTATATGTATCCTGCAGCAACTCTGCAGAGCTCAGTCTGAGTGTCCTACAGCAGCTCTGCGGAGCTCAGTCTGTGTGTCCTACAGCAACTCTGCGGAGCTCAGTCTGTGTGTCCTACAGCAACTCTGCGGAGCTCAGTCTGTGTGTCCTACAGCAACTCTGCGGAGCTCAGTCTGTGTGTCCTACAGCAACTCTGCGGAGCTCAGTCTGTGTGTCCTACAGCAACTCTGCGGAGCTCAGTCTGTGTGTCCTACAGCAACTCTGCGGAGCTCAGTCTGTGTGTCCTACAGCAACTCTGCGGAGCTCAGTCTGTGTATCCTGCAGCAACTCTGCGGAGCTCAGTCTGTGTCCTACAGCAACTCTGCGGAGCTCAGTCTGTGTATATGTATACTGCAGCAATACTGCGGAGCTCAGTCTGTGTGTCCTACAGCAACTCTGCGGAGCTCAGTCTGTGTCCTACAGCAACTCTGCGGAGCTCAGTCTGTGTCCTACAGCAACTCTGCGGAGCTCAGTCTGTGTCCTACAGCAACTCTGCGGAGCTCAGTCTGTGTCCTACAGCAACTCTGCGGAGCTCAGTCTGTGTCCTACAGCAACTCTGCGGAGCTCAGTCTGTGTCCTACAGCAACTCTGCGGAGCTCAGTCTGTGTCCTACAGCAACTCTGCGGAGCTCAGTCTGTGTCCTACAGCAACTCTGCGGAGCTCAGTCTGTGTCCTACAGCAACTCTGCGGAGCTCAGTCTGTGTATATGTATCCTGCAGCAACTCTGCGGAGCTCAGTCTGTGTATATGTATACTGCAGCAATACTGCGGAGCTCAGTCTGTGTGTCCTACAGCAACTCTGCGGAGCTCAGTCTGTGTATCCTACAGCAACTCTGCGGAGCTCAGTCTGTGTATATGTATCCTGCAGCAACTCTGCGGAGCTCAGTCTGTGTATATGTATACTGCAGCAATACTGCGGAGCTCAGTTTGTGTGTCCTACAGCAACTCTGCGGAGCTCAGTCTGTGTGTCCTACAGCAACTCTGCGGAGCTCAGTCTGTGTGTCCTACAGCAACTCTGCGGAGCTCAGTCTGTGTGTCCTGCAGCAACTCTGCGGAGCTCAGTCTGTGTATCCTGCAGCAACTCTGCGGAGCTCAGTCTGTGTATATGTATACTGCAGCAATACTGCGGAGCTCAGTCTGTGTGTCCTACAGCAACTCTGCGGAGCTCAGTCTGTGTATATGTATACTGCAGCAACACTGCGGAGCTCAGTCTGTGTCCTACAGCAACTCTGCGGAGCTCAGTCTGTGTATATGTATCCTGCAGCAACTCTGCGGAGCTCAGTCTGTGTATATGTATACTGCAGCAATACTGCGGAGCTCAGTTTGTGTGTCCTACAGCAACTCTGCGGAGCTCAGTCTGTGTGTCCTACAGCAACTCTGCGGAGCTCAGTCTGTGTGTCCTACAGCAACTCTGCGGAGCTCAGTCTGTGTGTCCTGCAGCAACTCTGCGGAGCTCAGTCTGTGTATCCTGCAGCAACTCTGCGGAGCTCAGTCTGTGTATCCTGCAGCAACTCTGCGGAGCTCAGTCTGTGTATATGTATACTGCAGCAATACTGCGGAGCTCAGTCTGTGTATCCTGCAGCAACTCTGCGGAGCTCAGTCTGTGTGTCCTGCAGCAACTCTGCGGAGCTCAGTCTGTGTATCCTGCAGCAACTCTGCGGAGCTCAGTCTGTGTGTCCTGCAGCAACTCTGCGGAGCTCAGTCTGTGTGTCCTACAGCAACTCTGCGGAGCTCAGTCTGTGTGTCCTACAGCAACTCTGCGGAGCTCAGTCTGTGTGTCCTACAGCAACTCTGCGGAGCTCAGTCTGTGTATCCTACAGCAACTCTGCGGAGCTCAGTCTGGGTATATGTATACTGCAGCAATACTGCGGAGCTCAGTCTGTGTGTCCTATAGCAACTCTGCGGAGCTCAGTCTGTGTATCCTACAGCAACTCTGCGGAGCTCAGTCTGTGTATCCTACAGCAACTCTGCGGAGCTCAGTCTGTGTATCCTGCAGCAACTCTGCGGAGCTCAGTCTGTGTATCCTACAGCAACTCTGCGGAGCTCAGTCTGTGTATATGTATCCTGCAGCAACTCTGCAGAGCTCAGTCTGTGTATATGTATCCTGCAGCAACTCTGCAGAGCTCAGTCTGAGTGTCCTACAGCAGCTCTGCGGAGCTCAGTCTGTGTATATGTATCCTACAGCAACTCTGCGGAGCTCAGTCTGTGTGTCCTACAGCAACTCTGCGGAGCTCAGTCTGTGTGTCCTACAGCAACTCTGCGGAGCTCAGTCTGTGTGTCCTACAGTAACTCTGCGGAGCTCAGTCTGTGTGTCCTACAGCAACTCTGCGGAGCTCAGTCTGTGTGTCCTACAGCAACTCTGCGGAGCTCAGTCTGTGTATCCTACAGCAACTGTGCGGAGCTCAGTCTGTGTGTCCTACAGCAACTGTGCGGAGCTCCGTCTGTGTATCCTACAGCAACTGTGCGGAGCTCAGTCTGTGTATCCTACAGCAACTGTGCGGAGCTCAGTCTGTGCATATGTATACTGCAGCAATACTGCGGAGCTCAGTCTGTGTGTCCTACAGCAACTCTGCAGAGCTCAGTCTGTGTATCCTACAGCAACTCTGCGGAGCTCAGTCTGTGTATATGTATACTGCAGCAATCTTGCGGAGCTCAGTCTGTGTGTCCTACAGCAACTCTGCAGAGCTCAGTCTGTGTGTCCTACAGCAACTCTGCGGAGCTCAGTCTGTGTATCCTACAGCAACTCTACGGAGCTCAGTCTGTGTGTCCTACAGCAACTCTGCGGAGCTCAGTCTGTGTATATGTATCCTGCAGCAACTCTGCGGAGCTCAGTCTGTGTATATGTATACTGCAGCAATACTGCGGAGCTCAGTTTGTGTCCTACAGCAACTCTGCGGAGCTCAGTCTGTGTGTCCTACAGCAACTCTGCGGAGCTCAGTCTGTGTGTCCTACAGCAACTCTGCGGAGCTCAGTCTGTGTGTCCTGCAGCAACTCTGCGGAGCTCAGTCTGTGTATCCTGCAGCAACTCTGCGGAGCTCAGTCTGTGTATCCTGCAGCAACTCTGCGGAGCTCAGTCTGTGTATATGTATCCTGCAGCAACTCTGCGGAGCTCAGTCTGTGTATATGTATACTGCAGCAATACTGCGGAGCTCAGTTTGTGTCCTACAGCAACTCTGCGGAGCTCAGTCTGTGTGTCCTACAGCAACTCTGCGGAGCTCAGTCTGTGTGTCCTACAGCAACTCTGCGGAGCTCAGTCTGTGTGTCCTGCAGCAACTCTGCGGAGCTCAGTCTGTGTATCCTGCAGCAACTCTGCGGAGCTCAGTCTGTGTATCCTGCAGCAACTCTGCGGAGCTCAGTCTGTGTATCCTGCAGCAACTCTGCGGAGCTCAGTCTGTGTATATGTATCCTGCAGCAACTCTGCGGAGCTCAGTCTGTGTATATGTATCCTGCAGCAATACTGCGGAGCTCAGTCTGTGTATCCTACAGCAACTCTGCGGAGCTCAGTCTGTGTATCCTACAGCAACTCTGCGGAGCTCAGTCTGTGCATCCTACAGCAACTCTGCAGAACTCAGTCTGTGTATCCTGCAGCAATACTGCGGAGCTCAGTCTGTGCATCCTGCAGCAACTCTGCGGAGCTCAGTCTGTGTATCCTACAGCAACTCTGCGGAGCTCAGTCTGTGTATCCTACAGCAACTGTGCGGAGCTCAGTCTGTGTATCCTACAGCAACTGTGCGGAGCTCAGTCTGTGTATCCTACAGCAACTCTGCGGAGCTCAGTCTGTGTATCCTACAGCAACTCTGCGGAGCTCAGTCTGTGTATCCTACAGCAACTCTGCGGAGCTCAGTCTGTGTATCCTACAGCAACTCTGCGGAGCTCAGTCTGTGTATCCTACAGCAACTCTGCGGAGCTCAGTCTGTGTATCCTACAGCAACTCTGCGGAGCTCAGTCTGTGTATCCTACAGCAACTCTGCGGAGCTCAGTCTGTGTATCCTGCAGCAACTCTGCGGAGCTCAGTCTGTGTATCCTACAGCAACTCTGCGGAGCTCAGTCTGTGTATCCTACAGCAACTCTGCGAAGCTCAGTCTGTGTATCCTACAGCAACTCTGCGGAGCTCAGTCTGTGTATCCTACAGCAACTCTGCGGAGCTCAGTCTGTGTATCCTACAGCAACTCTGCGGAGCTCAGTCTGTGTATCCTGCAGCAACTCTGCGGAGCTCAGTCTGTGTATCCTGCAGCAACTCTGCGGAGCTCAGTCTGTGTATCCTGCAGCAACTCTGCGGAGCTCAGTCTGTGTATCCTACAGCAACTCTGCGGAGCTCAGTCTGTGTATCCTACAGCAACTCTGCGGAGCTCAGTCTGTGTATCCTACAGCAACTCTGCGGAGCTCAGTCTGTGTATCCTACAGCAACTCTGCGGAGCTCAGTCTGTGTATCCTACAGCAACTCTGCGGAGCTCAGTCTGTGTATCCTACAGCAACTCTGCGGAGCTCAGTCTGTGTATCCTACAGCAACTCTGCGGAGCTCAGTCTGTGTATCCTACAGCAACTCTGCGGAGCTCAGTCTGTGTATCCTACAGCAACTCTGCGGAGCTCAGTCTGTGTATCCTACAGCAACTCTGCGGAGCTCAGTCTGTGTATCCTACAGCAACTCTGCGGAGCTCAGTCTGTGTATCCTACAGCAACTCTGCGGAGCTCAGTCTGTGTATCCTACAGCAACTCTGCGGAGCTCAGTCTGTGTATCCTACAGCAACTCTGCGGAGCTCAGTCTGTGTATCCTGCAGCAACTCTGCGGAGCTCAGTCTGTGTATATGTATCCTGCAGCAACTCTGCGGAGCTCAGTCTGTGTGTATGTATACTGCAGCAATACTGCGGAGCTCAGTCTGTGTGTCCTACAGCAACTCTGCGGAGCTCAGTCTGTGTATATGTATCCTGCAGCAACTCTGCAGAGCTCAGTCTGAGTGTCCTACAGCAGCTCTGCGGAGCTCAGTCTGTGTGTCCTACAGCAACTCTGCGGAGCTCAGTCTGTGTGTCCTACAGCAACTCTGCGGAGCTCAGTCTGTGTATATGTATCCTGCAGCAACTCTGCGGAGCTCAGTCTGTGTGTATGTATACTGCAGCAATACTGCGGAGCTCAGTCTGTGTGTCCTACAGCAACTCTGCGGAGCTCAGTCTGTGTATATGTATCCTGCAGCAACTCTGCAGAGCTCAGTCTGAGTGTCCTACAGCAGCTCTGCGGAGCTCAGTCTGTGTGTCCTACAGCAACTCTGCGGAGCTCAGTCTGTGTGTCCTACAGCAACTCTGCGGAGCTCAGTCTGTGTGTCCTACAGCAACTCTGCGGAGCTCAGTCTGTGTGTCCTACAGCAACTCTGCGGAGCTCAGTCTGTGTCCTACAGCAACTCTGCGGAGCTCAGTCTGTGTCCTACAGCAACTCTGCGGAGCTCAGTCTGTGTATATGTATCCTGCAGCAACTCTGCGGAGCTCAGTCTGTGTATATGTATACTGCAGCAATACTGCGGAGCTCAGTCTGTGTGTCCTACAGCAACTCTGCGGAGCTCAGTCTGTGTATCCTACAGCAACTCTGCGGAGCTCAGTCTGTGTATATGTATCCTGCAGCAACTCTGCGGAGCTCAGTCTGTGTATATGTATACTGCAGCAATACTGCGGAGCTCAGTTTGTGTGTCCTACAGCAACTCTGCGGAGCTCAGTCTGTGTGTCCTGCAGCAACTCTGCGGAGCTCAGTCTGTGTGTCCTGCAGCAACTCTGCGGAGCTCAGTCTGTGTATCCTGCAGCAACTCTGCGGAGCTCAGTCTGTGTATCCTGCAGCAACTCTGCGGAGCTCAGTCTGTGTATATGTATCCTGCAGCAACTCTGCGGAGCTCAGTCTGTGTATATGTATACTGCAGCAATACTGCGGAGCTCAGTCTGTGTGTCCTACAGCAACTCTGTGGAGCTCAGTCTGTGTATCCTACAGCAACTCTGCGGAGCTCAGTCTGTGTATATGTATACTGCAGCAACACTGCGGAGCTCAGTCTGTGTCCTACAGCAACTCTGCGGAGCTCAGTCTGTGTATCCTGCAGCAACTCTGCGGAGCTCAGTCTGTGTATCCTGCAGCAACCCTGCGGAGCTCAGTCTGTGTGTCCTGCAGCAACTCTGCGGAGCTCAGTCTGTGTGTCCTACAGCAACTCTGCGGAGCTCAGTCTGTGTGTCCTACAGCAACTCTGCGGAGCTCAGTCTGTGTGTCCTACAGCAACTCTGCGGAGCTCAGTCTGTGTATCCTACAGCAACTCTGCGGAGCTCAGTCTGTGTATATGTATACTGCAGCAATACTGCGGAGCTCAGTCTGTGTGTCCTACAGCAACTCTGCGGAGCTCAGTCTGTGTCCTACAGCAACTCTGCGGAGCTCAGTCTGTGTATCCTGCAGCAACTCTGCGGAGCTCAGTCTGTGTATCCTACAGCAACTCTGCGGAGCTCAGTCTGTGTATCCTACAGCAACTCTGCGGAGCTCAGTCTGTGTATCCTACAGCAACTCTGCGGAGCTCAGTCTGTGTATCCTACAGCAACTCTGCGGAGCTCAGTCTGTGTATATGTATCCTGCAGCAACTCTGCAGAGCTCAGTCTGTGTATATGTATCCTGCAGCAACTCTGCAGAGCTCAGTCTGAGTGTCCTACAGCAGCTCTGCGGAGCTCAGTCTGTGTATATGTATCCTGCAGCAACTCTGCGGAGCTCAGTCTGAGTGTCCTACAGCAACTCTGCGGAGCTCAGTCTGTGTGTCCTACAGCAACTCTGCGGAGCTCAGTCTGTGTGTCCTACAGCAACTCTGCGGAGCTCAGTCTGTGTGTCCTACAGTAACTCTGCGGAGCTCAGTCTGTGTGTCCTACAGCAACTCTGCGGAGCTCAGTCTGTGTGTCCTACAGCAACTCTGCGGAGCTCAGTCTGTGTATCCTACAGCAACTGTGCGGAGCTCAGTCTGTGTATATGTATACTGCAGCAATACTGCGGAGCTCAGTCTGTGTGTCCTACAGCAACTCTGCAGAGCTCAGTCTGTGTGTCCTACAGCAACTCTGCAGAGCTCAGTCTGTGTATCCTACAGCAACTCTGCAGAGCTCAGTCTGTGTATCCTACAGCAACTCTGCAGAGCTCAGTCTGTGTATATGTATACTGCAGCAATACTGCGGAGCTCAGTCTGTGTGTCCTACAGCAACTCTGCAGAGCTCAGTCTGTGTGTCCTACAGCAACTCTGCGGAGCTCAGTCTGTGTATCCTACAGCAACTCTACGGAGCTCAGTCTGTGTGTCCTACAGCAACTCTACGGAGCTCAGTCTGTGTGTCCTACAGCAACTCTGCGGAGCTCAGTCTGTGTATATGTATCCTGCAGCAACTCTGCGGAGCTCAGTCTGTGTATATGTATACTGCAGCAATACTGCGGAGCTCAGTCTGTGTGTCCTACAGCAACTCTGCGGAGCTCAGTCTGTGTGTCCTACAGCAACTCTGCGGAGCTCAGTCTGTGTGTCCTACAGCAACTCTGCGGAGCTCAGTCTGTGTGTCCTACAGCAACTCTGCGGAGCTCAGTCTGTGTGTCCTGCAGCAACTCTGCGGAGCTCAGTCTGTGTATCCTGCAGCAACTCTGCGGAGCTCAGTCTGTGTATCCTGCAGCAACTCTGCGGAGCTCAGTCTGTGTATATGTATCCTGCAGCAACTCTGCGGAGCTCAGTCTGTGTATATGTATCCTGCAGCAGTACTGCGGAGCTCAGTCTGTGTATATGTATACTGCAGCAATACTGCGGAGCTCAGTCTGTGTGTCCTACAGCAACTCTGCGGAGCTCAGTCTGTGTATCCTACAGCAACTCTGCGGAGCTCAGTCTGTGTGGCCTACAGCAACTCTGCGGAGCTCAGTCTGTGTATCCTGCAGCAACTCTGCGGAGCTCAGTCTGTGTATCCTGGAGCAACTCTGCGGAGCTCAGTCTGTGTCCTACAGCAACTCTGCGGAGCTCAGTCTGTGTATCCTGCAGCAACTCTGCGGAGCTCAGTCTGTGTATCCTGCAGCAACTCTGCGGAGCTCAGTCTGTGTATATGTATCCTGCAGCAACTCTGCGGAGCTCAGTCTGTGTATATGTATCCTGCAGCAGTACTGCGGAGCTCAGTCTGTGTATATGTATACTGCAGCAATACTGCGGAGCTCAGTCTGTGTGTCCTACAGCAACTCTGCGGAGCTCAGTCTGTGTATCCTACAGCAACTCTGCGGAGCTCAGTCTGTGTGGCCTACAGCAACTCTGCGGAGCTCAGTCTGTGTATCCTGCAGCAACTCTGCGGAGCTCAGTCTGTGTATCCTGGAGCAACTCTGCGGAGCTCAGTCTGTGTATCCTGCAGCAACTCTGCGGAGCTCAGTCTGTGTATATGTATCCTGCAGCAACTCTGCGGAGCTCAGTCTGTGTATATGTATCCTGCAGCAGTACTGCGGAGCTCAGTCTGTGTATATGTATACTGCAGCAATACTGCGGAGCTCAGTCTGTGTGTCCTACAGCAACTCTGCGGAGCTCAGTCTGTGTATCCTACAGCAACTCTGCGGAGCTCAGTCTGTGTGGCCTACAGCAACTCTGCGGAGCTCAGTCTGTGTATCCTGCAGCAACTCTGCGGAGCTCAGTCTGTGTATCCTGGAGCAACTCTGCGGAGCTCAGTCTGTGTGTCCTGCAGCAACTCTGCGGAGCTCAGTCTGTGTGTCCTACAGCAACTCTGCGGAGCTCAGTCTGTGTGGCCTACAGCAACTCTGCGGAGCTCAGTCTGTGTATCCTACAGCAACTCTGCGAAGCTCAGTCTGTGTATATGTATACTGCAGCAATACTGCGGAGCTCAGTCTGTGTGTCCTACAGCAACTCTGCGGAGCTCAGTCTGTGTATATGTATACTGCAGCAATACTGCGGAGCTCAGTCTGTGTGTCCTACAGCAACTCTGCGGAGCTCAGTCTGTGTCCTACAGCAACTCTGCGGAGCTCAGTCTGTGTATCCTGCAGCAACTCTGCGGAGCTCAGTCTGTGTATCCTACAGCAACTCTGCGGAGCTCAGTCTGTGTATCCTACAGCAACTCTGCGGAGCTCAGTCTGTGTATCCTACAGCAACTCTGCGAAGCTCAGTCTGTGTATCCTACAGCAACTCTGCGGAGCTCAGTCTGTGTATATGTATACTGCAGCAATACTGCGGAGCTCAGTCTGTGTGTCCTACAGCAACTCTGCGGAGCTTAGTCTGTGTGTCCTACAGCAACTCTGCGGAGCTCAGTCTGTGTGTCCTACAGCAACTCTGCGGAGCTCAGTCTGTGTGTCCTACAGCAACTCTGCGGAGCTCAGTCTGTGTGTCCTACAGCAACTCTGTGGAGCTCAGTCTGTGTATATGTATCCTGCAGCAACTCTGCGGCGCTCAGTCTGCGTATATGTACACTGCAGCAACTCTGCGGAGCTCAGTCTGTGTATCCTGCAGCATGATTGCAGAGCTCAGTCTGTGTATCCTGCAGCATGACTGCAGAGCTCAGTCTGTGTATCCTGCAGCATGACTGCAGAGCTCAGTCTGTATCTGTACAGTACCCAGCAGCAATAAAAGAGCTCAATCTGGATATTGTCTATCCTGCAGTAAGATTGCAGAGCTCAG
This sequence comes from Pseudophryne corroboree, assembly GCF_028390025.1. Classification (NCBI taxonomy): domain Eukaryota; kingdom Metazoa; phylum Chordata; class Amphibia; order Anura; family Myobatrachidae; genus Pseudophryne; species Pseudophryne corroboree. The sequence continues at coordinate 35,614,135 of NC_086451.1, forward strand.
TAGTCTGGGTATATGTATCCTGCAGCAAGCCTGCGGAGCTCAGTAGTCTCTGTATATGTATCCTGCAGTAAGATTGCAGAGCTCAGTAGTCTGGGTATATGTATCCAGCAGTAAGATTGCAGAGCTCAGTAGTCTGTGTATATGTATCCTGCAGTAAGACTGCAGAGCTCAGTCTGTGTATATGTATCCTGAAGTAAGATTGCAGAGCTCAGTCTGTGTATATGTATCCTGAAGTAAGATTGCAGAGCTCAGTCTGTGTATATGTATCCTGCAGTAAGATTGCAGAGCTCAGTAATCTGGGTATATGTATCCTGCAGTAAGATTGCAGAGCTCAGTAGTCTGGGTATATGTATCCTGCAGTAAGATTGCAGAGCTCAGTAGTCTGTGTATATGTATCCTGCAGTAAGACTGCAGAGCTCAGTCTGTGTATATGTATCCTGAAGTAAGATTGCAGAGCTCAGTCTGTGTATATGTATCCTGAAGTAAGATTGCAGAGCTCAGTCTGTGTATATGTATCCTGCAGTAAGATTGCAGAGCTCAGTAATCTGGGTATATGTATCCTGCAGTAAGATTGCAGAGCTCAGTAGTCTGGGTATATGTATCCTGCAGTAAGATTGCAGAGCTCAGTAATCTGGGTATATGTATCCTGCAGTAAGATTGCAGAGCTCAGTCTGTGTATATATATTCTACAGTAAGATTGCAGAGCTCAGTCTGTGTATATGTATCCTGCAGTAAGATTGCAGAGCTCAGTAGTCTGGGTATATGTATCCTGCAGTAAGATTGCAGAGCTCAGTAATCTGGGTATATGTATCCTGCAGTAAGATTGCAGAGCTCAGTAGTCTGTGTATATGTATCCTGCAGTAAGATTGCAGAGCTCAGTAATCTGGGTATATGTATCCTGCAGTAAGATTGCAGAGCTCAGTCTGTGTATATATATTCTACAGTAAGATTGCAGAGCTCAGTCTGTGTATATGTATCCTGCAGTAAGATTGCAGAGCTCAGTCTGTGTATATATATTCTACAGTAAGATTGCAGAGCTCAGTCTGTATATGTATCCTGCAGAAAGATTACAGAGCTCAGTAGTCTGGGTATATGTATCCTGCAGTAAGATTGCAGAGCTCAGTAGTCTGTGTATATGTATCCTGCAGTAAGATTGCAGAGCTCAGTAGTCTGGGTACATGTATCCTGCAGTAAGATTGCAGAGCTCAGTAGTCTGGGTACATGTATCCTGCAGTAAGATTGCAGAGCTCAGTAGTCTGTGTATATGTATCCTGCAGTAAGATTGCAGAGCTCAGTAGTCTGGGTATATGTATCTTGCAGTAAGATTGCAGAGCTCAGTAGTCTGGGTATATGTATCTTGCAGTAAGATTGCAGAGCTCAGTCTGTGTATCCTGCAGCAAGTGGCGTCAGATCTGCGGCAGTCCTATAACAGTGGTAGGAGCAGTCTACAGGGCACTGTAGGGGAGGGGGAGGGGGGGGGGGGGGGTTTGCTGTGTGCTGGGGTCTTGTACACAAGGGCCTGTCATCAGGATCATGATACAGCTCTGTCACTCCGCTGCAGTGAAAAGTCGTGTATCTGGCCCCAGGCTGGTAGCAGGTTTACATGGCCAGCACAGATCGTCATGTGTTTGTTTCTTTATGGGTCATTTAACATGACTGGCCACACAGGCTGACAATTACAGCCTTGTTCCCTGTCTAATAATGAAGATCCATCTGCAAATGAGATTTATGGCTTTCCCTCTGCTGGCTGAACAACAATACCTATGATATAGCAATACGTCTGATATTACATACCTCATAATGATATGCCCCCAGCCCATAAATAATGTATGATTTACCTTGTGCTAACTCGTAAATGGGAGGACGATTCACTGCAAGCTTGGCAGCCATATAGTCAATCTCGGATTCTGGGCCACGGTCTTGCACTAAAGAAACCAGAAGAAAAATAAATATGATTGAAGTAAAATATAAGAGAAAGTGGAAAAATAGATCAAACGTTTCGGGATGTTAAAGCCAATTATTTTTAATATCTCAACAGCGAGCATCCAGTTTGCAATCTGCCGAGGTCACCAAATGTCTGTTGAGGTCAGTAAACATGGAGCATAGATGGATCATTGTCCCCTGATTGGTGAGGACTAAACTTGACACAATGTCGGCCATCTTGGGTCATTAATCAACAGCTGACGACGCACAATTATACATGAGGCATCATAGTTTTCGTACATCAATGGCTGCAAGAGTCTCTTTCAGTACACCTGCCAAAGTGAAAGGGTTAAAAGCCGCAGTATTTTTGTCACGGGGCAAAGGGAGACATCCATTGCCGCTTTAAGAGAAAAGGCTGAACCCACCCCCTGCCGAGACCACTCAAACCACTAATTATGTCTTCAAAAGGGACCTGCCCCAGGGATGCCCTCCCTGAAGCCTGTACAGCACAGAGGCCTTGTGGCTTGTAGGTCTTTACATAGGTCTGTTGTGACATATTGATCTATATCCAATAGTCTGGACTCTTACTTCTAAAGCTGGATGGGTTTAGTTTAAGATGGTTGGGTCACGTTTCATAAAAACAAATTTTATATCATGTTAACAGAACTCTTTATTGGCCTACACTCACAAGGCTCATTAAGAGGACGCATCCACTGGCAGCCATTTTGTTGACCGAGCCAACATTCAGCCTCTCAGTCTACTAGGAGCCAATGACACAACAGAGTGAAGCCGGATCAGTTCAAAATGGCCGCTGGAGCCAGTCGTAATATAAAAAAGTGTGCAAACAGGCTGAGGCGCTGTCTAAAATCCTCTACTGTGGCACTTGCACGGGTTATTGCCTAATCCCAATGTCAGTGGCAGGGAAAGGGGGGTAGAGATCATGGCCGCTCATTATAAGCCCTTGTTGTCACACTAGTGGAGGAAATGTGAGGTAATAAAGTGAAGAGGACAAGTGAATGACACACAGACTGTAAAAAACCTCAGCCACCAGCATCTGTAGATGAGGAAGAGCTGAACAAGTGGCAATAAAACATTATAGCGTATCCCTGTTCTCCCTATAACAGTAACAAGACGCTGGGAAATACTTCTGTGCACTTGTGCCGTCCCCAGGGAAACCGGAGAACACCACAAGCAGGTGACAGGAGGCGGCTAGATGGTCACCCGTTCTATATAATACTGCGGGACAATGCACACCCTACTGTAAATGGTATCGATATATCCTATGCATCGCCCGTTTGTGGTGTTATAATCCTATTGCAGCGATAGGCTGAATACTTCGGTTCACCAGACAAAACTATCTCCAGTGTCTGCAAGCAATGGACCCACTTCGGTGGCCATGACTGCTGAGCCCCGGAACGATTCAATTCCTAAAAACACACAGAGGAGACAGGCGTGCGGTATCGGTGCCTGCGGCCAATTCATTTTGTATATTTGATAGAACGGCTATAGCTGCCTGAAAAGACTGCAGGTGTCCTGGCTTAGTTAGCACATCACACCTCTGTTCCCAATATGGGAGTAAACAAGCCTCTTTCCTCTGCCTGAATAGGAGGAGAGCAAGGCGCTGTACACATGCTAATCAACCCTAGGGCAGGCTGGACTGGAACAGAGCAGATGGCTTGAGAAACAGGGCCGTCCAGGACCCCCCTCTGACACCCTACATGGGGCGTTCACTTGTGCGGCTGGGCCGATAGCTGTGTTTTGCAAACATGTCAAAGCAAAAAGGTAAAGGAAACACGGGCTCATTGTGCTTTACACCTGTACACAAGAGTAGCGGCAGTCATTGAAAGCTATTCTGTCACTATGGCTACCACAAGACAGCGACACACACTGGTCAAATCATTATTACACAATGACAGGAAGATACCGTTGGTCTTTTATGACATCTCATGTGCTAAATTTGGCAAGTAAATATACCAAAAATACATTGTTTTTGATAGAACCAATTATCAAGAGTATATAATGAATTTTTTGTTTCATCATAGCTTTATTGGTCATTTTACGTTAATAGTACTCATATCTATAGAGACTGTTTATTTAAGTCATTGGTTGGTAGGGTGCTAGATTTTATGAGAACTTGGCCATTAGGGGGCACTGTTCCATCATTAGAGTCTCTGGATAATAATAAGAAGTAACTTATGTTGGGGAGTGGGTGCGGAGAATGAATTATACACCTAGATTCACTGAAAGCGTATAGAACATAGTAGAAACGACCGTGTATAACTAACTGGTAGGACGGAGGATTGTTGAGCTCCTGACAATAGAACAAAGCTCTTTGGTGTTCGTGACGGAGACAAGAAAATATCAGGGACAGAGAGATGACCATGAGGCGGTGGTGACGCTAATCCCATTTGCCCCCACACATTCTCAGACCGCTACTGTATGGAGCACGTATTCTGGGACATCCTCTTGTGTTTAGCTAACAACCTGGTTGATAAAAAATAACAGACTACCCTCAATTCTCCACCCCACTGTTTAACCGTCTCAGGTAAACACAAACACACAATGGGCCACAGACCTGATGCTGTATCATTATCACACTGCTGCAGTCAGAGATCTGACACATTGGGGAACATTTACTAAGCAGTGATAAGAGCGGAGAAGTGAGCCAGTGGAGAAATTTCCCCATCAACCAATCAGCAGCTCTGTATCATTTTATAGTATGCAAATTATAGATATTACTTCAGTGCTGATTGGTTGCCATGGGCACTTCTCTACTGGCTCACTTCTCCGCTCTTATCACTGCTTAGTAAATGTCCCCCATTGTTCCAAGTTGAACAGTTGTCAGGGATAGAACGAACTGTAGCCAATCAGATCCTCAGTATGGTCCCAGCAGCAGGAGAGGAGTGTAGGTGACAGTGACCTGTCCACTCCAGTATTGTCTAAGTGAGGACAGGGCTGCATGTGACAGGGCCAGTGACATGATGTGAGGAGGGGAATGGAGGCAGCAGGAGGCCACTGACTGAAAGTTATATAGTGGGAGGAGCAGGGTCCCCAGCAGCACAGAGTATATCAGGAGATGAGTGATGTGTCAGTGAGGACAGGGCTGCATGTGACAGGAGCAGTGACATGATGTGAGGAGGGGAATGGAGGCAGCAGGAAGCCACTGACTGAAAGTTATATAGTGGGAGGAGCAGGGTCCCCAGCAGCACAGAGTATATCAGGAGAGGAGTGATGTGTCAGTGAGGACAGGGCTGCATGTGACAGGGGCAGTGACATGATGTGAGGAGGGGAATGGAGGCAGCAGGAAGCCACTGACTGAAAGTTATATAGTGGGAGGAGCAGGATCCCCAGCAGCACAGAGTATATCAGGAGATGAGGGATGTGACAGTGAGGACAGGGCTGCATGTGACAGGGGCAGTGACATGATGTGAGGAGGGGAATGGAGGCAGCAGGAGGCCACTGACTGAAAGTTATATAGTGGGAGGAGCAGGGTCCCCAGCAGCACAGAGTATATCAGGAGATGAGTGATAGTTATATAGTGGAAGGAGGAGGGTTCCCAGCAGCACAGAGTATATCAGGAGATGAGTGATGTGTAAGCATGCGACAGGCACAGGGACATGATTAATGAACAGGTCTGCACGGTAATGTGAGAAAAATGTAGTGTTAAGAATATAGTGCATCTATACACAATGAGGTGAAAAATCCGTATTAATATGCAGGAATTAAAAATGTGTCCAATAATTCCCCCCCCCAAGGTCTTAAACACACACACACACACACACACACACACACACACACACACACACACACACACACACTTATTATTATTACAGATAGTAGGGATTATAGACATGCACTCACTGGTAGGAATGGGGGGGGGGATGAGGGGGGAGTCAGGAGAGGTCAATCAGATCACTGTAATTACATTACTGTAGAAGAGAGATGTTATCTGTCTGTGTACCTAGCAGAAAGGAGAGCGGAATCAGGTAGTGTTAGCAGGGAGCCCAGGACGGAGGTCCTATATCTGTACATACAAAGCAGGGAGCCCAGGACGGAGGTCCTATACCTGTACATACAAAGCAGGGAGCAGAGGACGGAGGTCCTATACTTGTACATACAAAGCAGGGAGCCCAGGACGGAGGTCCTATATCTGTACATACAAAGCAGGGAGCCCAGGACGGAGGTCCTATACCTGTACATACAAAGCAGGGAGCCCAGGACGGAGGTCCTATACCTGTACATACAAAGCAGGGAGCCCAGGACGGAGGTCCTATACCTGTACATACAAAGCAGGGAGCCCAGGACGGAGGTCCTATATCTGTACATACAAAGCAGGGAGCACAGGACGGAGGTCCTATACCTGTACATACAAAGCAGGGAGCCCAGGACGGAGGTCCTATACCTGTACATACAAAGCAGGGAGCAGAGGACGGAGGTCCTATACTTGTACATACAAAGCAGGGAGCCGAGGACGGAGGTCCTATACCTGTACATACAAAGCAGGGAGTCCAGGACGGAGGTCCTATATCTGTACATACAAAGCAGGGAGCCCAGGACGGAGGTCCTATACCTGTACATACAAAGCAGGGAGCACAGGACGGAGGTCCTATATCTGTACATACAAAGCAGGGAGCCCAGGACGGAGGTCCTATACCTGTACATACAAAGCAGGGAGCAGAGGACGGAGGTCCTATACCTGTACATACAAAGCAGGGAGCAGAGGACGGAAGTCCTATACTTGTACATACAAAGCAGGGAGCCCAGGACGGAGGTCCTATACCTGTACATACAAAGCAGGGAGCCCAGGACGGAGGTCCTATATCTGTACATACAAAGCAGGGAGCCCAGGACGGAGGTCCTATACCTGTACATACAAAGCAGGGAGCACAGGACGGAGGTCCTATACCTGTACATACAAAGCAGGGAGCACAGGACGGAGGTCCTATATCTGTACATACAAAGCAGGGAGCACAGGACGGAGGTCCTATATCTGTACATACAAAGCAGGGAGCACAGGATGGAGGTCCTATACCTGTACATACAAAGCAGGGAGCCGAGGATGGAGGTCCTATACTTGTACATACAAAGCAGGGAGCCCAGGACGGAGGTCCTATATCTGTACATACAAAGCAGGGAGCCGAGGACGGAGGTCCTATACCTGTACATACAAAGCAGGGAGCCCAGGACGGAGGTCCTATATCTGTACATACAAAGCAGGGAGCCCAGGACGGAGGTCCTATATCTGTACATACAAAGCAGGGAGCCCAGGACGGAGGTCCTATACCTGTACATACAAAGCAGGGAGCCCAGGACGGAGGTCCTATACCTGTACATACAAAGCAGGGAGCCCAGGACGGAGGTCCTATACCTGTACATACAAAGCAGGGAGCCCAGGACGGAGGTCCTATACCTGTACATACAAAGCAGGGAGCCCAAGACGGAGGTCCTATATCTGTACATACAAAGCAGGGAGCCCAGGACGGAGGTCCTATATCTGTACATACAAAGCAGGGAGCCCAGGACGGAGGTCCTATACCTGTACATACAAAGCAGGGAGCCCAGGACGGAGGTCCTATATCTGTACATACAAAGCAGGGAGCCCAGGACGGAGGTCCTATACCTGTACATACAAAGCAGGGAGCCCAGGACGGAGGTCCTATACCTGTACATACAAAGCAGGGAGCCAAGGACGGAGGTCCTATACCTGTACATACAAAGCAGGGAGCACAGGACGGAGGTCCTATACCTGTACATACAAAGCAGGGAGCCCAGGACGGAGGTCCTATATCTGTACATACAAAGCAGGGAGCCGAGGATGGAGGTCCTATATCTGTACATACAAAGCAGGGAGCCCAGGACGGAGATCCTATACTTGTACATACAAAGCAGGGAGCCCAGGACGGAGGTCCTATACCTGTACATACAAAGCAGGGAGCACAGGACGGAGGTCCTATATCTGTACATACAAAGCAGGGAGCCCAGGACGGAGGTCCTATACCTGTACATACAAAGCAGGGAGCCCAGGACGGAGGTCCTATATCTGTACATACAAAGCAGGGAGCCGAGGATGGAGGTCCTATACTTGTACATACAAAGCAGGGAGCCCAGGACGGAGGTCCTATACCTGTACATACAAAGCAGGGAGCCCAGGACGGAGGTCCTATACCTGTACATACAAAGCAGGGAGCCCAGGACGGAGGTCCTATACCTGTACATACAAAGCAGGGAGCCCAGGACGGAGGTCCTATACCTGTACATACAAAGCAGGGAGCCCAGGACGGAGGTCCTATATCTGTACATACAAAGCAGGGAGCCCAGGACGGAGGTCCTATACCTGTACATACAAAGCAGGGAGCCCAGGACGAAGGTCCTATACCTGTACATACAAAGCAGGGAGCACAGGACGGAGGTCCTATACCTGTACATACAAAGCAGGGAGCCCAGGACGGTGGTCCTATACCTGTACATACAAAGCAGGGAGCCCAGGACGGAGGTCCTGTACATACAAAGCAGGGAGCCCAGGACGGAGGTCCTATATCTGTACATACAAAGCAGGGAGCCCAGGACGGAGGTCCTATACCTGTACATACAAAGCAGGGAGCCCAGGACGGAGGTCCTATATCTGTACATACAAAGCAGGGAGCCCAGGACGGAGGTCCTATACCTGTACATACAAAGCAGGGAGCCCAGGACGGAGGTCCTATATCTGTACATACAAAGCAGGGAGCCCAGGACGGAGGTCCTATATCTGTACATACAAAGCAGGGAGCCCAGGACGGAGGTCCTATATCTGTACATACAAAGCAGGGAGCCCAGGACGGAGGTCCTGTACATACAAAGCAGGGAGCCCAGGACGGATGTCCTATATCTGTACACAGATCCTATCTATAACTTTAATACATAATAAAGTAAAGCCTGTAATATCTGCTAAAATGAGTTTTATACAAGACACAAAGACACACCCCAAGGTGAAATGTTTATCACCACCTGGACGTATGATCAAAGGATTACCTGTTGTCACCTCACTCCAGACAGCTAATACACAAGCATTATTTACTGACCAAATACAGACGGGCTGCCTCCCTGGACGCAGTGGGACATACAGAAAAGTGTAGCCCCTTTGAAGTTCCTATAGATAAAAATTACATGTTTTTTTGCTAATTAAATAGCTAAAAATAATCTCAGCATTATTACAGTAGCTTTGTAAAGTGTGTTACAAAATACACCCAACAGCAAATATAGTAAGATTCTGGGGGATTCAATTACCTACCCAAAGATAGTAGCAAGACCATATTTTATATACAAGTTCTGCAAGGTTTTATGCACCTGTGACTGTGGCTCCGGTAGGTTGCACTAATGTGGCCCTTTAGCACATCTTACTGACCTACAAATGAAATGTATCCAGAATACACAGCTTCACCCTGGGCAGTACCTAGTAATATATACATTTTTAAAGTGTTTTTGTTGTTGTTGTAGGTTTTCAGTGCAATGCAGCTAGAGCACCCTCTAGTGGCCCAGACTGCAAATACAATTATTCTAGTGCCTGCAAGCATATTGCATGTTCAGGTTATTAACATAATAATTTGTGTATTTTGTCTGCACTTCTCTAGCGGTATTGCAGAGTATGAGACAGTCCGGTAACTACCGGCTGTCCAGAATGGCACTCTGCAGGGGCACTGCCCAGCTCAGCCACCCAACGCCAGAGAAGGCTCTGTTGCCAAATGACCACAGCCTTGCCTTTTGGTCCGAGCTCCTGGCTTTGGGCTCCATCACAGAGCCTCCATGATGTTGTGGCCTAGAAGTGCTGCACGCATGACATCATGGCGCCATGATGCATCTGAGCAAGTCCTTCACTTTGCCAAGTCTACCTGGGCTGCTGTATACACCACTGTACGGGGGTTCCACTTCTATTACAGGATATGGAAATCACGCCCATGGAGCAATTAGGAATAGAATTGCAACCACTGATTTGACGTAACAATACACCATTACCATATTTACTAACACGAAGTCACACCATTCCATGCAATACCATGGGGCTGGGGGGAATATTTGTACTTTTGGCTTTCTGACAGTCTTCTGATGGTAGATTAAAAACTGTTCTATAACAAAAAAGAACCGCACCTTCCCATGCACACCGTGACGCTGTATATCTGGATGTAGGTCACAATCAGCCGTATCTAATAAATGCACAATTTAGTCACTTCTGACCAAGCCGGTGACAGATTTGGCCTGTATCTAGATCAGAATGCACCAATCTGGAGCCATCGCTACCTAATCGTAATGTAATGGTCAGTAGACAGATGGGACACGCTGCCGGTACGTTTGGGAATCCGCTACAGGTAGCATGGGGCGTCTCATGATCCGTTTGTTCGCTGTGTGACAGAACCTGTACCACTCTGCCTATACACAAGTAACTTATTTGGGGGCCCATTTATCAACGAGTGACAAAACCTGTTGCACATGATAAATGGTGCTCCAGCCAATCAGCTCCCAGCTGTCACATCGAACAGTCACTATACCATATATCCTATCTCCAGGCTGGACAGTCAGCAATCTATACATCATTCCTCCACGCTGGACAGTCACCACCCCATACATCCTACCTCCATCCTGGACAGTCACCACTCCATACATCCTACCTCCATCCTGGACAGTCACCACCCCATACATCCTACCTCCATCCTGGACAGTCACCACCCCATACATCCTACCTCCATCCTGGACAGTCACCACCCCATGTATCCTACCTCCATGCTGGACAGTCGCCACTCTATACATCATTCCTCCATGCCAGACAGTCACCGCTCTATACATCCTATCTCCATGCCGGACAGTCACTACCCCATACATCCTACCTCCATCCTGGACAGTCATTACTATACATCCTTCCTCCAGGCTGGACAGTCACCACCCCATACATCCTACCTCCATGCTGGACAGTCATTGCTCTATATATCCTTCATCCAGGCTGGACAGTCACCATCCCATACATCCTACCTCCATGCTGGACAGTCATTGCTCTATACATCCTTCCTCCAGGCTGGACAGTCACCACTCCATACATCCTACCTCCATCCTGGACAGTCACCACCCCATACATACTACCTCCATCCTGGACAGTCACCACCCCATACATCCTACCTCCATGCCGGACAGTCACCACCCCATACATTCTACCTCCATGCTGGACAGTCACCACCCCATACAACCTTCCTCCATGCCGGACAGTCACCGCTCTATACATTCTATCTCCATGCCGGACAGTCACCGCTCTATACATCCTACCTCCATGCCGGAGAGTCACCACCCCATGCATCCTACTTCCATGCTGGACAGTCACCGCTCTATAAATCCTACCTCCATGCTGGACAGTCACCACTCTATACATTCTATCTGCATGCTGGACAGTCACCACCCCAGTCATCCTACCTCCATGCTGGACAGTCACTACCCCATACATCCTACCTCCATCCTGGACAGTCATTACTCTATACATCCTTCCTCCAGGCTGGACAGTCACCACTCCATACATACTACCTCCATGCCGGACAGTCACCACCCAATACATCCTACCTCCATGCCGGACAGTCACCACCCCATACATTCTACCTCCATGCTGGACAGTCACCACACCCCATACAACCTTCCTCCATGCCGGACAGTCACCGCTCTATACATTCTATCTCCATGCCGGACAGTCACCGCTCTATACATCCTACCTCCATGCCGGAGAGTCACCACCCCATGTATCCTACCTCCATGCTGGACAGTTACCACTCTATACATCCTACCTCCATGCTGGACAGTCACCACCCCATACATCCTACCTCCATGCCGGAGAGTCACCACCCCATACATCCTACCTCAAATGTGGACAGTCACCACCCCATACATCCTACCTCCATGCTGGACAGTCACCACTCTATACATCCTACCTCCATGCTGGACAGTCACCACCCCATACATCCTACCTCCATGCTGGACAGTCACCGCCCCATACATCCTACCTCCATGCTGGACAGTCACCGCTCTATACATCCTACCACCATGCCAGACAGTCCCCACTCCATGAATCCAGTCACCACTCTATATATACTATATATATATATATATATATAGATCCATGCTGGACAGTCACTCATTACTCCACCAGTGGACTCCATAACATCACTACTCCCACTGTATCCTTAATGGCAGCAGCTATGGGATTACCACAATGGCTCTGTTTCCAAGCAGTAAGAATGACAGCAAAGAAAACAACATAGTTACCGAGGTTGAAAAGAGGCAAAATGCCCATCGGGTTCAACCTGTATTCTGTGTTAAGCTGTTCATATTATAATGCACCTGCTGAAGTGATGGTTTAGTACCAACTGACAACTATGATTCATACCACTCCCAGGTATTAATGTCACTATGTTAAATGCTATAACTCTGGATACTTTTCCAGTTAAAAATTTGTCCAATCCGTTTTTAAATGCATTTACAGAGTCCGCCATTATTACCTGCACCGGCAGAGAGTTCCAAATCTTTATTGCCCTTACCGTGAAGAACTCTTTCCTACGTTGTGTACGGAATTTTCTCTCCTCTAGCCTCAGCGAGTGCCCACGTGTCCTATACAGAATTCTTTTAATAAACAAGTCCCCTGCTAACTCCTTATAATGACCCTTTACATATGTGAAGGTATTAATAATGTCTCCTCTTAGATGCCTCTATTCCAGTGTATACATATTTAACCTAGTAAGCCTTTCCTCGCACTCCAGTGTCTCTAACCCATCAATCAATTTAGTAGCTCGCCTTTGAACTCTTTCTAGTTGACCGATATATTTTTTATAATATGGTGCCCAAAACTGAACACAATATTCCAGGTGTGGACGTACCAATGATTTGTACAGCGGCAGAATTACATCCTCGTCCCTTGTCTCAATTCCCCGATTTATGCATGCGAGCACTTTACTTGCCTTCTTTACTGCACTTTGACATTGTGCACTGTTATTAAGCCTATTATCTATGAGTACCCCCAAATCTTTTTCCACCACAGTTACCCCTATATTTTCCCCATTTACAGTGTAGGACGCATGTGTGTGTTTTTTTGTCCCAAAATGCATAACTCTGCATTTTTCTATATTGAACCTCATTTCCCATTTACACACCCAGGTTTCAAGTTTAAATAAGTCATTCTGCGGAGACTCCACATCACTTTCTGAATTAATTACCTTACACAGTTTTGTATCATCTGCAAAGATTGACACTGTGCTGTCCAGGCCTATTCCTAGATCATTAATAAATAACATGATAACCACCTACGCCAAATGGCAGATACATACAGTAGCACCCGGGTAGCATGGAAGGAAACTCCGTCTGCATAACCAGAAGATGCTGGAGGACAGCGGATCACTCCGCTAACGCTCCTCAAACAATCCAACCGCCATGCTCAGAAATCTATAGCGGCGGTTAATGCCTTAACTTCCAAATAGCCACATATGTTCTAACCCTCCACCATCATCATCCCACTACCATATGTGTCAGGCGTTCCCCACAACTATTAGATAGTAAGCTCATTGGCCCGGGGCCACCTTTTTCTTTTGCTTCATATCATTCTACGCAATTTGTGTCACGATGGTCTCAATGCACGGGGCTGCGTTACCGGTCGGCGCTTTATAAACATATTTTAATGATATTGTACTGGATGTATACACATCACCGCGTCCCACTACACATGCAAAGTGCAGAGCAGTACTGTGACGCAGAGCATGACGGTATTACGCGTCCTGGTGTACAGCGCCGGACACACGCACGGCTCTCACAGAGAGGCAACACAAACACATCAGGCATTAAACAGCTGCTGGCACCGACCCCAACACAACACCAGTCACAGACACACTTACCTTTGTGGTGTCGGAATCCGTGCTCTCTGAAGTGTAGGTGATAGGCGGATGCCAGGGGCCAGAGGGCGCACAGACACTTTGCGAGGAGGAGGTAGGTGGCTTGCATACTGCCGGCGAGGGCAGGTAAAGTAAGGCAGCTGGGAGACGTGAGGAGGATAAGGCACAGGCCCTGCAGCACTGCCTGACGTGTGCTCGCTCTCTGTGAGCTCAGACTGTGTGGGAAGCAGGGAACTCTCTGCTGTTCCCACGCACTGGAGCAGCAGCCAATCAGAGGACGGAGCTGGGATATCATCTCCGAGAGGGGACCATCATCAGCTCAGTATGCCGACAGGTAGAGCGTCCCGGCGCAAGCGTACGCATTATATAACATTACTGTGACAGCACATGGCAGCCAGCCATACTCACATGCACAGTTATTATTAATTGTTCTTTATATAACACTCACACACCACGGACAATGATCATTCCTTCCCAGCATTCCCTGCCCCAGGGGGGCAGCACTCTATAGAGAAAGGCTAATATGTAAGAAACTGGTAATAAATAATGACCATATAAGGATCTGCCATAGGACTCCTGGTCCACAGGACACACGGGAGGCAATCAATTTGCCGGCTGTCAGAATACAGACGCCGGAATCCCGACAGCCGACAATGCGGACAGCCGGAATACCAGCTCACAGGGGCTATTCCCACTCGTGATTGTCCGCGAGCCCGCAAGGGGACTCATAACGCTTGCCCCGCTGCCAGAATTCAGGCAATCGGGATACTGACAGGCGCCATACCGCCCACCGAGATGACATATATATTCCGTATCCACACACATACTGTATATCACACATACAGCATAATATGGAAAAGGAAACTTAGGGACAAAGAGATGTTTTCTATTTATATATTGGCACAAATTTATGCAGCGCTGTACAGAGAATGCTCTTTATTCGTGTCAGTCCCTGCACCGTTGGAGCTTACAATCTAAAATCCCTAACATACCAGCGCTCACACACATACACACAAGGGTTAATGCTGGTCAGAATCCAGTTTAAACTACTAGTATGGAGGGGGGCACATACAAACCCCATAAAGGCGCAAGAAGACAATGAATTTGAGAGCAGCACGCTGTTTGGGCTATTCTCAGAGTGCCTGGGATCTGTTGGGGGACACAGAGACATACGCACCCTCCCCACCGGCATTACCAAGGCTATAGCAGAACGCAGGCTTCACGTCTCACACAGCGGCTCGCACTACATCACACTCTATTTATAAAAGCTTTGCCTGGGTGACACCAGCCGGCAGATTCTGCCAGACAGATTTGTGGTGGTGAAGCACAACCTTGAAGATGAGCTATCACGCTGTCACACACACAGCACACTCATACCCTGCCTGCGTACTGGAGGGAGAGAGTGTGGGATTTCACATTCACGGGGGGCTCCTTCAGCCTGGATGCCAGAACGAGACCCCCCCCCCCCCCAGAGCTCATTACTGAGTCAGAGATCTGGGCAACGCTCCTTTCTCTAGCAACAGACAAATGGAGCACCCCCCCCCCCCCCAGCACCATCTGAAGTCGCCTACACACTCTGTACGGTTTTATTTTAGATTCTGGACGAATTATTTGGCAAAAGCAATCTTGAGAGAGAGAGAGAGAGAGAGTTTCAATAGGCGACAAAATTATCCTTGCAACAATTAATATTAAACAGGTACCATCGCAGAATGACCTAACTCTGAAAAACGCATAATGTGGTCGCAATTTCGGATGTCTACTGTGATCGTAAGTCCTGTGCGGCTATCCGCCCATATTCTGTGTCTTATACCTCTCCGGCACCGCCAGAGCAGACGCCATCATTATTAAGCGCGCTTACACCTAACCCTATGCTAGGCGCAGAAAATGCGGCTGAAAATGACGCACTGTGCATAAGCACCACTTGCAGTAGGCTGCAGCTCTGGATACACACAAGCGGGACGCTACTCTTACTAGCAAAGACCCACTCGGTATCGCCTATTCAGCCGTCGGCGGGGAAACGGAGATGCGTCCAACTCAGATGCGCATGTCCGCTGTGATATGTGCGAGATGAGGTCACATTCAGACCTTATTGTGACTCATAATCAGGCCCTATAAGCTTGTAGCTGTATTGAAGAGCACTGCCATCTGCGTAAAGACACCCACAAGCTTATCAGTATCACTGACCCCAAAATCCCTGGGCTAAAGAAAGGAAATAGACTCATACAAGTGCTGAAAATTCAATATGACCGGAAGGACATATCTATCTTTAAAGTGCAATCCTACGCATACCTTTTAATATAAAATCTTATATGTTTATGTCAGATGTAATATCCCCATCTGTGCAATTACCATGACAACCACAGTCACATGGCAAAAGTTGTAGCAGGAGCGTCTTTGGAATGTTCGTAGCAAGAACCCCTTGAATACGGTGTACAATTCTGGGCACCATACTACAAAAAGGATATCATGGAGCTTGAAAAGGTGAAGAGGAGGGCGACCAAACTAATTAAGAGCATGGAGACACTGGAGTACGAGGAAAGGCTTGCAAGGCTAGGCATGTTTACAATGGAAAAGAGAAGACTAAGAGGGGACATGATCAAAATCTACAAATATATAATGGGACAATACACAGAGCTGGCGCGGGACCTGTATTTGGTTAGATCAACACAGAGAACTCGTGGACACTCGCTTAGGTAGAGGAGAGAAGATTCTGCACATCACGGCGCAAAGGTTTTTTCACGGTAAGGACAATACGTGTGTGGAACTCCCTGCCTGAGGTAGTTGTAATGGCCGACTCAGTCAACACCTTTAAGAATGGGTTAGATAAATTCCTAATGGATAAGGATATCCAGGGTTATGGTGCATAGTCACGCACTATAGATACTACAAAAAGAGGGTACAACGCTACGGCTGACATCAGCATCAGTCAAAACTTTAGACCAAATAAACCTGCTCAGGAGACCACAAATAGGTTGAACTCGATGGACAAATTGTCTTTTTTCAACCTCAGATACTATGTATGTAACATGGCAAAAGTTGTAGCAAGTGTGTCTTTGGAATGTTCGTAGCAAGAACCCCGCCCCATAAACTTCCACTGTGTGACCACCAAGGAGATTGGTGACTGAGTGGCTCAGACTAAAAGGGAAATTCAATTGTTGGCAATGTTTATTAACGGCAAGTGCTGTACTACTGTAGCATGAAGCTGAAGCCTCTGTCAGGAGTCGGGAGTAGCTACCCCATTTCGGAGTATTCACTTTGAAAATCTGATCTGTGGGGCAGATTCATGCGGCTGCCACTGATCTTGCTATGAACATTAAAAAGACTCTCTTTCAACATTTTGCCATGTGACTGTGGTTGTCACGGCAATTGCATCAGCATCAGATTTACTTAGAATGGCTTCCTTAAAATGGGGCTACTATTTGTGGAGGGAGGTAGCACGCTATGGCACTAGATCACAGCTGTAGAGGGAATTATGGGTAACGCTCAATAATCAATGTTGTCAACTAGTTCTGCTTTAATAAAGGGTAAAGAATGAAAAGAAGCGTTTAGCAGATCCGTGTTATAGTGAATAAAGCCGTATTAAGATATGATATAAAGCAGGTTCACATTAGCGTAGGATATTAAGACATAAATCCTGTTAACTAGTCCACAGTATTTACTGTAGTGTATTATTCCCAGGATAACTCCTGGTTATCACGGAGACAGAGACTCGGCAGGCAGCAGATTTTCATCAATCATTGATGCTGATGTCTCTGCTGAGATGAGAAACAATTCAATCTCATTAATCCACAATACAAACCTGATAACAATGGCTCACAGCTTTCCACATCAAGAAAAGTACCACTGTGGGCGGACACATCCATAGATAACTTACGGCTTCCCCAGCTGTTGCAGAACTATATATACACCTACAATAGCTGTGGGGGCATGCTGGGATTTGCAGTTCCCAACAGCTGGTGAGAAAACATAGTTAAGCTTTGTATTATCTCGATGTCATCTGTCAATTTGTGGCTTGCTTATTTTCCAATCATTACTTTGTGCAATTATCAGTCTGAGAGCGATAAAATAATCCCAAAATTTTGAAAAAACAAGGAGTATACTGAAAAGGGCCACAAGGTGGCGCTGCAAGCACAGTATCCTGTGATCTGTGTTACTAGCAGATGTAAAGGGGAAAGGGCTGCTTGTAGGGACACCAGGAGCAAAACACGCAGCTACGTACAGAGCCGCATCCCGCTCTGGTCTTGTAATACTCTGAGCGCTGGTGATCGGATCCCAATCACGGAGTCAATTTTAACGAATTGAACCTTGGAAATATATCTGCATACATTCCACACGCACACACACACACTACTTCAGCCTGTGGCCCCTGCAAACACACTGGGAGAGATTCAATTAAGAGCAGGGTTTTCGGCACGAGCAACATCGGTGCATAGTACGTACGACCGATTCTGAGTCGGCCGGATCTCTGACGGATCTCACTTTGCGTGAAATGGTCTCAAACTGGGCGACAACACACAAGAGATCTCATGGGAGTTGTTCAGGAAAATGAAATTGCAGGTGCACACTCTAAGCACTACGAACACGGATAGTCGAAACAAAAATGATAAATATACGATGAATATGGAGTATAAACGAGGTTCTTCGGATGTTTGGCCAAAAATGTATGTCCATCATCAGATGGGTCCTAACATCCCTAATACTAACACATTATGTCAGTGCTATAATAGTGGCCATTCTAATATACAGACAGCAATACAGGAACTTGTGCCGATTAAAGCCACCATAGGGCAGATGGCAGGGGTGCTCTGTATTTGTGAAAATAAGAATTTACTTACCGATAATTCTATTTCTCGTAGTCCGTAGTGGATGCTGGGGACTCCGTAAGGACCATGGGGATTAGCGGCTCCGCAGGAGACAGGGCACAAAAGTAAAAGCTTTAGGATCAGGTGGTGTGCACTGGCTCCTCCCCCTATGACCCTCCTCCAAGCCTCAGTTAGGATACTGTGCCCGGACGAGCATACACAATAAGGAAGGATTTTGAATCCCGGGTAAGACTCATACCAGCCACACCAATCACACTGTACAACCTGTGATCTGAACCCAGTTAACAGCATGATAACAGCGGAGCCTCTGAAAAGATGGCTCACAACAATAATAACCCGATTTTTGTAACAATAACTATGTACAAGTATTGCAGACAATCCGCACTTGGGATGGGCGCCCAGCATCCACTACGGACTACGAGAAATAGAATTATCGGTAAGTAAATTCTTATTTTCTCTGACGTCCTAAGTGGATGCTGGGGACTCCGTCAGGACCATGGGGATTATACCAAAGCTCCCAAACGGGCGGGAGAGTGCGGATGACTCTGCAGCACCGAGTGAGAGAACTCCAGGTCCTCCTCAGCCAGGGTGTGCCCCTGACCAAGTAGCAGCTCGGCAAAGTTGTAAAGCCGAGACCCCTCGGGCAGCCGCCCAAGATGAGCCCACCTTCCTTGTGGAATGGGCATTTACATATTTTGGCTGTGGCAGGCCTGCCACAGAATGTGCAAGCTGAATTGTACTACACATCCAACTAGCAATCGTCTGCTTAGAAGCAAGAGCACCCAGTTTGTTGGGTGCATACAGGATAACAGCAAGTCAGTTTTCCTGACTCCAGCCGTCCTGGAAACTATATTTTCAGGGCCCTGATAATATCTAGCAACTTGGAGTCCTCCAAGTCCCTAGTAGCCGCAGGTACCACAATAAGCTGGTTCAGGTGAAACGCTGACACCACCTTAGGGAGAAACTGGGGACGAGTCCGCAGCTCTGCCCTGTCCGAATGGACAATCAGATATGGGCTATTGTGAGACAAAGCCGCCAATTCTGACACTCGCCTGGCCGAGGCCAGGGCCAACATCATGGTCACTTTCCATGTGAGATATTTCAAATCCACAGATTTGAGCGGTTTAACCCAATGTGATTTGAGGAATCCTAGAACTACGTTGAGATCCCACAGTGCCACTGGAGGCACAAAAGGGGGTTGTATATGCAGTACTCCCTTGACAAACTTCTGGACTTCAGGAACTGAAGCCAATTCTTTCTGGAAGAAAATCGACAGGGCCGAAATTTGAACCTTAATGGACCCCAATTTGAGGCCCATAGACACTCCTGTTTGCAGGAAATGCAGGAATCGACCGAGTTGAAATTTCTTCGTGGGGCCTTCCTGGCCTCACACCACGCAACATATTTTCGCCACATGTGGTGATAATGTTGTGCGGTCACCTCCTTCCTGGCTTTGACCAGGGTAGGAATGACCTCTTCCGGAATGCCTTTTTCCCTTAGGATCCGGCGTTCAACCGCCATGCCGTCAAACGCAGCCGCGGTAAGTCTTGGAACAGACATGGTACTTGCTGAAGCAAGTCCCTTCTTAGCGGCAGAGGCCATGAGTCCTCTGTGAGCATCTCTTGAAGTTCCGGGTACCAAGTCCTTCTTGGCCAATCCGGAGCCACGAGTATAGTTCTTACTCCTCTACGTCTTATAATTCTCAGTACCTTAGGTATGAGAAGCAGAGGAGGGAACACATACACCGACTGGTACACCCACGGTGTTACCAGAACGTCCACAGCTATTGCCTGAGGGTCTCTTGACCTGGCGCAATACCTGTCCAGTTTTTTGTTCAGGCGGGACGCCATCATGTCCACCTTTGGTCTTTCCCAACGGTTCACAATCATGTGGAAGACTTCCCGATGAAGTCCCCACTCTCCCGGGTGGAGGTCGTGCTGAGGAAGTCTGCTTCCCAGTTGTCCACTCCCGGAATGAACACTGCTGACAGTGCTATCACATGATTTTCCGCCCAGCGAAGAATCCTTGCAGTTTCTGCCATTGCCCTCCTGCTTCTTGTGCCGCCCTGTCTGTTTACGTGGGCGACTGCCGAGATGTTGTCCCACTGGATCAATACCGGCTGACCTTGAAGCAGAGGTCTTGCTAAGCTTAGAGCATTGTAAATTGCTCTTAGCTCCAGTATATTTATGTGGAGAGAAGTCTCCAGACTTGATCACACTCCCTGGAAATTTTTTCCTTGTGTGACTGCTCCCCAGCCTTTCAGGCTGGCATCCGTGGTCACCAGGACCCAGTCCTGAATGCCGAATCTGTGGCCCTTTAGTAGATGAGCACTCTGCAGCCACCACAGAAGAGACACCCTTTTCCTTGGAGACAGGGTTATCCGCTGATGCATCGGAAGATGCGATCCGGACCATTTTTCCAGCAGATCCCACTGAAAAGTTCTTGCGTGAAATCTGCCGAATGGAATCGCTTCGTAAGAAGCCACCATTTTTCCCAGGACCCTTGTGCAATGATGCACTGACACTTTTCCTGGTTTTAGGAGGTTCCTGACTAGCTCGGATAACTCCCTGGCTTTCTCCTCCGGGAGAAACACCTTTTTCTGGACTGTGTCCAGAATCATCCCTAGGAACAGCAGACGTGTCGTCGGAGACAGCTGCGATTTTGGAATATTTAGAATCCACCCGTGCTGTCGTAGAACTACTTGAGATAGTGCTACTCCGACCTCCAACTGTTCTCTGGACCTTGCCCTTATCAGGAGATCGTCCAAGTAAGGGATAATTAAGACGCCTTTTCTTTGAAGAAGAATCATCATTTCGGCCATTACCTTGGTAAAGGCCCGGGGTGCCGAGGACAATCCAAACGGCAGCGTCTGAAACTGATAGTGACAGTTTTGTACCACGAACCTGAGGTACCCTTGGTGAGAAGGGCAAATTGGGACATGGAGGTAAGCATCCTTGATGTCCAGGGACACCATATAGTCCCCTTCTTCCTGGTTCGCTATCACTGCTCTGAGTGACTCCATCTTGATTTGAACCTTTGTATGTAAGTGTTCAAATATTTCAGATTTAGAATAGGTCTCACCGAGCCGTCTGGCTTCAGTACCACAATATAGTGTGGAATAATACCCCTTTCCTTGTTGTAGGAGGGGTACTTTGATTATCACCTGCTGGGAATACAGCTTGTGAATTGTTTCCAATACTGCCTCCCTGTCGGAGGGAGACGTTGGTAAAGCAGACTTCAGGAACCTGCGAGGGGGAGACGTCTCGAATTTCCAATCTGTACCCCTGGGATACTACTTGTAGGATCCAGGGGTCCACTTGCGAGTGAGCCCACTGCGCGCTGGAACTCTTGAGACGACCCCCCACCGCACCTGAGTCCGCTTGTACGGCCCCAGCGTCATGCTGAGGACTTGGCAAAAGCGGTGGAGGGCTTCTGTTCCTGGGAATGGGCTGCCTGCTGCAGTCTTCTTCCCTTTCCTCTATCCCTGGGCAGATATGACTGGCCTTTTGCCTGCTTGCCCTTATGGGGACGAAAGGACCGAGGCTGAAAAGACGGTGTCTTTTTCTGCTGAGATGTGACTTGGGGTAAAAAAGGTGGATTTTCCAGCTGTTGCCGTGGCCACCAGGTCCGATGGACCGACCCCAAATAACTCCTCCCCTTTATACGGCAATACTTCCATGTGCCGTTTGGAATCTGCATCACCTGACCACTGTCGTGTCCATAAACATCTTCTGGCAGATAAGGACATCGCACTTACTCTTGATGCCAGAGTGCAAATATCCCTCTGTGCATCTCGCATATATAGAAATGCATCCTTTAAATGCTCTATAGTCAATAAAATACTGTCCCTGTCAAGGGTATCAATATTTTCAGTCAGGGAATCCGACCAAGCCACCCCAGCGCTGCACATCCAGGCTGAGGCGATCGCTGGTCGCAGTATAACACCAGTATGTGTGTATATACTTTTTAGGATATTTTCCAGCCTCCTATCAGCTGGCTCCTTGAGGGCGGCCGTATCTGGAGACGGTAACGCCACTTGTTTTGATAAGCGTGTGAGCGCCTTATCCACCCTAAGGGGTGTTTCCCAACGCGCCCTAACTTCTGGCGGGAAAGGGTATAACGCCAATAATTTTCTATCGGGGGAAACCCACGCATCATCACACACTTCATTTAATTTATCTGATTCAGGAAAAACTACAGGTAGTTTTTTCACACCCCACATAATACCCTCTTTTGTGGTACTTGTAGTATCAGAAATATGTAACACCTCCTTCATTGCCCTTAACATGTAACGTGTGGCCCAAATGGAAAATACGTTTGTTTCTTCACCGTCGACACTGGAGTCAGTGTCCGTGTCTGTGTCGACCGACTGAGGTAAATGGGCGTTTTAAAGCCCCTGACGGTGTTTTAGACGCCTGAACAGGTACTAATTGGTTTGCCGGCCGTCTCATGTCGTCAACCGACCTTGCAGCGTGTTGACATTATCACGTAATTCCCTAAATAAGCCATCCATTCCGGTGTCGACTCCCTAGAGAGTGACATCACCATTACAGGCAATTGCTCCGCCTCCTCACCAACATCGTCCTCATACATGTCGACACACACGTACCGACACACAGCACACACACAGGGAATGCTCTGATAGAGGACAGGACCCCACTAGCCCTTTGGGGAGACAGAGGGAGAGTTTGCCAGCACACACCAAAACGCTATATTATACAGGGACAACCTTATATAAGTGTTTTCCCTTATAGCATCTTAATATATAATAATATCGCCAAATAAGTGCCCCCCCTCTCTGTTTTAACCCTGTTTCTGTAGTGCAGTGCAGGGGAGAGCCTGGGAGCCTTCCTAGCAGCGGAGCTGTGTAGGAAAATGGCGCTGTGTGCTGAGGAGAATAGGCCCCGCCCCCTTTTCGGCAGGCTTCTTCTCCCGTTTTTCTGACAACCTGGCAGGGGTTAAATACATCCATATAGCCCCAGGGGCTATATGTGATGTATTTTTAGCCAGCATAGGTACTTTCATTGCTGCCCAGGGCGCCCCCCCCAAGCGCCCTGCACCCTCAGTGACCGTTGGTGTGAAGTGTGCTGAGAGCAATGGCGCACAGCTGCAGTGCTGTGCGCTACCTCATGAAGACTGAGAAGTCTTCAGCCGCCGATTTCTGGACCTCTTCTCTCTTCAGCATCTGCAAGGGGGTCGGCGGCGCGGCTCCGGTGACCCATCCAGGCTGTACCTGTGATCGTCCCTCAGGAGCTAGTGTCCAGTAGCCTAAGAAGCCAATCCATCCTGCACGCAGGTGAGTTCACTTCTTCTCCCCTAAGTCCCTCGTTGCAGTGAGCCTGTTGCCAGCAGGACTCACTGAAAATAAAAAACCTAACAAAACTTTTACTCTAAGCAGCTCTTTAGGAGAGCCACCTAGATTGCACCCTTCTCGGCCGGGCACAAAAACCTAACTGAGGCTTGGAGGAGGGTCATAGGGGAGGAGCCAGTGCACACCACCTGATCCTAAAGCTTTTACTTTTGTGCCCTGTCTCCTGCGGAGCCGCTAATCCCCATGGTCCTGACGGAGTCCCCAGCATCCACTTAGGACGTCAGAGAAACTATAATGTACATAAGCTTGTTGCTTGCAGCGTTTGATAAAACACTGAACTATGCTGCACGGTGCATGTAAATGCGGCCACTTCTGTGCAATACATGAGGTTTACCCTTAGGGGGCAGACAAGTGTTATGCCGGCCGCCAACACTCAGCCTGAGAGCCTGTAGCTGGACCAGAGCCTGTGATTCGGCAGCTGGATCCTTGCACCTCTGTGGCCGTTCCTGCTGTCGCCTTCTCACCACATTTACCAACTCGCCGGATAATCAGCCCGTGCATTTCTATGGGACTATTATTCTGCAGCGTCAGCGGCGGTTTGTACAGATCTTTGTGTGGGTGAACGTGGGGGCTCTAGATGGGATCCCGGCAGTTGAAATACCGACGCCAGAATTCTGCCACTGCTCGGAACGCGGGCACCAGCATCCCGACATGGGTCACGATCACCGAAGATGGGTTGGCCTGGGGTTGCGGACGGGTAAGCCAGGGGATGAGGGTTAGGCTCCGGGAAAGGGAGGGTTAGGGTTATCCGGGAAAGGATGTTAGGGGGGCATTGGGGGAAGGTAAGTAACTTACCTAGCCCCTGTCCGGATTCTCACAATCGGGATGCCGCGGTCGGTCTTCTGACGGCATCACGACTACGGGCATATGATACTTAACCTGAAAGTGGGCTGCCCCCGTCATGTGATACACTGGGTTCAATCAACTGCTTCTACAGAGCCCAATTCTGGTGGGCAGTACACAACGCAGAGCCCCACTCCAATGACCGGCACACCATGCGGAGCCCCACTCTAGTGCCCAGTATACCTCATGGCATGCACACAATGCACCCAAATCCAAATCATCATTGTGGGTAGCATGGTGGCACAGTGATTAGCACACAGCACTAGAGTCGTGGATTTGATTCCCAGCTGGGCGTTATTGGTGTGGAGTTTGTATGTCCTCTTCACGTTCACGCGGTGTTCCTCCGAACCCTCCGATCTCCACTCACACATACTGTGGTCCTGACTCAGAGATCTATGATAATGCATTTGCAGCTGTCAATCTCTTTGCCAATAAATCCTCACGTGTAGAGGTACCTTGGCAGACCGTGCGACCGTGACGCATACGCGGTCAGGCGATAATCACTCAACTCCATAGATGTCGCCATTGCGTACAACGCTGAACCAAGCACCATTGTTCGGTTACTTGGCTTTAGATGAAATGACCTCTAATGCATGTGCATCGTTGAAAATTATAGATTGCAAGCTCCTCTGGGACAGGGACAGATGTGAGTGATTAATGTTCTCTGTATAGCGCTGCGGAATGCGTGCACAGTGGCTGTAAGCTTACTGCAGATTTAGCGTAAACTATCCTTTCCCCATAGATCACGTACAAGTATTTCCAGGGCGTCCATTTAAATGGTCTTCCAGTAGTTACGTGGGTGTCAGAAATACAAGGAAAGCTTATAAATAAAAAAGAGGCCACCCAGGAGTTTCCCTCTAGTCTCTGGCTGAACGGGTCTGTTTAATGCCCGCGTCGTTATCTCAGGCACACGCAGCACAGGATTACCAGAAATCCAAGGTTAGTAAAGCTTCCCGACCTTGTTCTAGGGAGTTCCTGGTGTCAATGGAACATGCTTACGTACTGAGCAGATATGAACGGTAGGGAACCTGCAACACAGCAGCTGCCCCAACACGCTCTGTTAGCCGGGCATTACTGGGAACGCTGGGGATTGTGGTTCCTCCTCAGCTGGACAGCCACAGTTTTCTCTACCACTATATTAAAAAAAATCACTATTCAAACTTTCAACATGTGTAAAAATTGCTTACAGTGACACCAGCAGGCTACACAAGGTACTGCACTCAATTTAAAATGTATACACAATTTATAAAAAAATATTTGCTAATTAAATCAATACTGCTTCCTTGGAGACAACATTTACAAATGATCAATACCCTACGATCACACACGTTGGGGGGGCTAGTTGGGGTGGAGTGGGTTACACACCAATGGCTGGTGTAATGGTTAGCATTACTGCCTCACAGCACTGAGGTCATGGGTTCAATTCCCACCATGGCCCTAACTGTGTGGAGTTTGTATATTCTCCCCATACTTGCGTGGGTTTCCTCCGGGTACTCCAATTTCCTCCCACAATCCAAAAATATACTGGTAGGTTACTTGGCTCCCAACAAAATTAACCCTAGTGTGAATGTGTGTGTGTGTGTACATATGATAGGGAATATAGATTGTAAGCTCCACTGGGGCAGGGACTGATGAGACTGGCCAAATATTCTCTGTAAAGCGCTGCGGAATATGTGTGCGCTATATAAATAACTGGTAATAAATAAATAATAAATAGCATTGGCTTTCCAAGCAGCTGATGGGGACTTGCACCTTTCATTTCACAGGTAGCAGTGTAATATGGACGAACCCGGAAATCGGGATTGCTGATCCCTGTAAATTGCATCAACACATACAAACAATTACCAGCAGTGAATGCAAAAAAAAGAAAGAAAATGTAGCAATAAACAACTCGGCTGCGTTGCCCTGAACTCCTGGTGCAGGTTGCATAATGTCTGCCTCCGGTCTCTGCAGATACACTGACCCAGAACGTGCTGACAGATACTTGGATGGCAGTGAGGGTGACGAGACATATGTGACATGATGATGCACACAAGCCTTTCTGCACGTGGGCTTTAGAGAGCTGTGTATGCTTATCGTTCATCTGGTCGCCCACCTACAGCACTGAGTCATCGGCAGCGGGATAAAGACGCATGTTCCGTGCACGTGCGGAGGTCGGACAGGGCAAGGTCTACTGTCCTCTGTCTACTGAAGTGATGTTCTATTAATGACCCATAGCTCCAAAGTGCCATCAGCTGTCTTAAAGTATGGGGGTAGGGATGGGGGTGGGTCAAGAATTCTGGGTGATGTGAGGCGTGCGACTAAAATCATTGCTCATTTTCCCTAACACGCCTGAAGTGCTTATATATATATAATCGGTAGTCACAATCGGCCCTCTTTACCAGTCATAGGATATATTACACAGATCTACTGTATATTGGAAAATAAAAAAAGTATGTGCCACAATGGCCAGAAATCAATCTCTCTCTCTCTAATATATATATATATATATATATATATAGATCCCACACGTTGGAGGCACTCGGCGAAATAAACTGACAACACCACAGCCGGTAAAGTGACTTTACCGGCTGTGGTGTTGTCAGTTTATTTCGCCGAGTGCCTCCAACGTGTGGGATCCATATACTCGTCGAGAGAGGTTGTGCACCGGACCCGTTGTATGCTTCTAAGCGTGAGTGCCAGACATATTGTACATTTATATATATATATATAATTTATATATATATATATATATATATATATATATATATATAAAATAAGAATTTACTCACCGGTAATTCTATTTCTCGTAGTCCGTAGTGGATGCTGGGAACTCCGTAAGGACCATGGGGAATAGCGGGCTCCGAAGGAGGCTGGGCACTCTAGAAAGATTTATGACTACCTGGTGTGCACTGGCTCCTCCCACTATGACCCTCCTCCAAGCCTCAGTTAAGACACTGTGCCCGGACGAGCAGACATAATAAGGAAGGATTTAGAATCCCGGGTCAGACTCTTACCAGCCACACCAATCACACCGTACAACTCGTGATACTATATCCAGTTTGACAGTATGAAAACAACTGAGCCTCTCAACAGATGGCTCAACAATAACCCTTTAGTTAACAATAACTATTTACAAGTATTGCAGACAATCCGCACTTGGGATGGGCGCCCAGCATCCACTACGGACTGCGAGAAATAGAATTACCGGTGAGTAAATTCTTATTTTCTCTGACGTCCTAGTGGATGCTGGGAACTCCGTAAGGACCATGGGGATTATACCAAAGCTCCCAAACGGGCGGGAGAGTGCGGATGACTCTGTAGCACCGAATGAGAGAACTCCAGGTCCTCCTCAGCCAGGGTATCAAATTTGTAGAATTTAGCAAACGTGTTTGCCCCTGACCAAGTAGCTGCTCGGCAAAGTTGTAAAGCCGAGACCCCTCGGGCAGCCGCCCAAGATGAGCCCACCTTCCTTGTGGAATGGGCATTGACAGATTTTGGCTGTGGCAGGCCTGCCACAGAATGTGCAAGCTGAATTGTACTACAAATCCAACGAGCAATCGTCTGCTTAGAAGCAGGAGCACCCAGCTTGTTGGGTGCATACAGGATAAACAGCGAGTCAGATTTTCTGACTCCAGCCGTCCTGGAAACATATATTTTCAGGGCCCTGACTACGTCCAGCAACTTGGAGTCCTCCAAGTCCCTAGTAGCCGCAGGCACCACAATAGGCTGGTTCAGGTGAGACGCTGACACCACCTTTGGGAGAAATTGGGGACGAGTCCTCAATTCTGCCCTATCCATATGGAAAATCAGATAAGGGCTTTTACATGATAAAGCCGCCAATTCTGACACTCGCCTGGCTGAAGCCAGGGCCAACAACATGACCACTATCCATGTGAGATATTTTAGATCCACGGTTTTTAGTGACTCAAACCAATGTGATTTTAAGAAAACTCAACACCACGTTGAGATCCCAAGGTGCCACAGGGGCACAAACGGGGGCTGAATATGCAGCACTCCTTTCACAAATGTCTGAACTTCAGGTACTGAAGCTAATTCTTTTTGAAAGAAAATCGACAGAGCCGAGATCTGTACTTTAATGGAGCCTAGACTTAGACCCATATTAACTCCTGCTTGCAGGAAATGTAGAAATCGACCTAGTGGAAATTCCTCTATTGGGGCCTTTTTGGCCTCGCACCATGCAACATATTTCCGCCACATGCGGTGATAATGCTTTGCCGTAACATCTTTCCTGGCTTTAATAAGCGCAGGAATGACATCTTCCGGAATACCCTTTTCCTTCAGGATCCGGCGCTCAATCGCCATGCCGTCAAACGCAGCCGCGGTAAGTCTTGGAACAGACAGGGCCCCTGCTGCAGCAGGTCCTGTCTGAGCGGCAGAGGCCATGGGTCCTCTGATATCATTTCCTGAAGTTCCGGGTACCAAGCCCTTCTTGGCCAATCCGGAACCACGAGTATCGTTCTTACTCCTCGCCATCTTATTATTCGCAGTACCTTTGGTATGAGAGGCAGAGTAGGGAACACATAAACCGACTGGTACACCCACGGTGTCACTAGAGCGTCCACAGCTATCGCCTGAGGGTCCCTTGACCTGGCGCAATATCTCTTTAGCTTTTTGTTGAGGCGGGACGCCATCATGTCCACCTGTGGTCTTTCCCAACGGTTTACCAACAGCAGGAAGACTTCTGGATGAAGTCCCCACTCTCCCGGGTGTAGGTCGTGTCTGCTGAGGAAGTCTGCTTCCCAGTTGTCCACTCCCGGAATAAACACTGCTGACAGTGCTAGTACGTGATTTTCCGCCCATCGGAGAATCCTTGTGGCTTCTGCCATTGCCATCCTGCTTCTTGTGCCGCCCTGTCGGGTCACATGGGCGACTGCCGTGATGTTGTCTGACTGTATCAGTACCGGCTGGTTTTGAAACAGGGGTCTTGCCTGACTTAGGGCATTGTAAATGGCCCTCGGTTCCAGAATTTATATGTAGGGAAGTCTCCTGACTTGACCATAGGCCCTGGAAGTTTCTTCCCTGTGTGACTGCTCCCCAGCCTTGAAGGCTGGCATCCGTGGTCACCAGGACCCAGTCCTGTATGCCGAAACTGCGGCCCTCTAGAAGATGAGCACCCTGCATCCACCACAGTAGAGACACCCTGGTCCTTGGAGACAGGGTTATCATTTGATGCATTTGAATATGCGATCCCGACCACTTATCTAAGAGGTCTCACTGGAAGGTCCTCGCATGGAACCTGCCGAATGGAATTGCTTCGTATGAAGCCACCATTTTTCCCAGGACTCGTGTGCAACGATGCACCGATACCCTTTTTGGTTTTAGGAGGTCTCTGACTAGAGATGACAGCTCCTTGGCTTTCTCCTGCGGGAGAAACACTTTTTTCTGTTCTGTGTCCAAAATCATCCCCAGGAACAGTAAGCGAGTGGAAGGAACCAGCTGTGACTTTGGAATGTTCAGAATCCAGCCATGCTGTTGTAGCACCTCCTGAGATAGTGCTACTCCGACCAGTAACTGCTCCCTGGACCTTGCCTTTATAAGGAGATCGTCCAAGTATGGGATAAATAAAAACTCCCTTTTTTTTTTGAAGGAGTATCATCATTTCTGCCATTACCTTGGTAAACACCCTCGGTGCCGTGGACAGTCCAAACGGTAGTGTCTGGAATTGGTAATGGCAATCCTGTACCACAATCTGAGGTACTCCTGGTGAGGAAGATAAATAGGGACATGCAGGTAAGCATCCTTGATGTCCAGGGATACCATGTAATCCCCCTCGTCCAGCGCTTGCAATAACCGCCCTGAGCGATTCCATCTTGAACTTTGTTATGTAAATGTTCAAGGATTTTCATTTTAAAATGGGTCTCACCGAACCGGCTGGTTTCGGTACCACAAACAGTGTGGAATAGTAACCCCGTCCTTGTTGAAGTAGGGGCACCTTGACTATCACCTGCTGGGAGTACAGCTTGTGAATTGCCTCTAGCACAGCCCTCCCTGCCTGAGGGAGTTGTCGGCAAGGCAGATTTGAGTAAACGGCGGGGGGGGAGACGCCTCGACTTCCAGCTTGTACCCCCTGAGATACTACTTGAAGGATCCAGGGATCCCACCTGTGAGCGAGCCCACTGATGGCTGAAATTTTTGAGGCGGCCCCCCACCGTACCTGGCTACGCCTGTGGAGCCCCCGCGTCATGCGGTGGACTCAGAGGAAGCAGGGGAAGAATTTTGATTCTGGGAACTGGCTGCTGGTGCAGCTTTTTCCCTCTTCCCTCGTTTGACCCCGCCTGCTTTTTTGAAGCCGAAAGGACTGTACCTGATAATACAGTGCGTTTCTTAGGCTGTGAGGAAACCTGAGGTAAAATATTTTCATCCCAGCTGTTGCCTGTGGATACGAGGTCCCAGAGACCATCCCCAACCAATTCCTCACCCTTATAAGGCTCTATGTGCCTTTTAAAGTCAGCATCACCTGTCCAGTGTCGGGTCTCCAATACCCTCCTGACAGAATGGACATTGCAATAATTCAGGATGCCAGCCGGCAAAATATTCCTCTGTGCATCCCTCATGTATAAGACGACGTCTTATGTTCGCAAAATAGTATCCCTGTTTGAAAGGGGTACAGACCACGCTGCAGCAGTCTGCAGGTCTCAGTCTAGTACCTGAGTGTGTAATTACAGGACTTCAGGATAGCCTCCTGCTATTTATCAGCAGGTACCTTCAAAGTGGCCGTATCCTAAGACGGCAGTGCCACCTTGACAAACGTGTTGAGCGCCTTATCCACCCTAGGGGATATCTCCCAGCGTAACTTATCCTCTGGCGGGAAAGGGTACGCCATCAGTAACTTGTTAGAAATTACCAGTTTCTTATCGGGGAAACCCACGCTTTTTCACACTTCATTCACTCATTTGATGGGGGAACAAAACACTGCCTGCTTTTTCTCCCCCACACATAAAACCCTTTGTTTTTAGTGGTACTTGGGTTAATGTCAGAAATGTGTAACACATTTTATATTGCCGGGATCATGTAACGGATGTTCCTAGTGGATTGTGTATATGTCTCAACCTCGTCGACACTGGAGTCAGACTCCGTGTCGACATCTGTGTCTGCCATCTGAGGGAGCGTTGATGGCCTTTGAGACGTCTGGGCAGGCGCGGGGCTGAGAAACCGGCTGTCCCATAGCTGTTACGTCATCCAGCCTTTTATGTAAGGAGTTGACACTGTCGGTTAATACCTTCCACCTATCCATCCACTCTGGTGTCGGCCCACAGGGGCGACATCTCATTTATCGGCATCTGCTCCGCCTCCACATAAGTCTCCTCATCAAACATGTCGACACAGCCGTACCGACACACCGCACACACACAAGGAATGCTCCAATGAGGACAGGACCCACAAAAGCCCTTTGGGGGGACAGAGTGAGAGTATGCCAGCACACACCAGAGCGCTATATAATGCAGGGACTAACTGAGTTATGTCCCCTATAGCTGCTTTTATATAATTTATTACTGCGCCTAAATTTAGTGCCCCCCCTCTCTGTTTTAACCCTGTTCTGTAGTGTAGACTGCAGGGGAGAGCCAGGGAGCTTCCCTCCAACGGAGCTGTGAGGGAAAAATGGGCGCCAGTGTGCTGAGGAGATAGGCTCCGCCCTTTTTTCGCAGACTTTTCTCCCGCATTTTTTATGGAATCTGGCAGGGGTTAATATACATCCATATAGCCCTGGGGGTTATATGTGATGTATTTTTGCCAGCCAAGGTGTTTATATTGCTGCTCAGGGCGCCCCCCCCCCCAGCGCCCTGCACCCTCAGTGACCGGAGTGTGTGTGGTGTGCATGAGGAGCAATGGCGCACAGCTGCAGTGCTGTGCGCTACCTTGGTGAAGACTGATGTCTTCTGCCGCCGTTTTTCCGGACCTCTTCTTGCTTCTGGCTCTGTAAGGGGGGACGGCGGCGCGGCTCCGGGGACCGAACACCAAGGGACTGGGCCTGCGGTCGATCCCTCTGGAGCTAATGGTGTCCAGTAGCCTACGAAGCCCAATCCGGCTGCAAGCAGGCGAGTTCGCTTCTTCTCCCCTTAGTCCCTCGCTGCAGTGAGCCTGTTGCCAGCAGGTCTCACTGAAAATAAAAAACCTAAATCTATACTTTCTTTCTAAGGGCTCAGGAGAGCCCCTAGTGTGCATCCAACCTCGGCCGGGCACAAGATCTAACTGAGGCTTGGAGGAGGGTCATAGTGGGAGGAGCCAGTGCACACCAGGTAGTCATAAATCTTTCTAGAGTGCTCAGCCTCCTTCGGAGCCCGCTATTCCCCATGGTCCTTACGGAGTTCCCAGCATCCACTAGGACGTTAGAGAAATATATATATATATAACACTCCACTTGGTCTGGCACTCCTCTATCCCGCAGGGAATCTGCTCCGGTGCCCCTCCTTAAGCAAGATAGCTCAGAATATGGAGAATGGAAGGCGGCACTCAGGAGGGCTTTCACAAACGTGGAAAAACGTGCTTTAATGTGTATCATCGAGATCGATGTATACACATTAAAGCACGTTTTTCACGTTTGTGAAAGCCTCCTGAGTGCCGCCTTCCATTCTCCATCTCCTATATATTTGCCTTGTGTGTGCCTGGCCCTCTAACGCTGGGCGGAGTTAGAGGCCTGGGTGGAGTACCCAGCTCCTGGCCAGAACTGAGCAGCACACACGTCATCCCACCACCATCTCCAACCAGGTACGCAGCACTCAGACCACAGGCCATCCTCCCCACAAGACCAAGGTACACTCTCTTCCCCCCCTGCAGCGTGTACAGCCGCCCGGCATCCCTCTACACGCCGCGGCTACATTCACCCCACTGATTACCTCACACACTCCGGCCGCACAGCGTACTTCTCCCCCCCCCCCCCCCCCCCGCTAATTACCTCACACACTCCGGCCGCACAGCGTACTTCTCCCCCCCCCCCCCTAATTACCTCACACACTGCGGCCGCACAGCGGACTTCTCCCCCCCCCCTAATTACCTCACACACTCCGTCCGCACAGCGTACTTCTCCCCCCCCCCCCCCCCGCTAATTACCTCACACACTCCGGCCGCACAGCGTACTTCTCCCCCCCCCTCCCCCCCCTAATTACCTCACACACTCCGGCCGCACAGCGGACTTCTCCCCCCCCCCCCCGCTAATTACCTCACACACTCCGGCCGCACAGCGTACTTCTCCCCCCCCCCTCCCCCCCCTAATTACCTCACACACTCCGGCCGCACAGCGGACTTCTCCCCCCCCCCCCGCTAATTACCTCACACACTCCGGCCGCACAGCGTACTTCTCCCCCCCCCCCCCCTAATTACCTCACACACTGCGGCCGCACAGCGGACTTCTCCCCCCCCCCTAATTACCCTCACACTCCGTCCGCACAGCGTACTTCCCCCCCCCCCCCCCCCCCCGCTAATTACCTCACACACTCCGGCCGCACAGCGTACTTCTCCCCCCCCCTCCCCCCCCCTAATTACCTCACACACTCCGCCGCACAGCGGACTTCTCCCCCCCCCCCCCGCTAATTACCTCACACACTCCGGCCGCACAGCGTACTTCTCCCCCCCCCCTCCCCCCCCTAATTACCTCACACACTCCGGCCGCACAGCGGACTTCTCCCCCCCCCACCACTAATTACCTCACACACTCCGGCCGCACAGCGGACTCCCCCCCCCCCCCCCCGCTAATTACCTCACACACTCCGGCCGCACAGCGTACTTCTCCCCCCCCTCCCCCCCCTAATTACCTCACACACTCCGGCCGCACAGCGTACTTCTCTCCCCCCCTCCCCCCCCCTAATTACCTCACACACTCCGGCCGCACAGCGGACTTCTCCCTCCCCCCCCCCCCCCCCTAATTACCTCACACACTCCGGCCGCACAGCGTACTTCTCCCCCCCCCCCCCGCTAATTACCTCACACACTCCAGCCGCACAGCGTACTTCTCTCCCCCCCCCCCTAATTACCGCACACACTGCGGCCGCACAGCGGACTTCTCTCCCCCCCCCCCCCCTAATTACCTCACACACTGCGGCCGCACAGCGGACTTCTCCCCCCCCCCCCCCCCTAATTACCTCACACACTCCGCCGCACAGCGTACTTCTCCCCCCCTCCCCCCCCCCCCCCCCTAATTACCTCACACACTCAGGCCGCACAGCGGACTCCCCTCCCCCCCCCGCTAATTACCTCACACACTCCGGCCGCACAGCGTACTTCCCCCCCCCCCTCCCCCCCCCTAATTAACTCACCACACTCCGGCCGCACAGCGGACTTCTCCCCCCCCCCCCCCCCTAATTACCTCACACACTCCGGCCGCACAGCGTACTTCTCCCCCCCCCCCCCCCCCCGCTAATTACCTCACACACTCCGGCCGCACAGCGTACTTCTCACCCCCCCCCCCTAATTACCTCACACACTGCGGCCGCACAGCGGACTTCTAACCCCCCCCCTAATTACCTCACACACTCCAGCCGCACAGCGGACTTCTCCCCCCCCCCCCCCCCTAATTACCTCACACTCCGGCCGCATAGCGGACTTCTAAGACCCCCCCCCCCCCCCCCGCTAATTACCTCACACACTCCGGCCGCACAGCGGACTTCTCCCCCCCCCCTCCCCCCCCTAATTACCTCACACACTCCGGCCCGCTCAGCGGACTTCTAAGACCCCCCCCCCCCCTCCACTAATTACCTCACACACTCCGGCCGCACAGCGGACTCCCAACGCTAATTACCTCACACACTCGGCCGCACAGCAGACTTCTCCCCCTCCCCCGCACAGTCTGCTCACACGCTGGACTGCCGCTACAACGGCGCGGCTACATTCACCACGCTAATTGCCTCACACACTCCGCCCGCACAGCGGACTCCCCCCCCGCACAGTCTGCACACACGCCGGACTGCCGCTACACGCCCCTGGTACATTCACCCCCCCCCTAATATCTCACACACCTCAGCCATGGCACCCCCCACACAGTCCCGCAGCAAGCCCACCGACAGTACGGACGCACACACTCCTCAACACCGCCCCACACAGACTCCTGTCCACTGTGCACTATGCCCACATCGTCCCGCAGCACACACCGCCCGCAGCACGGACGCACATATTCCCCAGCATGGTCGACCACAGGCCACCCTCCACACAAACACTGTCTTCCCTCCCTGCACACTCTGTACAGCCGCTTAACCCCCTGCCAACCCGCGCCCACACAATCCCGCAGCACTACGCACACACCACACTTGCATACAGACCCCAGCACGCACGCACAGCGGACACTCTCCCCACAAACACTACCTTCCATCCCTGCACACTGTGTGCCACCGGACCCCCTCCCCACACCACTAATACATGCACCACCACCAACATCTGACACACTACAGCCACGGCACACCCACAGAGTCCACGCAGCACACCCGCACACACTCCCCAACACCCCCACACACAGACTACTTTCCCCACAAGCCCAACACAAACTGTCTGCCGACCCTGCACACTGTGTTACACCCCGTTCACACACCTAGCCTACACACCACCCTCTCCAACATCGCTCACACTACATCCACATAGTCCCCGCAGCACCCCCGCACACGCACATTCCCCAGCACCCCCCTACAACGGCCACCTTCCCCACAACCACAACATACACTGTCTTCCATGTGCCACCTGACACCCTCACCACACCGCTAATTAATCTCCCCCACCAACATCTAACATACTGCAGCCGCACCACACACTCCCGGAGCACGCCGCACACACCACCCCCCACATACAGACCACAGCACTACCGCACACAGGCCATCCTTCACACAAGCACAAAACACACTGTCTACCCTCCAGCCACACACAATCCCAACGGACCCCCTCACCACACCCAAGCTAACTCTTCCCTCCCCCCCAACACCCCCACCCTTTCTTGCACACACTACAGACGACACATGGCAACATAGTCCCCCACCACAACTGCCCACATCCCACCCTCCCCACAAGCCCCAGCACAAACTGCCTCACCTTCACCCACACAGCCTCCCACCTACCCCCCCTCACCACACCGCTGAAAATTAACCCCCACAACCCCTACACCATCTCACACACATCCTCCACCACCACACTCTCCACTGCACAACCGCAATGACTCAACCCTCCCTAACCATAACTCCACCTCAAACTGTATCCTCACCCCGCCACACCACCAATACTTCTCCACCCCACCCACTACCCCTACACCATACCACACATTCCAGCCCTCACGCAGGCACATAGTGCCGCAGAACACCCTCCACACTACGCTGGCACACATCCCACACGCCTTCCCCACAACCCCAGCCTTCCACCCCCCTCCCCATCCAACACCACTCTCACCATGAAAACAAAGCATTTCCACCTGGCACAGTATTAACACACAACCATACACATTCCATTTTTACTAACACCCATCCACCTCACACTACCTATAACAACATCCCTGCATACTACAAGTCACTCCATCACTCACAAAATCACACTAACGCCAACACACACCTCCACCTCACTACTACCACTCCCTTTCTATTTTAAGATATTCATCTTATCCATGAACCCTCATGCCAACTCAAACACCTTCCAAACACCCTACGCACCTCAGACGTCCATATACCATTCTACCTAAACAGCATACCTTCCAGACAAAACCAACACAAAAACCACCCACCACTACCCCCTACACATTAACAGCAAATAACACATTCACATACCTCATACTCTCCCGTACTCACACCATGCACACTTACACCAGCCATCACACCTCCAATACCCCTCACCTCCCCTTGAAACACAATAACCTAAACCATAGCCTCACCTAACCCCATCCACCCTTTTCCACCTAAACACTCACCCACCAGCCACAGCATCCGGTCAAAACCCACTCCACAACTCCTTATGAAACCATAGATTTTCTACACACGTTAAACCATACCATAGTATATAGCTCACTACTCCCTGTACACACTATGGCTACACTCCTTTCTAATCCCTGTCCACACAGTCTGTACACACCCCACCTTTTATACTCACCACTCGACTTATTTATAAATACCACTAACAACTATTGCTAATACTATCTTCCCACCCACCTATCCTCCACCTACCACACCTTTTCCATCCCCACCAACCTCTTAACACACACAACCACCACATACATAGTTGCCCCCCCCCCCCCCTCCACCAGCCAGCACTCAAACATCACAATTCCAGCACATATAACCTTAACCCCTCACCACCAACCACCTACACCTACTAATATGCACCCCCACTGCCAAACTCTGCTGACTCTGTGACCCCACCTCTCCACCACCCCTTCCTCCATCACACAAAACACTTCACTACCCCTTCCACCAAGTCACCCAAACCCTACCCCACACACAACATTTACAAACTACCTTCACACCAGCTGCTCCCAAACACAAACCACATCCACCTTTTGCACACACCCATACACTGCGCACACCACCTTCAACACCATCCCTAACCACTACTACACACTACCTACTTGCAAATAAAACACCAACACCCACACACACCTAAACCACTGAACACCCACCCGCCTTCACAAACTAAACACACCCAATGCACATATTACATTCTACAGACTACCAACTCACTTTTTGAAACTATCCAACTCTGATAGTGTGGACAATTTCAACACACCCTACTCTACAACTTGTGACCAGTTTCTGTATAACCACCCATACTACCTTCAACATTCCCCCATTGTATGTATTACCTACTCTCCGATCTCTCTACATTATGTGTATAACCCCTGCTGATACCATGCTCCATTGTGTCTTTACATGACCATGCTACCTGTAACCATTCTGTTTGTAATCACACTGCTACCTGTGCCCGGGGACAATACAACTACAGTACACCCTGGCTACCTTGGCACGCGATTAATTGTGGAACACCTGGCACACCACTTCATACAGTGCAGAATTCTTTCCCAGTGCAACCACGGGGACGTTGTCTTTATTCCACACATTGATTTAGCTCCAAATGATACTACATTACCATTTATCCTACGCCGTAGACAGTTTCCTATCATTCCAGCATACGCTATAACCATCAACAAATCACAAGGACAAACTTTTGATCACGTTGGCATTTTTCTTCAAACATCCGTCTTCTCACATGGCCAACTGTGCGTTGCATTATCACGCTCTCGCAATGCACATCACGTCAAAGTACACATTACACCTACAGAACAACAAGGACAACTCCTTGGTGGAGGCCAACAATTTACGAAAAATGTTGTTTTCAAACAAATTTTTCACATTTAAAACATACTTCACATACTTTACTTACCCAACCATGTTCACTATACATGTCATTTCCTTCCACATTCTATACACCCTCCCCTGCAGACACTGTTCACCTACTCACAAGACCCTGAACCTTATTCACCATGACATTCCCTTTTGTCATACTACATCTATCCACGAACAAACCTCCTATTCCATCAATACAAACTATACAACTACTATTCTACACCTTAACTTTTCTGGAGAGATTACGGGGCCGTAGCCCCTTACGACGGTGTGAAGAGCGCCCGTAGGGCACGATGAATCACCTGGTGTATATATATATATATATATATATATATATATATATAGTGTTCCTTCTAGGCTGTTTCAGCAGGGTGCTGTACCCTGCCCATTTTTGAAATGTGATAAAGCACCCTGCCCCTTTTCAGTGCACCCTGCAGGACCATAAATCGCCCCCTTGTATACAGAATGCAACAGTCAGAGTGCATGTTACAATGTTGTCGTCTACTCCTTGCCCACCTCTGAAATTGGAACACAATTTCTATCCTTAGCCAACTGGATGGCAGAGGAGGCTAAATAACACAGCACTCTGATAAAGAGGGAAAGGACAGGGTAAGCAGTGAGCACGTACTGCTTACAGTGTTTCCCTAGTAGAACAGACTTATTTTATTCCTATATATTTTAACCCATTGTTTAACTTTTCTGTTTTATAACACATACGGATTATAACTACTTCAGCACTGGAAAATACATTTATAATTATCTACTCATGTATATGCTACAGCCGATCTTTCAAGAAGACTGGACATGTACAGTATGTTTCTCAGTACAGATGTTAGGTGTCTTATATGTATGCATGGGTATATGATTTACTAAGGGCAAAATGTATGTACAAAAACTATAAACATGCGCTATACTTTGTGCGCAAAGCGTCACATCAAAAATGTGCCCTTCAAAATAATAATGTGCCCTCTTCAATGCTCAGCACCCTGCCCTAAAAAAATCCTAGAGTGAACACTATATATATATATATATATATATATATATATATATATATATATATATATAATACACACACACAAATACATCCATCCGTACACACACACACACACACACACACACACACACACACTGTATATCTATCTCTCTATCTGTGCCCAAATATCCTCCTCCTACGTCAGCGCTGAAGTGTTCCATTATCTGCGGCTCGCTGGATTAGAACAGTAATGCCTATTAAACAGGTGACAGCTGGGGAAGGTTTATCATATATGTTTAACAGATGAGCACGAACGTGTTCTGCTCATTGTTCAGACACTAGCTGCTCACTGCTCAGACGCTAGCTGCTCACTGCTCAGACGCTAGCTGCTCACTGCTCAGACAGACGCTAGCTGCTCACTGCTCAGACGCTAGCTGCTCACTGCTCAGACAGACGCTAGCTGCTCACTGCTCAGACAGACGCTAGCTGCTCACTGCTCATACAGACGTTAGCTGCTCACTGCTCAGACAGACGCTAGCTGCTCAGACAGACGCTAGCTGCTCAGACAGACGCTAGCTGCTCACTGCTCAGACGCTAGCTGCTCACTGTTCAGACAGACGCTAGCTGCTCACTGCTCAGACAGACGCTAGCTGCTCACTGCTCAGACAGACGCTAGCTGCTCACTGCTCAGACAGACGCTAGCTGCTCACTGCTCAGACAGACGCTAGCTGCTCACTGCTCAGACAGACGCTAGCTGCTCACTGCTCAGATAGACGCTAGCTGCTCACTGTTCAGACAGACGCTAGCTGCTCACTGCTCAGACAGACGCTAGCTGCTCACTGCTCAGACAGACGCTAGCTGCTCACTGTTCAGACAGACGCTAGCTGCTCACTGCTCAGTCAGACGCTAGCTGCTCACTGCTCAGACAGACGCTAGCTGCTCACTGCTCAGACAGACGCTAGCTGCTCACTGCTCAGTCAGACGCTAGCTGCTCACTGCTCAGACAGACGCTAGCTGCTCACTGCTCAAACAGACGCTAGCTGCTCACTGCTCAGACAGACGCTAGCTGCTCACTGCTCAGACAGACGCTAGCTGCTCAGACAGACGCTAGCTGCTCAGACAGACGCTAGCTGCTCAGACAGACGCTAGCTGCTCACTGCTCAGACAGACGTTAGCTGCTCACTGCTCAGACAGACGCTAGCTGCTCACTGCTCAGACAGACGCTAGCTGCTCACTGCTCAGACAGACGCTAGCTGCTCACTGCTCAGACAGACGCTAGCTGCTCACTGTTCAGACAGACGCTAGCTGCTCACTGCTCAGTCAGACGCTAGCTGCTCACTGCTCAGACAGACGCTAGCTGCTCACTGCTCAAACAGACGCTAGCTGCTCACTGCTCAGACAGACGCTAGCTGCTCACTGCTCAGACAGACGCTAGCTGCTCAGACAGACGCTAGCTGCTCAGACAGATGCTAGCTGCTCAGACAGACGCTAGCTGCTCACTGTTCAGACAGACGCTAGCTGCTCACTGTTCAGACAGACGCTAGCTGCTCACTGTTCAGACAGACGCTAGCTGCTCACTGCTCAGTCAGACGCTAGCTGCTCACTGCTCAGTCAGACCCTAGCTGCTCACTGCTCAGACAGACCCTAGCTGCTCACTGCTCAGACAGACCCTAGCTGCTCACTGCTCAGACAGACCCTAGCTGCTCACTGCTCAGACAGACCCTAGCTGCTCACTGCTCAGACAGACCCTAGCTGCTCACTGCTCAGACAGACCCTAGCTGCTCACTGCTCAGACAGACCCTAGCTGCTCACTGCTCAGACAGACCCTAGCTGCTCACTGCTCAGACAGACGCTAGCTGCTCACTGCTCAGAGACCCTAGCTGCTCACTGTTCAGACAAACCCTAGCTGCTCACTGCTCAGACAGACCCTAGCTGCTCAGACAGACGCTAGCTGCTCACTGCTCAGACAGACGCTAGCTGCTCACTGCTCAGACAGACGCTAGCTGCTCACTGCTCAGACAGACGCTAGCTGCTCACTGCTCAGACAGACGCTAGCTGCTCACTGCTCAGACAGACGCAAGCTGCTCACTGCTCAGACAGACGCAAGCTGCTCACTGCTCAGACAGACCCCAGCTGCTCGCTGCTCACTGCTCAGACAGATGCTAGCTGCTCACTGCTCAGACAGACGCTAGCTGCTCACTGCTCAGACGCTAGCTGCTCACTGCTCAGTCAGACCCTAGCTGCTCACTGCTCAGTCAGACCCTAGCTGCTCAGTCAGACCCTAGCTGCTCACTGCTCAGACAGACGCTAGCTGCTCACTGCTCAGACAGACGCTAGCTGCTCACTGCTCAGACAGACGCTAGCTGCTCACTGCTCAGACAGACGCTAGCTGCTCACTGCTCAGATAGACGCTAGCTGCTCACTGCTCAGATAGACGCTAGCTGCTCACTGCTCAGATAGACGCTAGCTGCTCACTGCTCAGACAGACGCTAGCTGCTCACTGTTCAGACAGACGCTAGCTGCTCACTGCTCAGTCAGACGCTAGCTGCTCACTGCTCAGTCAGACGATAGCTGCTCACTGCTCAGACAGACGCAAGCTGCTCACTGTTCAGACAGACCCCAGCTGCTCACTGCTCAGACAGACGATAGCTGCTCACTGCTCAGACAGACGCTAGCTGCTCAAAGCTCAGATAGACGATAGCTGCTCACTGTTCAGACAGACGCTAGCTGCTCACTGCTCAGACAGACGCTAGCTGCTCACTGCTCAGACGCTAGCTGCTCACTGCTCAGTCAGACGCTAGCTGCTCACTGCTCAGACAGACCCTAGCTGCTCACTGCTCAGACAGACCCTAACTGCTCACTGCTCAGACAGACCCTAGCTGCTCACTGCTCAGACAGACGCTAGCTGCTCACTGCTCAGAGACCCTAGCTGCTCACTGTTCAGACAAACCCTAGCTGCTCACTGCTCAGACAGACGCTAGCTGCTCACTGCTCAGGCAGACGCAAGCTGCTCACTGTTCAGGCAGACCCTAGCTGCTCACTGCTCAGACAGACGATAGCTGCTCACTGCTCAGACAGACGCTAGCTGCTCACTGCTCAGACAGACGCTAGCTGCTCACTGCTCAGACAGACGCAAGCTGCTCACTGTTCAGACAGACCCCAGCTGCTCACTGCTCAGACAGACGATAGCTGCTCACTGCTCAGACAGACGCTAGCTGCTCAAAGCTCAGATAGACGATAGCTGCTCACTGTTCAGACAGATGCTAGCTGCTCACTGCTCAGTCAGACGCTAGCTGCTCACTGCTCAGACAGACGCTAGCTGCTCACTGCTCAGACAGACGCTAGCTGCTCACTGCTCAGACAGACGCTAGCTGCTCACTGCTCAGACAGACGCTAGCTGCTCACTGCTCAGACAGACGCTAGCTGCTCACTGCTCAGACAGACGCTAGCTGCTCACTGCTCAGACAGACGCTAGCTGCTCACTGCTCAGACAGACGATAGCTGTTCACTGCTCAGACAGACGCTAGCTGCTCACTGCTCAGACAGACGCTAGCTGCTCACTGCTCAGACAGACGCTAGCTGCTCACTGCTCAGACGCTAGCTGCTCACTGCTCAGACAGACGCTAGCTGCTCAGACAGACGCTAGCTGCTCACTGCTCAGACAGACGCTAGCTGCTCACTGCTCAGACAGACGCTAGCTGCTCACTGCTCAGACAGACGCTAGCTGCTCACTGCTCAGACAGACGCTAGCTGCTCACTGCTCAGACAGACGCTAGCTGCTCACTGCTCAGACAGACGCTAGCTGCTCACTGCTCAGACAGACGCTAGCTGCTCACTGCTCAGACAGACGCTAGCTGCT
Source organism: Pseudophryne corroboree (assembly GCF_028390025.1). Classification (NCBI taxonomy): domain Eukaryota; kingdom Metazoa; phylum Chordata; class Amphibia; order Anura; family Myobatrachidae; genus Pseudophryne; species Pseudophryne corroboree. Next base: position 35,658,112 of record NC_086451.1, read on the forward strand.
CACTGCTCAGACAGACGCTAGCTGCTCACTGCTCAGACAGACGCTAGCTGCTCACTCAGACCCTAGCTGCTCACTGTTCAGACAGACGCTAGCTGCTCAGACAGACCCTAGCTGCTCACTGCTCAGACAGACGCTAGCTGCTCACTGCTCAGACAGACGCTAGCTGCTCACTGCTCAGACAGACCCTAGCTGCTCACTGCTCAGACAGACGCTAGCTGCTCACTGCTCAGACAGACGCTAGCTGCTCACTGCTCAGACAGACGCTAGCTGCTCACTGCTCAGACAGACGCTAGCTGCTCACTGCTCAGACAGACGCTAGCTGCTCACTGCTCAGACAGACGCTAGCTGCTCACTGTTCAAACAGACGCTAGCTGCTCAGACAGACGCTAGCTGCTCACTGCTCAGACAGACGCTAGCTGCTCACTGCTCAGACAGACGCTAGCTGCTCACTGCTCAGACAGACGCTAGCTGCTCACTGCTCAGACAGACGCTAGCTGCTCACTGCTCAGTCAGACGCTAGCTGCTCACTGCTCAGTCAGACGCTAGCTGCTCACTGCTCAGTCAGACGCTAGCTGCTCACTGTTCAAACAGACGCTAGCTGCTCAGACAGACGCTAGCTGCTCACTGCTCAGACAGACGCTAGCTGCTCACTGCTCAGACAGACGCTAGCTGCTCACTGCTCAGACAGACGCTAGCTGCTCACTGCTCAGACAGACGCTAGCTGCTCACTGCTCAGTCAGACGCTAGCTGCTCACTGCTCAGTCAGACGCTAGCTGCTCACTGTTCAGACAGACGCTAGCTGCTCAGACAGACGCTAGCTGCTCACTGCTCAGACAGACGCTAGCTGCTCACTGTTCAGTCAGACGCTAGCTGCTCAGACAGACGCTAGCTGCTCACTGCTCAGACAGACGCTAGCTGCTCACTCAGACGCTAGCTGCTCACTGCTCAGACAGACGCTAGCTGCTCACTGCTCAGACAGACGCTAGCAGCTCACTGCTCAGATAGACGCTAGCTGCTCACTGTTCAGCCAGACGCTAGCTGCTCACTGCTCAGACAGACGCTAGCTGCTCACTGCTCAGACAGACGCTAGCTGCTCACTGCTCAGACAGACGCTAGCTGCTCACTGCTCAGTCAGACGCTAGCTGCTCACTGCTCAGTCAGACGCTAGCTGCTCACTGCTCAGTCAGACGCTAGCTGCTCACTGCTCAGACAGACGCTAGCTGCTCACTGCTCAGACAGACGCTAGCTGCTCACTGCTCAGACAGACCCTAGCTGCTCACTGTTCAGACAGACGCTAGCTGCTCACTGTTCAGACAGACGCTAGCTGCTCACTGTTCAGACAGACGCTAGCTGCTCACTGTTCAGACAGACGCTAGCTGCTCACTGTTCAGACAGACGCTAGCTGCTCACTGCTCAGACAGACGCTAGCTGCTCACTGCTCAGACAGACGCTAGCTGCTCACTGCTCAGACAGACGCTAGCTGCTCACTGCTCAGACAGACCCTAGCTGCTCACTGCTCAAACAGACCCTAGCTGCTCACTGCTCAGACAGACCCTAGCTGCTTGCAGGTAGTACTCTGTTATCCAGATGCAGATTATCCTGTGTTGTGCACCTAACAGTAACAAACTGCTGAGGCGATGGGCGATCTGCGGTAACTAGAATACTACAAGGTATAGCGTAGTGCTGAAAGGACATTCCTGTTTTGTATAGATGGAGCAGAGTCCAGTGCACCATTTACTGTAGTGAACTCTGCTCCACCTGTAGATGAACACACAAAGTATAAAATGCACAGAGCTGATCAGTAACGTGTCTTATATAATATTATACAGTATATTCGCACGTACCTGCTCTCACACATTTTCCATCGGCCGTTTCTCTGTAGCCGAAAATGCAAGGGCCGCACTCTGAGGAGCCCGGAGGGCAGACTTCCCTCCTGTGTAGCGGACAGTCTAAAATGTTGGGACACACGACGGCTGAAACACACAAAAACAGGAGCACGTTAACCGTAGGCTCAGTAACCAATTACAAGCCCAGTACACAAATACCTACAAATGTTTATGAAAGATGGCAAGTCCTTTTATTGGATGTAACGAGGAGGTTAGACAAATCCCAGGATGCAGGTAACCAATGCACTTAAGACAACGAGAACTGCTGACGTGTAACGACTTTGGGCTATTTACAAGTATGCCGGTGGTTCTACATCTTCCCTGGCTCCATAACAAGATCCTGCCAGCTCCTGAATTCTACATCACTCTGTCCATCCCTGGTACAACCCAAAACTCGCACAGCTGCAGGGTGAGGCCCATAGATCAGGCGTGACGGACTGAGAGGCAATCAATAGATTTCTTTAGTAAAACAGAAGTCAACCCAGGCACCATTTTTTCCAGCCCACGCCTGCGGCAGTGCCTAAGCCTCTGCAGACAAGCCGCCGTTTCGATCAATTAGCCTCCTCTCAGCGGCCACCATCTGTCTTGTGTCTGTCGGTGAGAGGTTTTCGCAGCGGCAAGCTCCATCTTCCAATGCCAAAGGATCGGAATTATGGGCAGCTGGGTGTGTGTGTGTGTGTGTGTTGGGATGTTCTGCAGCCTGTTAACCCTTTGTTGGCCAAGAAGCTGGGAGAAAAGTCTTACGGGGTGGAATTGGCTTCAGAGGACATTCGTCGGCAAATGCTGCGGTTAGAGGTACGCAATGGGGCTCATACAGTGATGTAGGTCATTAAAGTCAATTAACAAATAAGGAATAAGTCAATTCAACAGGGAAAAAAAATTGGGTTCAAATAAGAAAAACAATTGAGGGGTTTTATCCAACTGTTGGACACTAGGATATCGCTGAACGCTACAGGGGCAGATTACGCTAAAGTCATGAAGGACATGAAAACAAAATATGTTTATCTGGAAATGAAAACATTCCTCAGTGACCTTGCAGACAGATGCTGGCCTTGTAATCTGCCATAACTGGCCACAAGGGGGAGCACTAATGGGGAACAGTCATGGCTATGTTTGCAGCAGGTTGGCCAAAAAGGATCAGTCGTGCTCTGGCCGAGACCTATGCCTTGAAGACACGGCGGTGTGATATCATAGGTCACGGCCGTCGTGTCTCACCACCCAGCTCACCCACCTGCATACACATCTTCAAATTCCCGCATGCATACACTGCTATCCATGCCCACCCACATCTGCCCGACCGCCCGCTGCTCAGTATTCGCAGCACTCCACTATGAACAACCTCCGCCACTGAGGAACAGGGAGGAGGACAGCTGATCGGTAGGGGTTAATATTTGTTATTTTATTTCTCTTGTGGGGAACAATAGGATTTATATGGGGAGAATAATAAGATTTTACTTACCGGTAAATCTATTTCTCGTAATCCGTAGAGGATGCTGGGGACTCCGTAAGGACCATGGGGATAGACGGGCTCCGCAGGAGACATGGGCACTTTAAGAAAGACTTTAGATCTGGGTGTGCACTGGCTCCTCCCTGTATGCCCCTCCTCCAGACCTCAGTTAGGGAAACTGTGCCCAGAGGAGACGGACAGTACGAGGAAAGGATTTTTGTTAATCTAAGGGCAAGATTCATACCAGCCACACCAATCACACCGTATAACTTGTGATATACTATCTAGTTAACAGTATGAAAAACGACATAGCATCAGTCCAAGACCGATGAAACTATAACATAACCCTTATTTAAGCAATAACTATATACAAGTCTTGCAGAAGTAGTCCGCACTTGGGACGGGCGCCCAGCATCCTCTACGGACTACGAGAAATAGATTTACCGGTAAGTAAAATCTTATTTTCTCTAACGTCCTAGAGGATGCTGGGGACTCCGTAAGGACCATGGGGATTATACCAAAGCTCCCAAACGGGCGGGAGAGTGCGGATGACTCTGCAGCACCGATTGAGCAAACAGGAGGTCCTCCTCAGCCAGGGTATCAAATTTATAGAACCTTGCAAAGGTGTTTGACCCCGACCAAGTAGCTGCTCGGCACAACTGTAATGCCGAGACCCCTCAGGCAGCCGCCCAAGAAGAGCCCACCTTCCTAGTGGAAGGGGCCTTAACCGATTTAGGCAATGGCAATCCTGCCGTAGAATGCGCCTGCTGAATCGTATTACAAATCCAGCGAGCAATAATCTGCTTTGAAGCAGGAGCGCCAACCTTGTTGGCCGCATACAGAACAAACAGAGCTTCAGTCTTCCTGATCCTAGCTGTTCTGGACACATAAATCTTCAAAGCCCTGAACACATCCAGGGACTCGGAATCCCCCAAGTCCCGCATAGCCACAGGCACGACAATAGGTTTTGAGTGGTTCAAACCAAGGTGACTTGAGGAAACTTAATACCACGTTAAGATCCCAAGGCGCCACCGGAGGTACAAAGGGAGGCTGAATATGCAGTACCCCCTTCACAAATGTCTGTACTTCAGGAAGAGAAGCCAATTCTTTTTGGAAGAAAATGGATAAGGCCGAAATTTGGACCTTTATGGACCCTAATTTTAGGCCCAAATTCACTCCCGTTTGTAGAAAGTGAAGCAGACGGCCCAAATGGAACTCCTCTGTAGGAGCAGTTCTGGCCTCACACCAAGACACATATTTTCGCCATATACGGTGATAATGTTTCGATGTCACGTCCTTCCTAGCCTTGATCAGGGTAGGAATGACCTCCTCCGGAATACCTTTTTCCGCTAGGATCCGGCGTTCAACCGCCATGCCGTCAAACGCAGCCGCGGTAAGTCTTGGAACAGACAGGGCCCCTGCTGCAGCAGATCCTGCCTTAGGGGAAGAGGCCACGGATCTTCTGTGAGCAACTCTTGCAGATCCGGATACCAAGTCCTTCGTGGCCAATCCGGAACAATGAGGATCGTTCCGACTCCTCTTAGCCTTATTATTCTCAACACCTTGGGTATGAGAGGTAGAGGAGGGAACACATAGACCGATCCGAACACCCAAGGTGTCACTAGAGCGTCTACCGCTACCGCCTGAGGGTCCCTGGCCCTGGCGCAATACCGCTTTAGCTTTTTGTTGAGACAGGACGCCATCATGCCTATCTGAGGCAGTCCCCACCGACCCACGATCTGTGTGAAGACTTCTGGATGAAGTCCCCACTCTCCCGGATGCAGGTCGTGTCTGCTGAGGAAGTCCGCTTCCCAGTTGTCCACCCCCGGGATGAATACTGCTGATAGGGCGCTTACATGGCCTTCCGCCCAGCGAAGAATCCTGGTCGCTTCTGCCATGGCCACTCTGCTCCTTGTGCCGCCTTGGCGGTTTACTTGAGCCACTGCTGTGACATTGTCTGACTGAATCAGAACTGGTTTGTCCCGAAGCAATGCCTCCGCTTGGCGTAGGGCGTTTGTATATGGCCATCAACTCCAGGACGTTGATGTGGAGACCAGTCTCTAGATTTGACCAGAAACCTTGGAAATTTCTTCCCAGTGTGACCGCTCCCCAACCTCGGAGGTCACCAGGATCCAGTCCTGAATTCCGAACCTGTGGCCTTCTAGGAGGTGAGCACTGTGCAGCCACCACAGGAGAGATACCCTGGCTCTGGGAGACAGGGTGATCCTCTGATGCATTTGTAAATGGGACCCAGACGATTTGTCCAGTAGATCCCATTGAAAGGTCCTCGCATGGAACCTGTCGAAGGGGATGGCCTCGTACGATGCCACCATCTTCCCCAGGACACGTGTGCAATGATGCACTGAAACCGTTTTTAGCTTTAATAGGTTCCTGACCACGGCTATGAGCTCCTGAGCCTTTTCCATCGGAAGAAAAACCTTTTTCTGGTCTGTGTCTAGAATCAGACCCAGAAAGGTCAGGCGCATTGTAGGGACTAGCTGGGACTTCGGTAAATTGAGAATCCAACCGTGCCTCTGCAACATCCTCACCGACAGCGACACGCTGTCCAGCAACTTCTCCCGAGATCTCGCCTTTATGAGGAGATCGTCCAAGTATGGGATAATTGTGACCCCATGCTTGCGCAGGAGCACCATCATTTCTGCCATTACTTTGGTGAAAATTCTCGGGGCTGTGGAAAGCCCAAACGGCAACGTCTGAAATTGGTAATGACCATCTTGTACTGCAAATCTCAGAAACGCCTGATGAGGAAGGAAAATCGGAACATGAAGGTATGCATCCTTTATGTCCAGGGACACCATCCAATCCCCCCCCTCCAGGCTGGCGATGACCGCTCTGAGCGATTCCATCTTAAACTTTTTCAAGTACAAGTTCAGGGATATTAGATTCAAAATGGGCCTGACCGAACCGTCCGGTTTCGGGACCACAAACAGGGTTGAGTAATACCCCTTTCCTTGCTGGAGAAGAGGAACTTTGACTATCACCTGTTGAAGATACAATTTTTGAATTGCAGTCAACACTAACTCCCTCTCTGACGGGGAAGCTGGCAGAGCCGATTTGAAAAACCGGCGAGGAGGCACGTCTTCGAATTCCAGCCTGTATTCCTGAGAAACAATCTCTATAGCCCAGGGATCCACCTGTGAGTGAACCCAGACCTGGCTGAACAATCGAAGACGTGCCCCCACTTGAGCCGACTCCCCCCGGGAAGCCCCAGCGTCATGCGGTGGACTTTGCAGATGTAGGGGAGGACTTCTGCTCCTGGGAACTAGCTGCATGCAGCTTTTTTCCCTTGCCTTTTCCTCTGGCAAGGAAGGACGATCCCCGTACCTTCTTGCTTTTATTGGAACGAAAGGACTGCATTTGATAATGAGGTGCCTTTTTAGTATGCTGCGGCGGGACATAAGGTAAGAAATTCCATTTACCGGCCGTAGCAGTAGAGACAAGGTCCGAGAGGCCTTCTCCAAACAACTCCTCCCCCTTGTAAGGCAACGACTCCATATGCCGCTTTGAGTCGGCATCCCCCGTCCACTGTCGGATCCACAGGAGTCGCCTAGCAGAAATAGACATAGCATTTATTCTGGAGCTTAGTAAACAAATGTCTCTTTGAGCATCCCTCATATATAAAGCAGCATCCTTGATGTGCTCTAGGGCAGGGCTGGCCAAACCAGTCCTCGAGATCTACCAACAGTACACATTTTCCAGACCACCTAGCTGGTGCACAGGTGTAGTCATTACTAATTAAGATGTGCTGCATTCATTCCTAACTGACAATTCTACAGATCTCCAGGAGGCCTGGAAAACATGAACTGTTGGTAGATCTCGAGGACCGGTTTGGCCAGCCCTGCTCTAGGGTCATTTGAATGGAATCCTTATCTAGGGTTTCAAGTTCCGTAGATAAGAAATCTGTCCATGCCGCGATAGCACTACAAACCCAGGCCGATGCCATAGCCGGTCTAACAATAGTACCGGAATGTGCGTAAATGTGCTTCATGGTAACCTCCTGCTTACGATCAGCAGGATCCTTGAGGGAAGCTGTATCCTGAGAAGGCAGTGCCACCTTCTTGGATAAGCGTGTCAGCGCCTTGTCTACCTTCGGCGAAGATTCCCATCGTATCCTGTCTTTTTGTGGAAAGGGATACGCCATAAGAATCCTTTTGGGACCTTGTAGTCTCCGATCCGGAGACTCCCAAGCCTTTTCGCACAAGTCGCTTAGTTCAAATGAGGACGGAAGAGTGACCTCAGGCTTTTTCCCTTTATACATGTGTACCCTCGTGTCAGGGACAGGGGGTTCCTCAGTGATATGCAAAACCTCTTTAATGGCCATAATCATGCAACGAATACCTTTCGCCACCTTTGGCTGTAATTTTGCATCCTCATAGTAGACACTAGAGTCAGTCTCTGTGTCGGTATCTGTGTCAGTGATCTGGGATATGGTGCGTTTTTGAGACCCCGAAGGTCCTGGTGCCACAGGGACAAGCATGGTCTGACTACCTGACTGATCCCTAGCTTCAGCCTTGTCAAATCGTTTATGCAGTAAAATAAGAATTTACTTACCGATAATTCTATTTCTCGGAGTCCGTAGTGGATGCTGGGGTTCCTGAAAGGACCATGGGGAATAGCGGCTCCGCAGGAGACAGGGCACAAAAAGTAAAGCTTTCCGATCAGGTGGTGTGCACTGGCTCCTCCCCCTATGACCCTCCTCCAAGCCTCAGTTAGGTACTGTGCCCGGACGAGCGTACACAATAAGGGAGGAATTTTGAATCCCGGGTAAGACTCATACCAGCCACACCAATCACACCGTACAACTTGTGATCAAACCCAGTTAACAGTATGATAACAGAGGAGCCTCTGAAAGAATGGCTTCCTAAACAATAACCCGAATTAGTTAACAATAACTATGTACAATTATTGCAGATAATCCGCACTTGGGATGGGCGCCCAGCATCCACTACGGACTCCGAGAAATAGAATTATCGGTAAGTAAATTCTTATTTTCTCTATCGTCCTAGTGGATGCTGGGGTTCCTGAAAGGACCATGGGGATTATACCAAAGCTCCCAAATGGGCGGGAGAGTGCGGATGACTCTGTAGCACCGAATGAGAGAACTCCAGGTCCTCCTTAGCCAGAGTATCAAATTTGTAAAATTTTACAAACGTGTTCTCCCCTGACCACGTAGCTGCTCGGCAAAGTTGTAATGCCGAGACCCCTCGGGCAGCCGCCCAAGATGAGCCCACCTTCCTTGTGGAGTGGGCCTTTACAGATTTAGGCTGTGGCAGGCCTGCCACAGAATGTGCAAGTTGGATTGTGCTACAGATCCAACGAGCAATCGTCTGCTTAGACGCAGGGGCACCCATCTTGTTGGGTGCATACAATATAAACAACGAGTCAGATTTTCTGACTCCAGCTGTCCTTGCAATATATATTTTTAATGCTCTGACAACGTCCAGTAACTTGGAGTCCTCCAAGTCACTTGTAGCCGCAGGCACTACAATAGGCTGGTTCAGATGAAATGCTGACACCACCTTAGGGAGAAAATGCGGACGAGTCCGCAGTTCTGCCCTGTCCGAATGGAAAATCAGATATGGGCTTTTGTAAGATAAAGCTGCCAGTTCTGACACTCTCCTGGCCGAAGCCAGGGCTAGTAACATGGTCACTTTCCATGTGAGATATTTTAAATCCACCTTTTTTAGTGGTTCAAACCAAATGAGATTTTAGAAATTCCAAAACCACATTGAGATCCCACGGTGCCACTGGAGGCACCACAGGAGGCTGTATATGCAGCACTCCCTTAACAAAAGTCTGGACTTCAGGAACTGAAGCCAATTCTTTTTGAAAGAAAATCGACAGGGCCGAAATTTGAACCTTAATAGATCCCAATTTGAGACCCATAGACAATCCTGATTGCAGGAAATGTAGGAATCGACCCAGTTGAAATTCCTCCGTCGGAGCACTCCGATCCTCGCACCACGCAACATATCTTCGCCAAATGCGGTGATAGTGTTGCACGGTTACTTCCTTCCTTGCTTTAATCAAAGTAGGAATGACTTCTTCCGGCATGCCTTTTTCCTTTAGGATCCGGCGTTCAACCGCCATGCCGTCAAACGCAGCCGCGGTAAGTCTTGAAACAGACAGGGACCCTGCTGAAGCAAGTCCCTCCTTAGAGGTAGAGGCCACGGATCTTCCGTGATCATCTCTTGAAGTTCCGGGTACCAAGTCCTTCTTGGCCAATCCGGAACCACTAGTATCGTTCTTACGCCTCTTTGCCGTATAATTCTCAATACTTTTGGTATGAGAGGCAGAGGAGGAAACACATACACCGACTGGTACACCCAAGGCGTTACCAGCGCGTCCACAGCTATTGCCTGCGGATCTCTTGACCTGGCGCAATACCTGTCCAGTTTTTTGTTGAGGCGAGACGCCATCATGTCCACCATTGGTCTTTCCCAACGGGTTACCAGCATGTGGAAGACTTCCGGATGAAGTCCCCACTCTCCCGGGTGAAGGTCGTGTCTGCTGAGGAAGTCTGCTTCCCAGTTGTCCACTCCCGGGATGAACACTGCTGACAGTGCTATCACATGATTCTCTGCCCAGCGAAGAATCCTTGCAGCTTCTGCCATTGCACTCCTGCTTCTTGTGCCGCCCTGTCTGTTTACATGGGCGACTGCCGTGATGTTGTCCGACTGGATCAACACCGGTTTTCCTTGAAGCAGAGGTTCTGCCTGGCTTAGAGCATTGTAGATTGCTCTTAGTTCCAGAATGTTTATGTGAAGAGACGTTTCCAGGCTCGTCCACACTCCCTGGAAGTTTCTTCCTTGTGTGACTGCTCCCCAGCCTCTCAGGCTGGCGTCCCATTTGTCCAACAGATCCCTCTGGAAAATTCGTGCATGGAATCTGCCGAATGGAATTGCTTCGTAAGAAGCCACCATTTTTCCCAGGACTCTTGTGCATTGATGTACAGACACCTTTCCTGGTTTTAGGAGGTTCCTGACAAGCTCGGATAACTCCTTGGCTTTTTCCTCCGGGAGAAAAACCTTTTTCTGAACCGTGTCCAGAATCATCCCTAGGAACAGCAGACGAGTTGTCGGCATTAACTGGGATTTTGGAATATTCAGAATCCAGCCGTGCTGTTTTAGCACTTCTTGAGACAGTGCTAATCCCCTCTCTAGCTGTTCTCTGGACCTTGCCCTTATTAGGAGATCGTCCAAGTATGGGATAATTAATACGCCTTTTCTTCGAAGAAGAATCATCATCTCGGCCATTACCTTTGTAAAGACCCGAGGTGCCGTGGACAATCCGAACGGCAGCGTCTGAAACTGATAGTGACAGTTTTGTACAACGAACCTGAGGTACCCCTGGTGTGAGGGGTAAATTGGAACGTGGAGGTACGCATCCTTGATGTCCAAGGACACCATAAAGTCCCCTTCTTCCAGGTTCGCTATCACTGCTCTGAGTGACTCCATTTTGAACTTGAACTTCTTTATGTACAGGTTCAAGGACTTCAGATTTAGAATAGGTCTTACCGAGCCGTCCGGCTTCGGTACCACAAATAGAGTGGAATAATACCCCTTTCCCTGTTGTAGAAGAGGTACCTTGACTATCACCTGCTGAGAGTACAGCTTGTGAATGGCTTCCAAAACCGTCTCCCTTTCTGAGGGGGACGTTGGTAAAGCAGACTTCAGGAAACGGCGAGGCGGATCTGTCTCTAGTTCCAACCTGTACCCCTGAGATATTATCTGCAGGATCCAGGGATCTACCTGCGAGTGAGCCCACTGCGCGCTGAAATTCTTGAGACGACCGCCCACCGCCCCCGAGTCCACTTGAGAAGCCCCAGCGTCATGCTGAGGCTTTTGTAGAAGCGGGGGAGGGCTTCTGTTCCTGGGAAGGAGCTGCCTGTTGGTGTCTCTTCCCCCTTCCTCTGCCTCGTGGCAGATATGAATATCCCTTTGCTCTCTTGTTTTTAAAGGAACGAAAGGGCTGCGGTTGAAAAGTCGGTGTCTTTTTCTGTTGGGGAGTAGCTTGAGGTAAAAAGGTGGATTTCCCGGCTGTAGCCGTGGCCACCAAATCTGATAGACCGACTCCAAATAACTCCTCCCCTTTATACGGCAAAACTTCCATATGCCGTTTTGAGTCCGCATCGCCTGACCACTGTCGCGTCCATAAACTTCTTCTGGCCGAAATGGACATAGCACTTACCCGTGATGCCAGTGTGCAGATATCCCTCTGTGCATCACGCATATAAAGAAATGCATCCTTTATTTGCTCTAAAGACAGTAAAACATTGTCCCTATCCAGGGTATCAATATTTTCAATCAGGGACTCTGACCAAGCTACTCCAGCACTGCACATCCAGGCTGTCGCTATAGCTGGTCGTAGTATAACACCTGTATGTGTGTATATACTTTTTTGGATATTTTCCATCCTCCTATCTGCTGGATCTTTAAGTGCGGCCGTCTCAGGAGAGGGTAACGCCACTTGTTTAGATAAGCGTGTGAGCGCCTTGTCCACCCTAGGAGGTGTTTCCCAGCGCGCCCTAACCTCTGACGGGAAAGGGTATAAAGCTAATAACTTCTTTGAAATTAGCATCTTTTTATCGGGGGCAACCCACGCTTCATCACATACATCATTTAGTTCTTCTGATTCAGGAAAAACTATAGGTAGTTTTTTCACACCCCACATAATACCCTGTTTAGTGGTACCTGTAGTATCAGCTAAATGTAACGCCTCCTTCATTGCCAAAATCATATAACGTGTGGCCCTACTGGAAAATACGGTTGATTCGTCACCGTCGCCACTGGAATCAGTGCCTGTGTCTGGGTCTGTGTCGACCGACTGAGGCAAAGGGCGTTTTACAGCCCCTGACTGTGTTTGAGGCGCCTGGACAGGCACTAACTGATTGTCCGGCCGTCTCATGTCGTCAAACGACTGCTTTAGCGTGTTGACACTATCCCGTAATTCCATAAATAAAGGCATCCATTCTGGTGTCGACCCCCTAGGAGGTGACATCCCCATATTTGGCAATTGCTCCGCCTCCACACCAATATCGTCCTCATACATGTCGACACACACGTACCGACACACAGCAGACACACCGGGAATGCTCTTAACGAAGACAGGACCCCACTAGCCCTTTGGGGAGACAGAGGGAGAGTTTGCCAGCACACACCAAAAGCGCTATATATGACAGGGATAGCCTTATAATAAGTGCTCCCTGTATAGCTGCTTTTATAATATAATTTTTGCCACTATTTTGCCCCCCCTCTCTTGTTTTACCCTGTTTCTGTAGTGCAGTGCAGGGGAGAGACCTGGGAGCCGTCCTGACCAGCGGAGCTATGTAAGGAAAATGGCGCTGTGTGCTGAGGAGATAGGCCCCGCCCCTTTTCCGGCGGGCTCGTCTCCCGCTCTTTAGTGTATTCTGGCAGGGGTTAAATATCTCCATATAGCCCCCGGAGGCTATATGTGAGGTATTTTTTAGCCAAATAGGTTTTCATTTGCCTCCCAGGGCGCCCCCCCCCCCAGCGCCCTGCACCCTCAGTGACTGCCGTGTGAAGTGTGCTGAGAGGAAAATGGCGCACAGCTGCAGTGCTGTGCGCTACCTTTAGAAGACTGAGGAGTCTTCTGCCGCCGATTCTGGACCTCTTCATGTTTCAGCATCTGCAAGGGGGCCGGCGGCGAGGCTCCGGTGACCATCCAGGCTGTACCTGTGATCGTCCCTCTGGAGCTGATGTCCAGTAGCCAAGAAGCCAATCCATCCTGCACGCAGGTGAGTTCACTTCTTCTCCCCTAAGTCCCTCGTTGCAGTGATCCTGTTGCCAGCAGGACTCACTGTAAAATAAAAAACCTAAGCTAAACTTTCTCTAAGCAGCTCTTTAGGAGAGCCACCTAGATTGCACCCTTCTCGGCCGGGCACAAAAATCTAACTGAGGCTTGGAGGAGGGTCATAGGGGGAGGAGCCAGTGCACACCACCTGATCGGAAAGCTTTACTTTTTGTGCCCTGTCTCCTGCGGAGCCGCTATTCCCCATGGTCCTTTCAGGAACCCCAGCATCCACTAGGACGATAGAGAAATTTACATTTGCATTCAAGACATTCCACATATCCACCCAGTCCGGTGTCGGCGTTGCCGACGGCGACCTGACCATCATGCACTCCCCCTCCTCCTTAGGTGAGCCTTCCACGTCAAACATGTCGACACACACGTACCGACACACTTCACACACACAGGGAATCTCTTTTCTGAAGACAGGTTCCCCTTGAGGCCCTTTGGAGAGACAGAGAGAGAGTATGCCAGCACACACCCCAGCGCTATATGTCCCTGGAGAAAAACACAGAATGTTCACCCACTAGCGCTGCTGTAGTGTATAAACGCCAATAATGTGCCCCCACTCTACTTTAAAACCCCCTTTCACCGTGCGTCAAGCAGGGGAGAGTCCGGGGAGCTTCCTCTCAGCGGTGCTGTGTAGAGAAAATGGCGCTGGTGAGTGCTGCGGGAGAAGCCCCGCTCCCTCGGCGGCGGGCTTCTATCCCGCTCAAACTTATTAAAAAATGGCGGGGGCTCTTTTATATACATGTACAGTGCCCACCTGTACATGTATATACACTTTTGCCATAGGAGAGGTGTTTTATTGCCCCCTGCGCCCTGCACCCTTACAGTGACCGGAGTGTGTGAGGTGTAGCGGAGCAATGACGCACAGCTGCAGTGCTGTGCGTTACCTCTGTGAAGCACCGAAGGCTTCTGCCGCCTGAGACGTCTTCTGTCTTCGTTTCTTCTGGCTCTGTGAGGAGAACGGCGGCGCGGCTCTGGGGTGAACCCCCAGGACGAACCTGTGTTCATTCCCTCTGGAGCTAATGGTGTCCAGTAGCCGAGGAAGCAGAGCCTAACATTTAAGTAGGTCTGCTCCTCTCTCCTCAGTCCCTCGATGCAGGGAGCCTGTTGCCAGCAGTGCTCCATGAAAAAGAGAAAAAATCCTAACAAAAATGCTTTCTAAGCAGGAAACTCAGGAGAGCTCCCTGCAGTGCACCCATCCTCCTCTGGGCACAGTGTAAAACTGAGGTCTGGAGGAGGGGCATAGAGGGAGGAGCCAGTGCACACCCAGAATCCTAAAGTCTTTCTTAAAGTGCCCTATCTCCTGCGGAGCCCGTCTATTCCCCATGGTCCTTACGGAGTCCCCAGCATCCTCTAGGACGTTAGAGAAAAGGATTTATGGATTTATGGGGGAAACAATGTGAATAATTCATGTGGGGAGCAATGTAATTGTTTTTTCTGTGTAGGCCAATGTATGTGTGGATTTTTTTTTACTGTGACGGCCAATGAGTGTTTTTTGTTTTTTTCTGTGTGGGAACTGATGGTGTGCCTTGGCAATTTTAAAATATTGTTTGGTGTGCCGCGGGTAAAAAAAGGTTGAAAATCACTGCGTTACAAATTCCCATTAAACTCTGCAAAGTGACAGATCAGCTGTTTGGATTTAATTGCACATTTCTATTGAAGAGATTTTTATGATGCTGGATTATAAAACTGCAGGGGCGGTTGCCCTAATAACTTTTCATGCGTCTGCCCTTGTATTACCGCCTGCATCCTGACCGCCGGGAAGCTAACCCCTATATTTTAGAAAGATCACTACAATGACTTGTACACAACACATCGATCCATCATATTTCTGTACATATTATAGTGAGTGGAATTGGAATCTATAGATATCAACGCTTCTCCTGTACGTAAAGATTTCTTACAAAGTTTAGAAAAAGTTTATGTTTGAATAAAATGCCGGGTACAGGTGCGGGAATGAGGACGCCCGTGTTCCGCATGATACTGGGGTTTATTGGAAGAAGTAAAACAGAGTAAACGGTCAGAGGGTTTTTGTAAATGAGGAATAATAAAAAAAGAGGTGTTACCTAAGGAGGTAGAACTATGGTTCTGATGCCTCTGCCGAGTACAGGTATTGGTGCAAAACAAATTGTGGATTCTTACCAGTTATTGCAATTCTACAGGTTTTCACCACAGGCACAGTCTAACACTAATGCCAATGATGCAACACACAGTGGGCGTAGTGGTTAGTACTGCTGCATCACAGCACGGAGGTCAATACGTTCATATCTTGGCCATGGCCACCTCGTGTACGGTTTTGTATATTCTCCCCATTTGTGTGGGTTTCCTCACACAAACTTCTGACAAAACAACCCTAGGGGGTCATTCAGGTGCAGGTCGGAGTTGCTTCCTTGGAAGCAGCAGTGGTAGCGCTGTATGGTGACGCAGCAGGAGGCGTCTATTACAAGCAGACGCCTCCTGCAGCAGTAATGATCCGACCTGTGTCTTAAGATGCAGCATCGGATCAAAGCGCCCACCATGCTGGGGCTTGCAGCACCCACGGTGTCCCGCAAGCTGCCCGTCACAGAGGCCAGGAAAGCTCCGTCCTCTTTCCACCCCCTAAATGGAGGTGACACAGCTCTGTTTGCCCAAGCGGAGCACCTCACCGCACCCACAAAATGGCATCAGATTGTCACTCAATGACAGTCTGATGCCGGTCTGCGCACAATGCAGCAGGACCCGTTCATGCATGCGCAGAAGGGGCCTGCGCATTCGCAAAGTAATGAAAATCGGTGCTTTGTGCCGATGGTCTTCGGTGCAACCGCACCTAAATGACCCCCCCTAGTGTGTATATGTGTATACATGCAGTAAGGAATATATAGAGTGTAAGCTCCCTGGGGCAGGTAGTGATGTGACAGACGGATACATCCTCTGTAAAGCGCTGGGGAATATGTCTGTGCTATACAAACAGCTGCTAATAAACAAACACTTAAGACGTGGTGGCTGACATTTGGTGTGGAAACGCAACACTCCTAAAGGATGCAGTCTAACATTTAGCCTAGCAACTAGTGACATCACTAAGGCACTTCCTGAGGTTCCCTAGGGAATAATAAGGGCGTTCATTCTGCATGAGTACCGGGAGCCTCAGGTAACCGCGAGAAAGGTCACGTTCAGCATTTACAGACATGTTTATTGGTGGAGTCCGTGGAGAAAACATACAATGCCTCAGCACAATATAGGTTATATGTAAAAGCATCCTTCCCACAATATAGCCTGCAAATTACACCAAAATGATGAGAAAAGCAGAAGCCAACGAGACAGAAAGATGGAGAAGGGTGTAAATACTATTGTTTTAATATGGCTTGCACAGACGTGGCTGCGACTGAATACAGGCGGAAATCTGCATTTATTTCCGAAAGCATGTATGCGCAACCTTGATCAGGCCCTAAACGTTTATCCAGAGAGCCTTAATAAAATGATTGCTGGCCTCTAACTTTTTACATAACGTCTACAAATTAGGAAACAATTGGCGCAAGCATTTGCTTGGGCTGTTGGGAGTACTCGCGTTACTGCATTGCCCATTAACTATCCTTCACTGCAAGCTAACCCATGGACCGGGTGGGAGGTTCAAGGGAATGTAATCCATTGCCTCCTTGCCCCAACCACAAAGTCAGCTGCAAGGGCTTCTTACTGCTACACTAGTGGGCAACCAGTCCATAAGCTTCTGCCAGATGCTGAATTATAGGGTCCTTTTAGCTTTGGAAAATCCATGAGTGGTGAATGGATTGGCAAGAGAGACTGGATGTGGGGAGTACAGCGACAGGGTGGAGTCAGTAAGAGCCAAGACGACAGACAATGCGGACAGGGATGGGGGGTAGTGACTTTAGTAGGAGGAAAGTTAAAGATCTCAGATGTGGACACCTTACGGTGAGGTGGCATTGGGTCATGCAGGTGGGGATGGCAGAGTGGCAGTTGGAAACATGAGCTAAGAAAGGAGGAGAGAACTCAGAGAGGAAAGGAACAGTTGTGTGTCATCTGCTTAGAAGTGATAGAGAAAGATGACTAGTGGACGACTCTGCTTACAGAGAAGGTATATAGGGAAAAGAGCAAAGGGCCAACAGCAGAGCCTTGAGGAACCCCAAGAAAAGGCAAGGAAAAAAGAGGAGACCAAGAGATAAAGGTAGAGGCACTGAAGGAACAACATGAGAGGTGGGAAGCCTACCAGGCAAGGGAATGAGGGAACTAATGCCTAGATTTATTAAGCTTTGGAGAGTTATAAACAGCACAGTGATAAAGGTACCAACCAATCAGCTCCTAACTGTCATTTTTCAAACCCAATCTGTAACATGGCACTTAGGAGTTGATTGGCTGGTTTATCACCGTGCTATTTACCACTCTCCAAGGCTTGATAAATGAGCCCCAAAGTGTTTAGAAGACCTTTATCGACAGTATGAAACCAAGCAGAAACAATTAACTGAGGCTCCGCGAGGCAAGGCCGCGCAAATCATACAGGCTGCGCAAATCCGAGATGACGTCTAATATTCGCCTCTAAAAGGCAAAAATAAATGATAAAGAAGAGGAGAGTAGGGAATACAATTACTGGAATGGAATTCTGGTATAATGAGCATGCAGATTGCTGTAAAGTATTTGCGTGCACGCTTCAATGGAAACCATTATCTGAGACGCGCAGACACCGCCGTGGCGAGGAGCAGAATAATAAGACCGCTAATTAAGATATTAGCAAAATTAGCAAGGTCCTGAACTGCCAATATGCTGGAGATATTATAACGGAATATTTATTCTGGTCACGTTCGCACGGGTGAGAGGCTGACACGTACGTGGGAGTCATGCACGGCCACCCAGAGCTCCACTCCAGAGACCTTGTCATGTACGAGCTGAAGGACTCCACAGTCTGGAACAAAAACTCTGCGCTGGCCTCCGGTACCAACGCATGCATGTGCCACAGTAAGGGAAACCGCAACGCATTACATGTGGAAAGACAGGTTCTGCATTTAAATAGAGACGATTCTGTAAAAGTGTATTCAGCTTTCATCAATGCATGGAGGATGCAGGAACCCAGAGAGATAGGATGCAGGCTGCCAGCCTTGGGAGAACACATTCACATGGCCTGGGTCACGAACACACAGAGAAGGACACGTGTTCCCATTCCCACGGGAGGATAACAGCCATGTGGATATCAGACAGCTGGGCAGCACACCATGCCGGATCCTAACTCTATTATACATTATCAGGGAGAGAGAGAGAAAAAGAGAAGGAGGCGTGTGAGTGAGAAGGTGGTGAGAGAGAGTGGGAAAAAGAGAAGGAGGCGTGTGAGTGAGAAGGTGGTGAGAGAGAGCGGGAAAAAGAGAGAGGAGGTGAGAGTAAAAAAGAGGAGGTGAGAGTAAAAAAGAGGAGGCGAGAGAGCAACGGAGACAGGAGGGAATTCAAATCTGCAAGATGGATGCTATGTCCGCCTGATTGCGCAGCCAGGTATCGCAGCACAGGGCACTGAATTGGATCGGGATCCGGTCTGAAGATCGACAGTGTCTAGGTCGACAATGTTTAGGTTGACCACTATAGGTCGACATGTTTTCAATGTTGACTTGTTCTAGGTCGACAGGTCAAAAGTTTTTCACATTTTTCTTTTTTTTTTGGAACTTTTTCATACTTAACAATCCACGTGGACTACGATTGGGAATAGTAACCCGTGTCGAGCGCAGCGAGGCACCTTGCCCGAAGCATGGCGAGCGAAGTGAGCCATGCGAGGGGACACGGTGCACTAACTGGGCTTTCCGGTCACTCTACGAAGGAAACGACACCAAAAAAACATGAAAAACTCATGTCGACCTTTTATGCTGTCGTATTAAACATTGTCGATCTAATGATCCACACCCATTGGATCATCTACGAGCAAGGAGAGAGATAGAAAGGAGGTGAGAGGAGCAAAACAGAGAGAGGGGAGAGAGTGAAGGAGGGAAAGAGAGAGAGGGAGCAGGTGAGAGAGAACGAGGTGAGACTAGAGGAAGAGAGAGACTAGAGAGAAAGAAAGACAAATGGAGGAATTCAATTCTGTATGATGGATGCAATGTGAGCTCAGATACCCAGCTGCACATCGCACTGAATTGGATCAGCCACGGGAGAGAGAGAATCAAAATATCATCTACAATATCCTTCAACATAAAAGACATCTCCTACTATTAAGCCCTACAGTATATGTACATAAAAGTGTAAAGTGATCAGCACAGTGACCCCTCCACACCTACATTTCCAGTCCAGTGTGTCGGCCAGCCTGCAGCCCCAGGCAGTAGACATTCTCACATTAGCCATCTCTCTATGGGGTCTATTCATGAAGCAGTGAAAACTATGGAGAAGTGAGCCAGTGGTAAAGAGCCAATCAGCACTAACGTAACATTTATAATTTGCATACTATAAAATTATACAGAGAAGCTGATTGGTTGCTATGGGCAACTTCTCCAGTGGCTCACTTCTCCACTCTTTTCACTTCTTCATGACTAAACCCCTATGTGACCTTGTTACCGTGTCCTGCGCAGTCTCATTTAACCAATAACAGTCATGTTCCAACCACAGTCACCAACACGTCTGATAACGATCCAATCAGAGCTTACTGTAAATCGGTCAGTTAAAGTAACGTGCGGCATAACAGCGTGCAGCCAGCGTTACTCTCAGCGTCTGTCAATACGCGTACAATTCCAGCCCTGCAGACAGACAAACAGGCGCCCAACGCGCACCGGAAAAATACATCCCCCATTAAGTATCACCTTTGGTTCTGACAAGTACCTGAAACTCCTGCATATAAAGCAGGGAATGTCCAGTGTAGGACAGCCTGCATTAAGCACACGTACAGCCAGAAGGGGGCGCTCTGCGCTTACAGTCCAAAGGCCGACAGTATAGACGTACTCACCTCTCAATAACATTGAGGATTACTGAAACCATGACAACCCCAGCTGTGGATGTGTGTTGCTATGCACGGAACGCCGGGCTGCACTATCCTGTCCTTGTGTATGGGGGAAGGGTATACGGTATCAATATTACCAACATTGATTACTTCCATAGGAATTACTGTGCTATACTGGGGCTGGCCAGAGCAAGGGAGACGTTGGTAAATACCGCCAAACATTGCTCAGAAATGACTAGAGATCTAACCCTAAGGTTCTGAAGTCATGCTAGACCAGGGGTATTTCAACATGCAGCCCTCCAGCTGATGTGGAACTACACATCCCAGCATGCCCTATCACAGATTTGCTTATAAGGGCATGCTAAAACTGTAGCAGGGCATGCTGGTATGTGTAGTTCCAGAGCAGCTGGAGGGCTGCATGTTTAATATCCCTGCGCTAGAGGTGCTTCCAGACAAGTCCCGGATACCTGCATAGGAAGGTGCGCTCCATGAAACAAACATTGGGGAGGGTGTTTCAAATGCGGACGGAAAGAGCAGCGCTGCTAACATATGGTAACGCAGCAGAAGGCGTCGGTTATAAGTAGACGCGTCCTGCCTGCATGTGTGATCCAGTGCTGGGTCTGAGGACGCAGCATCGAATAATCTATGACCCCATCGGCCGGCTGCATGCCCAAGAGGTTACGTAGACTGGCCACCGCACCTCCGTCGTTAAGATCAGGAAATATGGATGGCCATTGACCATCGAGGTTTCAAAAACATCGATGGTCTACGGCCGATGTTGAATACTTTTATCATCAATGGGGGAGAACCACGGTTTCCCGCCATCGATGGTTTAGTGCTACTGAATAGTTTTTTTTTTCTTTCTCTCAAAGTATCAGAGCACGGAACTTAGCCCCTCCCGCTGACACCCACGAAGCCACACCCCCAGGCCCTGATTGGCCCGCATTTCATTACACAGTAATGAAGGGATGACCATCATGGGTAAAACCATCGATGGATCCCTTCCAGATGGTTTGACACCATCGAGGTTATCCATCAATGGTGACCATCGATGGATAACCCACTGATGGCCATCCCTATCAGGAAATCTCCATCCGAAGACGGAGATCCTGCTCTCGGCACTCCCGTCTTGTGAAACGTTGGTCATCGCCACCTCCTCCCCGCCCTCAAATGCAGGCAGACTGTTAATCAAGTGACGACTGCAGCCGCACTACGCCAGACGACGCAGGACCCGTATACTGCATGGATAGTACAGGCCCGGCGCATGGGCAATATACCGAACATTAGTACATTGCAACATCACCACTAGAGCGTCCAGCCATGAATCATGTCCATTGTAAGACCATTTTGTGGGTCATTTTATTGCAGCATATTAATATACATATACAATGGTATGAGTTACGTTTTTATTAAACAGACGGCAGTAATGAATTCTCAGTCACGTTCTTACGTATTTCTGTAAAGAATAAGAAAGAATTCCAGTTCAAAGCATCAGGGCCGACAATCATTTATCACATGAGCAAAACCTTTTATTGACAATCGCGCCCCAGACTGTAATAAATAAGAGCTACGTGTAAAGAGTGGTATAAACAGTGATGATATTGCATTGTAACAGCGGCAGAGAGGAGGGAACATAAATTATATATCGTATGCGTTAAATAGAAGGACTACCATTTTTGCTTCAATCTGCAGGAAAGCAGACCGTTAAGATGTAAGCTCTTGGGCCAAGAGCAAGATACAGTAGGTTCTCTCAGCGGTTGAGAACAGAACGCAGCGATTGCGGGACACGAG
Source organism: Pseudophryne corroboree (assembly GCF_028390025.1). NCBI lineage: Eukaryota > Metazoa > Chordata > Amphibia > Anura > Myobatrachidae > Pseudophryne > Pseudophryne corroboree. The sequence goes on from NC_086451.1 coordinate 35,679,971, forward strand.
GGCAACATCTGCGGAGGAATCGGAAGCTGCGGCACATCCTGACATTTGTGAAATGAGAGGAGGAGGGAAACGCTACAGAGACTTGAATCAGCCAATGTAAGAAATTGGGCCTGTTCATCACTCTCCGGCCTGGAACATCCCCTGGGGAACGGAAAATAGCCTGAGGCTACTCTAATGGATCATGAGCAGTACCCGGACGCTATACTGCGACCAGGAGAGCGTCTGACTCCCCATTGCTGATATCAACCCCAGGGATCGCGGCCTCATACTATTCCTGGAGCATATGATCCCTAAGTCCTAGCGTTGGTGCACCCGAGGTGGCAGCCGCGCCATCGACTGTTTGGTAGTCTCCTCCCAAAACAGCGCGGCTGTGTCCGTATTCCCCTTCTAAGCGGAACCGATGCCTTACCTTCTCCCCGTGTTCCGGCCACAGCCTGGTAACGTCTGCTGGACCTGCTAGTATATCCGACACCGTCGCCCGCCGAAACACCACTGTACTCATGGGTAAGCGTTGTCGCGACCCGGCGTAGAGTTGTTGGAGCGACTCTTTCTAAGGTACGTATAAGACGCTTTTTACAAAGGTCACTCAAGAAAAAATTGTAAGACTATAAAAATAAAATAAGAAAGCTTGGGGCTGCTAAAACCAGCAGCCCTCTCACCATGGTCCGGCTCCTGCCGCACCAAACAAAAAACTGATTTGCCTGAGCCAGGAGGCAGGGATATATGAATGGGCCCGTTGCATGCTGGGAGGCCGAAAAGCTTTGACCGATTGATGCAAATCCGCTGTCGCTTCATCATATCCCATGCTTATCCTGTGGATAACCTGTGGACCCTGCCGGAGAAAGTTTTTTTTAATGAATGTTTTAATATAAAATGATTTATATTCATTCACCTAGCAGGACAAGCAAGAGCTGCACTTTAGTGAAATCAATATACCAGACACAGCTGGGCAGAGAAATCTTCCCTGAGTTGCCCTCCATCTGTTTGTCAGCTCTCCAACCAGTAAAAAGGCCTTCAAGGGCGAACGTAAAAGATGTAGGATGGTGCATCTACATTTGCACACTGGTAAGTTGAACAGGGTGAGAAGAGTCTTCCCAGCAACCAGCCACCCCCCTCCTGTGTGTCCGCTATATCAGTGCTAAAAGCTGTGATAGAACTCAGAAACATAAAGCAATGTATTTAAAAAGTTGCACGAGGGTGGCGTACAAACCAGTGAGCTAAATGGTCACCTGAATGCGGGAAAGCAACGTAACTCATAGTTTTGGAGTGGGCTGGGGTCAAAACGAGTCAGACTGTTCACAGCAGCACATAGTGTTTCAGGAGATGAATGCTGACCTCACGTGTAAGCACAAGTGGGTATGACAGGAGGTACAGGTAAAAGGAGGAGCCGCTTTCATTTTGTACACTGTGCCAGCAGAATGACAACACCGCCTGTTCTGCACACATACATAGGGAACAGGGTTCAGAAATATTCCCCCACAGTGCTGTGCAATATGGCATTACAGAGCCCACGCCCCAGTGGCAGGCTGAATACCAATCGCTCCTGTAAGACCTGAGTCTGGGGGTATTAGGGCCCTGGCAGCTTATACGTCCAGTAAAAGGAAAGGCTAGAGAGGAGCTAGGCTTCCCGGATCAGGGCGTGCATGCAGGTACTGTATCTCTGCAGCAGTGTTTGTGCAGGGCGGCCCATTCTACTTGTCTTTGTTTAGCTGACGTGGATGCCAGCCTCTGTTCATGTGTGTGCAGGCTCTAACGTGCGCGGATACCCACAGCTAAAAAGCACATTATAGCTCTTCATGTTTTATTCCTGCACGGAATATACATCGGATTCCAATCAAATGGAAATACAAAAAAAATAAAAAAAATAAAAAGGTCATCCCCTATACCTCCACCTATGGCAGAACGATGGTCGTTACCAGAAGTGGAGAGCCAGCCACGCCACTGGTGTTGGAGGCCTTTCATACCTACCCCCAAAGCTGTTCCATAAAGATCTCCAGAAATCGGCAGACTCTGCACTGTGCTCGGTAACCCTAACCAGCTCAGTTAGGAGCAAGCCAGCTCACAGCCTCAGGTAACGGGGGTTCCCGAGGTGGGGAGACCCCATTTGCTGTACCCGGGGAAGAAATATAATTAGCGGCCGCTCCACTCATGGTGGCATCATCCTTTATAGTCCTATGGGAACTTAACCTACCAATCAGATTCTAGCTATCCTTTATCTAGTACATTCTATAAAATGATAGCTAGAATCTGGTTGCTACGGGCAACACCTCCTTTTGCCCTCTTTAGAAGGTTTGATAACTCAGCCTCCCCTATCTCGGTAATTCCTGTGCACCAGGAGCCTGGAAACCAACGCTGAGGTTCCAGGTGGACTGCCCTGGAATAACACACGGATCATGACATATACACATGACCAGCGTTGTCCTGCATTAAAGATGGCCGCAATTGGTGGTGCTCGTCCTCGGCAGGGTATACATCAGAACGATGCGTTTCCCAGCCGATGGCATGACCGATATAACAGTATATCAGTCCTCCGTACACAATAAATTACATATAGTACTATCACATGTAGAATGCATGCCCAACGGGACGACCCATGGGAGCATGCGATTGGGGTTACACACTAGACGATGTGGCTGATATATCATTCTAATACGTGTCTGGACGATATACCGTCTAAGGTGTACCCAAACTTAAGAACACTTTAGATTGGGGACAGGCATAACAGATGGACGGGTTCATAAACTACACTTCAAGGAACACCCTGTAGAAAAAAAATCTACAATGGAGGCAGCCATTTTGTGCCCTTCACCAATATTCTTGGTAACAGTCTATTACTACACTGGGAACCGGCGGCAAAGTCATACGTTTGTGCCTCTGCTATACCTCAAGGGACCTTCCAGAGCTCTATGGTGTAAAATACCACAACGAATCTCATTTACAATCTGTAAACAAAAATCTCTCAATACTGGGCCCTACTATCCAGATAATCAAGTCCCATTCAATTATCCAGATCCTATCCAGATAATCAAGTCCGTTCATCTCAGATTTCTGCGAACCACCAGCCGCTGTGGAACTACAAGTCCCAGCTGTCCGGTATGATTTAAAAGGGTATTTTCTATGCAGTCCTATTACAAAGTTATTTTATTTTAGAAGCAACCACTATCCGCAGGACCTAGCAGCCCTGACCAATAAAGCGTTACTGCAGAATACAGACGGAGCAAGATAAAAACACACAGTAGACACACTGTACACATTCTCCTGATGTGTATTAATTGCTGTCTCCAACCCTCACAGACAGAACACAGTCTCCTGAATCCAGTCACATGGCTGTTAGATCCGCTTCCTGCTCTCCCTGACACGTATCCCTGCACATGTAGGTTCTCATTAGCTTAATGACAAAGAACCTGCCTCCCAGGACAGGGGAGACCTCGCCTGCAGCACACATCACTCCGGCCTCGCATGCTGTGATGCATCTAGGTCACTCCGGCCTCGCTTGCTGTTATGCATCTAGGTGTAGAGCCTGGGAACTGCAGGGTGTAGTCACTGTACACAGACCACGCAAGGTGCAATGATCTGGAATGGCCAATAGAGGGAGCACCTTAAGTGGTGAGATCACAGGTGAGAGGCACTGTCTGAGGTAAATGTCACACGGTGGAACGTAATTAGTCGCTCACACCCCAAAACATTACGCCTTTCCAAAAATGCTTAGCATTTGGACAAGTGACAGTGAGGAAATGATGGTGAAATAATAGAAACTGGAGCGTCACCATGTTTGGGCCGCTATTTGTCAGATATTATGGCACAATGGTGAAAAAAATGCATTAAAATTTTTTAGTTGCCCAACAAAAATTTAATAACATTTAAAACTCTATTTTTTTTATTTTTATCCTATGTAGCCGGCAGCTATATTTTAGAGACAGGATGGTACCTTCTGTGGCGGTGCACAGGGGTGCTGAAAATTAAATGACCTAGGGGCAGCACATAATTGTGACTTCATCTCTATGTCCTGACATTTAAACCAACAATACGGGGTGGAGATTAGAGAAACCTAAAGTATTCTCCACTGGATTGCAGTATTAGCTGCACAAAAGGTCATACTTAATTCCAGCTCAAAGGCGGTGGAAACAGTCATTTTCAATAGGGTGACATTTTCTTATCCTGTACGGTGCAAATAAACAAGTGTATTCAATATACCAGGGGTGGGGAACCTCCGGCCCGCGGGCAGTATAAGGCCCGCAAAGCCATTTGTTCCTGCCCACCGCTTGTATCAGTGAGACACGCCGCCGCTCAGTCCGGCGGCGTCTCAGCTGTCAGGGCAGGGAGGAGAGCGCAGCTACTATGTCCGGCGGCAGGTAAGATCTCAAACCAGCTGCCGGTTCGTGAGCCAATCACAGCTCGCGGACCGGCAGCCAATCAGGAGCCGCTGCTGCTGGTCCGCGAGCTCTGATTGGCTCACAAACCGGCGGATGGTTTGAGGTCCTACACGCCACCGCCCGACATAGCCGCGCTCTCCTCCCTGTACTGACCTCCGAAACACGCCGCCGAATGGAGCAGGAGCAGCAGCGGTGAGCAGCACAGTGGGGTGGGGGGGGGGGGGCACTGTGGGGGCATTTGTGGATCTGGCACTGTGGGGGCATTTGCATACCCGGCACTGTGGGGGCATTTGCATACCCGGCACTGTGGGGGCATTTGCATACCCGGCACTGTGGGGGCATTTGCATACCCGGCACTGTGGGGGCATTTGCATACCCGGCACTGTGGGGGCGTTTGCATACCCGGCACTGTGGGGGCGTTTGCATACCCGGCACTGTGGGGGCGTTTGTATACCCGGCACTGTGGGGGCGTTTGTATACCCGGCACTGTGGGGGCGTTTGTATACCCGGCACTGTGGGGGCGTTTGTATACCCGGCACTGTGGGGGCGTTTGTATACCCGGCACTGTGGGGGCGTTTGTATACCTGGCACTGTGGGGGCAATTGTGGATCTGGCACTGTGGGGGCAATTGTGGATCTGGCACTGTGGGGGCAATTGTGGATCTGGCACTGTGGGGGCAATTGTGGATCTGGCACTGTGGGGGCAATTATGGATCTGGCACTGCACTATTTGGGGCATATGTGTATCACGTCCGATTTTAATTGGCCACAACCCATTTTTTTGGCGCGCCCACACAGTACCTCTAAGGGGCAAACCTACTGGGGGGCAGGGTAATTTTTAAAGTTGAGAATTTTTGTATGGCCCCCGAAGGATTTTATAAATATCCAAATGGACCTTGGTAGAAAAAAGGTTCCCCACCCCTGCAATATACAGTGGATTAAATATTCAATGTTGGATGGACTACAGCCCCACTTGATACATGGGTTTTCTACCTCCCACTCCAAACTCGGTCACGTCGTGTTTCTCACCCAGAGTGCAGCATCTGTATTTGCTGTGTCAGGGAACTTGGGAGAGGCTTGAGTAAAAATGTTAAACATTACGGGCACAAGAAAACAACACTTGAATTCCTGACAAGTGTTTGGCCTCTTAAGAAGTCCTATGTCAGATGGCGAAGAGGAAGCGTCAGCCACTTGTGGTAATTGAACAGTGTCAGCTTAGCCTGAATAAAATATACAGCTGTACGGCAACGTGTGTGCACCCGTCTGTATGGGAAGAGAATAGAATAGCCTCTGCAGCGTACGCACTTAGAACATATTTCTGCACATTTTAAGTGACAACTTATTTGTTATAAAGAAAAAAAAAAAAACCCCAAGGAATGCGGGGTCTGCAGAAATTTAGGCACCCTTCCAGCCGATTCATTATTTGGGCTTATTGTAAAGGCAGCAAAACGTGACTGACTCATACGGCCTTAAATGAAGCCAGGTGACGACAATTTCACAGTGGGATTAATACAATGATCCTTCCGACCACTTGGGATGTTGTGATTAGTCTCAGCAAGTATGGCGTCCTCTCCAGGCAGCTGGTGGTAATTGGCTCTTACAAATCAGGCCCAATCTATGAAGAAGAGCTATCTGGGACTCCAGTAGGGTTAACTGTATGCGTGTTCTTTGTGCAAAATGTACATTTCGGTACTCGAAGAAATAAAAATACTTAGCCTTGCGTCCGTATGCAGATTTAGTGGCAGGGCCTGATCTAGGGGGGGGGGGGGTGACTGCCCCCCTAACACAGTCATAGCCACACCCACTTTTGTGCAGAAGAGAGCTCTCCGGGGAGAGCCTGAGGCAGAACGATGTGCTGCAGCTTATACCACAGCAGCACAGAGGAGACAGGAGAGCAAGGGTTACAGAGCATTTGCCCCCCACTTGCTGGTGTGTGGGTACTAGGGCTAATAAATACAATTACCCCATAACACAGTCACATGTACATAGAACAATCACAAAGCTCTATCTCAGTCTCACTCAAAAAGTTCAGTCAGAATTGAGAGGAGGAGTTAGGATTGCAGATGGGAGGAGTTGGGACTGTAGAGGGAGGAGTCAAGATTAAACAATAAACCGCCCCCCCTAAAGAAAAGTCTAGATTCGTCCCTGTTTAGTGGCACATAATGCTAACACCACCTCACGCTTAGAGAAGTGTTACTGGGCTGGGAAGACGCATGCAAGCATAAGGTGAATGTACTAAGCGCACAATCATGAAAACGCGACCTGGACACAGACACATCAGGAGAATTGTCTCTTGTGGTTGCTCGTTGCAAGACGCCCATTGATTATGATGACAAGCGGAAGCCGCTTACGATGGCCGACTTGCTCCTGGACCAATCCCACCGTTTACAGGAGCAGTGGGTCTCAAACTCAGTCCTCAGGAACCCCAAACAGTTCATGTTATCCAAGTCACCTATCAGGCGCACAGGTGTAGTCATTACACGCTGACATTTTAAAAGACCCGTAGGTGGAGCCGATTATTTTATTTGTTGTTCTGTGAGGAGACCTGGAAACATGAACTGTTTGGGGTTATGAGGACAGAGTTTGAGAACCTGTGTACTGCAATACCGCCCTACTTATAGTTCTTTGTTAGGCCAGTGCTACGGAGCGGTTTAACAAGCTGCGAAAAAGCGGTCACTCGCCCAGGGAACCAAAACGTCTCTGTGTAAACCAAGCGCCTATGCTTCCATTGCAGAGCTAGCTGGGTACACTATTTTTTTTCAAGTGCACTTTATGCAAAATGCATCCTCTTCACGTCTATATAATCCCCATCTAAAGGATTCCATCTTGTAATTTCCACTGTCCAATAAAGCATCAATAGGGAATGGAAGTTGAAGGGAACTGCTGAAGTGAGGGCCCAATCTGGAAGACCCAGGACCCCCCCCCTGAAAGTGCATCTTTTAGACCACAGGTTCTCAAACTCGGTCCTCAGGACCCCACACGGTGCATGTTTTGCAGGTCTCCTCACAGAATCACATGTGACATAATTTGCTCCACCCGTGGACCTTTTAAAATGTCAGTGAGTAATTGATACACCTGTGCACCTGCTGGGTTACCTGCAAATCATGCACTGTGTGGGGTCCTGAGAACCACTGTTTTAGACAAAGCAGAACAGACGCATCACCGCTAATATCCGGCAGAAAGGTGTGATGGACACCCGCGTAGCATCCACAGTACTCAGTTGATTACACAGAAATGATCCGTACAGAAGGTTTGTCAGGAGAAAATCTTTCCTACGACATTATCAGAAAAGTCAACAAATGAAGTATGGAAAATAATACATAGATAAGCCGTAAAGATTGTGGGACAAAGCTCTGTGGACTGACGAGACCAATATTTGACTATCTGGCCACAACCGCAGAAGATACACTTGTAGGAAAACAGGTCAAGCTCGTGGAGGACTGGACTGGCCGGGAGGCGCGGGAAAGACTTACTATGCTGTGTGGATGGGTGGAAGACAGCGGGACGGGAAATACTGTGCGAGCTGAAGGAAAATCAGGTTCAATGAAATGTTAATAAATCGTAACATCAATTAAATGTTAATAAATCGCAAAAGCTGATGTCGGTGAAGAAACCATGTCGGCAGGAGGGGTGCATTCTGAATAAGCTTAGACGGTGATCCGACGCTGCGTTTTCAGTGCAGGATATCGGATTGCAGATGGCAAAATGACAGAGCAATTAGCACAGCTTGAATCAAGGGACGGCCTAACGAGACCCTGACAACTTAGAAATCTTCGCTCACAGAGCATATCCAAGAAACCTGATGTCTCTATCTCATGCCGCCGTCGGACACGGTAGAAAAAGTAACAAGATAATTACGGAGGGCTGTTAAAGCGCCCGTACTGTTTTAGCAAGCAATGCTCAGAGGATCAGTTACAGGTGCGGCTCACCAATCTGGGGAGGTTTATGCAGATTTATTCCAAGTGGGATTCCCACAGAGACCGCCGCCGGGTTTGACTGTGAATTTAATGAGGGCGCATGATGTCAGTTTTGTAAGTGAGCTTCGGAGGAAGGAGATTTTTTTGTCTTTTTTTTGGGGGGGAAGGGGGGTGACTTTCATGGGTGATGAGATCACAGCTTCGGCTTCAGGAAAGGCCTGCGGGCCCTGCCGTATTATCACTGCCCGCCATAAACTGAGCAGACAGTATTCCGCAAGACGTCCTGCTTACTTCTGCAATTTAGCTACAGCAAGTGCAGAATATGGAAGACACAGCGTTATCTAATCGTTAATTGACAAAATTAGCCACAAAGGAAAAAGTATTGTCAATAAATGATCCGGGGAAACGAGTACATTTTCTATAACAAAAGAGAGCAATTCTATGTATAGAACTGCAAAGCCGGAGGGAAGTGGCTGTGCTGAATCTTACTCAGACCGTCTATAGGATCCGGGCAGCCGGGTCAAGGAAGCTTGCATTCGATGACGCAAATCTCAGGACCAGCAAACGCATTATGAAGAATGAGGCCAGATGCCGCTTTTGCTCCTCCCTCTGCGGCTATGTGGGAGGGGGGCTGCAAATGATATCGCAAAACACGTTCAACACAAGAGCAGACCCACACACATCGAATTTGCACGTACACCATCTGGTCTGCGTACAGATCCAAATCAGGCCCAGAGCTTACTAATAAATAGCTCACCAGCTGTTGTGGAACTAGAAGTCCCAGCATGCCCTGAGAGAATTGCAGACCTACAACAGCCGGAGATTTATGGGTGCAATAAAAGGATCAAGTTAGACACCCCCCTAAATTGCGCTGTTTTTATATTAACCGCCTCATGCGTAGTGCGGATCATTAAGGCCTTCACAAAGTGTCATTTTAGGTCAGAGGTCTTCTGAAGGTCTCTGAGCACATATCGGATGTTGAAACATATTTAGATAGTCCCTTTAACTATGCTAAAAACATTTTACATTTTGCGCTCATCGTATTTAGGAAAGCCGGGACAAAACGCGCAGGGGGTCATCGTGTGTACAGTGGCGGTTCCCAAGCCCAAATCGGACATTTAAAAAAAAGACGACTACCAAAGAAAAAAAGGTTGTTTCATATAAAATAAATCCAATTGTTCCCCCAGATACGGTGACACATCTGCTTTGTGAGGTATATATTGCCGAAAAAGTGAGAAAACACCCAAATGACAACACACAGAGGAATTTTCCTGTAAAACACGGTCGCCAGCAGAGAGCGGTAACCTGTGAATGTCGTTTCCCGACAATTAGAACCTTTCACCTGCACTTCCTAGCAACAAGCAAACAAGTGTTTTAGCAAAAAACATAAATACGAGGCAATAATGTGACAATGAGGCACCGCTGTCTCTAATCCGGACACGGGAGTGATGGCTGCAGAACAGTTTATACACAATACAGCCACAGATGAAGAGGATCAGCTTCAGGTCTTAGAGGATTTAGACTCCTACACAAAAGATATTGATCAGAGGGGATAGAGAAGACGAGAGGCACAAAACTCGCTCATCCTGCTCTACCGCAGCAAACACGCGTGTAGAAGGGGAAAAGGAGACCATCATTACCTCATGGGAAATGGTATGTTCTATACAGAACACCTAAACACGCTGGGGTGTGTTGCGGCAGATTACAGCCCGTCGTTGCTGTGCGAGGAATTGAACACCACGCACGGCTGTCGCTGCCGTCCTCCCGAAACGGATGATAGTTTGCAAATCTCAGCAACTGCGTTTAAAGACGCAGCGCAATTGCAAATCCTACGATCAGCTTTCAAACGCTATGGTTACAAAGAATGGTCGCATGTACTGAGACACCGGAGCCATATTTAATACGTAGAAGATCACAGACGCAGACAGCGACAAGGTTTGAGAATGGCCGCGACAGGCCTGCAATTTTGCCACCACTCCCCATTACCTCCCCCAAACAGTCCCTTCCTGTCAATAACTTTGTCAATTCCGGTCCCGGACAGGCTGAAGTGATCGCAGCGGCTGAGTAACTCCTGGGTTGCGCAGAGACTGCACAAGATCTGTTTGTACAGCTGTGCTACACATGCGATCGCACACTTGCACAACTAGAATACACTTCACCTATGGGTGGCAACTATCGGTTCGCAGCAGTGCAAAAATTGCTGCCCAGCGAATCAGTTCTGAATTAGCCCCATTATTCCTATAAATTAGTTATCGCTGTATAAGGAAAACATAGGAAAATCTGATTGGCTGATACAGAAAGAAGAAGAGGGTGAGCACGGCTTGTGGAGCCGTAACCAATCAAATGAGAGCTGCATAACCGTGCACCCCATCCTTGAAAGGTTTGGGCCCATCAGCAGCTATATACTGTAGCTCCTCACTCCTGGCTGGCAGCTGCCGGGATCTAGGGCATGGGGGCGGGCCTGACCCAGAGAACAGGTACATAAGGGGGCAATCTAATGTGGACTATACATAGGCCTGTAACACTGAAGTCTTTCGGAGGGCTATTGTGTGCGCTGCGTGCTCTGGCGGGATCCGGCCGGTCAGAAGCACTCCTGTGTGTTCATTAGGGACGTGCTGTACAGCAGACAGGCCCTGCATTATTCAGCATGCTGCTCCGCGCACATCTCACCCCATCTAACAAAACCCACAGCCAGACCCAAATGGAATACACAATGAGGCGGCGGAAATTAAGTGGACGCTCAAGCGGTTATAGAGCACAAATATTGTTTCCTTCTGGATTTCCATTTAGCCTACTTTCAGCTGCCTTTATACAGGCAGACCTGGGCCTTAGCAACACGATCTCGGTCTGATTCAGCCACACACACGTCCGTGCCTTCTGCCGTATGCAAATGCCGCTGCAAAGCTCTCTCTGGTACAACCGTGCGAAGACCGAGACACCAGCGTCCGTAGATTGCTGAAATACCGCCCAATGTCTCTTTACACGCCACCATCCTTCTCACCATCCCTACGGCAGACGCAAGTTTTCTGTCAGAGTACGGCCTGCAATGTGAGCGCCTCAGCACTCAGAGACAAGCCCATGACACTCCTGTAACACACCCGTAAGACGGACCAGCTCTGAGGTCCCGATTAGCCACCTCTCAGGAACACGCAGCAGATTACTAACAGTCTTATAGAGCTTATATTCGATACTAGGTGCTTCATCGCGCCCTACGGGCGCTCTTCACACCGTCGGAAGGGGCTACGCCCCTTAACCCCTGCACGCCTTTTTGGGGTTCAATATATGTATTATATGGAGTATTACCTGCGTTGCTAGTTTTGGTAGTGGTTAAATATTGGAGGAGGAAAGGGCGTCCGATGGTGAAGGGGGTGTAGGCCCTTGCGACGGTGTGACCAGCGCCTGCAGGGCACAATGTGCAGAATGTAGCGGGTGCGGGGGGGACCGCAGATGAGGCAGGGAGTCTGTAGATGCTGCGGGTGGAGGCGGTAGGGAGCGGATACAGAGACGCAGGGCGGTAGGGAGCAGATACAGAGACGCAGGGCGGTAGGGACGGGACACAGACGCAGGGCGGTAGGAATGGGACACAGACGCAGGGCGGGGACCAACAGAGGCAGGGCAGGGACACACAGACGCAGGAAGGGGACACACAGACGCAGGGCGGTAGGAAGGGGACACAGACACGCAGGGCGGTAGGAAGGGGACACAGACACGCAGGGTGGGGACCAACAGAGGCAGGGTGGGGACACACAGACGCAGGGCGGTAGGGAGGAGACACAGAGACACAGGGCGGTAGGGAGGGGAGTCCCCAGTGAGGAAGCTGATGGAGAAAGGAAGGGAAGTAGTGGAGGGGATAGAGAGATGCAGGGTGGTAGGGAGGGGATACGGAGACGCGGCAGGGAGGGGATACAGAGATGTTGGGCGGTAGGGAGGGGATACAGAGACGCGGGGCGGTAGGAAGGGGACACACCGACGCAGGCCGGGGATGCAGAGACGCAGGGCAGTAGGGAGGGGATACGGAGACGCGGGAAAGCAGGCAGGGAGGGGATACGGAGAGGAGGGCAGTAGTGAGGGGATACAGGTAGGGAGGGGATACAGAGAGGCGGGGCGGTAGGGAGGGGATAGAGAGAGGCAGGGCGGTAGTGAGGGGATACAGAGGCAGGGCGGTAGGGGGGGGGGGGGGGACACACCGAGGCGGGGCCATAGGAGGGGGACACACCGTGGCGGGGCGGCAGGGGGGAACACACCGAGGTGGGGCGGCAGGGGGGGGGGACACACCGAGGCGGGGCGGCAGGGGGGGGACATAGCGAGGCGGCGACACACCGACGCGGGGCGGCAGGGTAGGGGGGACACACCGACGTGGGGCGGCAGGGGGGGCACACAGAAGAGACGCGGGGCGGCAGGGAGGGGACGCGGAGAGGCGGGGCGGCAGGGAGTGGACGTGGAGATACGGGGCGGCAGGGAGGGGACGCGGAGACACGGGACGGGATGCGGGGCGGCAGGGAGGAGACGCGGAGAGGCAAGGTGGCAGGGAGGAGACGCGGAGACGTGGGGCGGCAGGGAGGGGACGCGAGGCAGCAGGGAGAGGCGGGGCGGCAGGGAGGAGACGCGGGGCGGCAGGGAGGAGACGCGGAGACGTGGGGCAGCAGGGAGGGGACGCGAGGCAGCAGGGAGAGGCGGGACGGGGAGAGGCGGGGCGGCAGGGAGGGGACGCGGAGACGTGGGGCAGCAGGGAGGGGACGGGGAGAGGCGGGGCGGCAGGGAGGGGACGCGGAGAGGCAGGGAGGGGACGCGGAGAGGCAGGGAGGGGACACGGAGAGGTAGGGCGGCAGGGAGGGAATGCGGAGACGTGGGGTGGCAGGGAGGGGACGCGGAGAGGCGGCAGGGAGGGGACGCGGAGACGTGGGGTGGCAGGGAGGGGATGCGGAGAGGTGGGGTGGCAGGGAGGGGTTACAGGTAAAGTATGGGGGGCCTGGTGGATGTGGGCAGTGGTGGAAGTGCTGACAGCGTGACCTTCCATACCTAGGTAACCGGGGTGGCAGATCTCTCTCCTGGCCCACAGCTCGCACCTGTCACTCTCAGTAGGGCGTGCTGTCTGTGTCCCCGTCTCAGGGCTTTCGGGCGGCAGGGCAGGCCCTGTGGTTTGCAGTGAGGGCATCGGCTCTGGTGATGGTGGGAGGCAGCGTCACGTGTGCGGAGGAGGCGGTGGGTCAGTGCACGTGGCGCATGGAGGGCTATGACAGCCTTCTCCTGCACCAGCCGTCCCTCGTGTATGGCGGCGGCAGTGGTTGTTGTGCGTCAGCCAGGCGCCGCGGCCGGGGAGCGGGAGTGTGCTGATGGCGGAGGGGGTGAAGGACAGGCGGCAGTTGTTGTTATTGTTGCCGCGGCCGGGGAGCGGGAGTGTGCTGATGGCGGAGGGGGTGAAGGACAGGCGGCAGTTGTTGTTATTGTTGCCGCGGCCGGGGAGCGGGAGTGTGCTGATGGCGGAGGGGGTGAAGGACAGGCGGCAGTTGTTGTTATTGTTGCCGCGGCCGGGGAGCGGGAGTGTGCTGATGGCCGAGGGGCTGATGGACAGGCAGAAGGAGGAAGGACGCTGCCCATGTGGTGGGCTCTGTGACTCCGCCCAGCGTTAGAGGGCCAGGCACAGTCACAGGGCTATTATATAGGAGATAGTGCAGCATATACCGTAGCGCTTTACCATTGGAACAACAGGGATAGACAAGGAGGTAGGAAGGCCCTGCTTGCAAGCTTCATATATATATATATATATACACACACACACACACACACACACACACACACACACACACATAATGTCTTGAACATTTGCTTGTTCTGACTCCACCATGTATTTATGCCTGGACAAGGGCACGCAGGCGGTTGGATACTACTAGGAGTGCCGGATTATCCAGATATTATATAACTATGCCTATAAATATATATATATATATATATATATATATATATCTATGCATATATATATATATATATATATATATATATATATATATATATATATATATATATATATATATGGTGCAACTTAGGAGGGAGTTCAATTGTTTTTTCACGCCCCATTGCACCTGGGTGTGGATCATAGGGTCGACAGTCATTAGGTCGACCACTATTGGTCGACACCTGAAATAGTATGAAAAAAAAAAAAAAAAAAATGGAACCTAATGCATGTCGACCAATAGTGGTCGACCTAAAGATCGGATACCATTGCACCTTATCCACTAAAATTGAGAGCAATATACGATTGTGGTTTTTTGGGGGGCGTATGTCATGCCAATATAGACCAGGTTTAGCCGGGTAAAGTGGCTAAACCAGTATGAAGTTCTGGTTAGCGTTAGCAGATTGGGCGCCCGAAACCTGGGGGTATATTTACTAACGGTCAATTTTAATCGATTTCAGATCAATTCAAATTGATCTCAGTTGATGTTGGTTTTCCAGGGCTAAAACACACATATACTAACATTTAAAAATTAATATCAAGAAAAATAAGAATTTACTTACCGATAATTCTATTTCTCGTAGTCCGTAGTGGATGCTGGGGACTCCGTCAGGACCATGGGGAATAGCGGGCTCCGCAGGAGACAGGGCACATCTAAAAAAGCTTTTTAGGTCACATGGTGTGTACTGGCTCCTCCCCCTATGACCCTCCTCCAAGCCTCAGTTAGGTACTGTGCCCGGACGAGCGTACACAATAAGGAAGGATCTTGAATCCCGGGTAAGACTCATACCAGCCACACCAATCACACCGTACAACTTGTGATCTGAACCCAGTTAACAGTATGATAACAAAACGAAGTAGCCTCCGAAAAGATGGCTCACAACAATAGTAATAACCCGATTTTTGTAACAATAACTATGTACAAGCATTGCAGACAATCCGCACTTGGGATGGGCGCCCAGCATCCACTACGGACTACGAGAAATAGAATTATCGGTAAGTAAATTCTTATTTTCTCTAACGTCCTAGTGGATGCTGGGGACTCCGTCAGGACCATGGGGATTATACCAAAGCTCCCAAACGGGCGGGAGAGTGCGGATGACTCTGCAGCACCGAATGAGAGAACTCCAGGTCCTCCTTAGCCAGAGTATCAAAATTTGTAAAATTTTACAAACGTGTTCTCCCCTGACCACGTAGCTGCTCGGCAAAGTTGTAATGCCGAGACTCCTCGGGCAGCCGCCCAGGATGAGCCCACCTTCCTTGTGGAATGGGCATCTACATATTTCGTCTGTGGCAGGCCTGCCACAGAATGTGCAAGCTGAATTGTACTACAAATCCAGCGTGCAATAGACTGCTTAGAAGCATGAGCACCCAGCTTGTTGGGTGTATACAGTATAAACAGCAAGTCAGACTTTCTGACTCCAGCCGTCCTAACTATATATATATATATATTTTTAGGGCCCTGACCACGTCTAGTAACTTGGAGTCCTCCAAGTCCCTAGTAGCCGCAGGCACCACAAGAGGTTGTTTCAGGTGAAAACGCTGACACCCCTTTATGAAGAAACTGGAGACGAGTCCCAGTTCTGTCCTGTTCAAATGGAAAATTTTAATATGGGCTTTTGTAAGACAAAGCCGCCCATTCTGACAATCGCCTGGCCGAGGCCAGGGCTAACAACATGGTCACTTCCCATGTGAGATATTTGTCAACAGCATGGTCACTTTCCATGTGAGATATTTCAAATCCACAGATTTGAGCGGTTCAAACCAATATGATTTTAAGAAATCCCAACACTATGTTGAGATCTCACGGTGCCCCTAGGGGCACAAAAAAGCTGTATATGCAATACATCCTTTACAATCTGGACTTCAGGAACTGAAGTCAATTCTTTCTCGAAGAAAATCTACAGGGCCGAAATTTAAATGTTAATGAACCCCAATTTGAGGTCCAAAACACTCCTGTTTTCAGGAAGTGTAGAAATCGACCTAGTTGAATTTCCGTCGTGGAGCCTTCCTGGCCTCACCCACGCAACATATTTTCACCACATGTGGTGATGACGTTGTGCGGTCACCTCCTTCCTGGCTTTGACCAGGGTAGGTATGACCTCTTATGGAATGCCTTTTCCCCTCAGGATCCGGCATTCAACCGCCATGCCGTCAAACGCAGCCGCGGTAAGTCTTGGAATAGACATGGTACTTGCTGAATCAAGTCCCTTCTTAGCTCCCCAGGCCCTTAGTCCTCTGTGAGCATTTCTTGAAGTTCCGGGTACCAAGTCCCTCTTGGCCAATCCGGAGCCACTAGTATAGTTCATACTCCTCTATGTCTTATAATTCTCAATACCCTGGTTATGAGAAACAGAGGAGGGAACACATACACAGACTGGTACACCCACGGTGTTACCAGAACATCCACAGCTATCGCCTGAAGGTCTCATGACCTGGCGGAATACCTGTCCCGTTTTTTGTTCGGGCGGGACGCCATCATGTCCACCTTTGGTCTTTGCCAACGGTCCACAATCATGTTGAAAAACTTCCCTATGAAGTTTCCACTCTCCCGGGTGGAGGTCATGCCTGCTGAGGAAGTCTGCTTCCCAGTCGTCCACTCCCGGAAAGAACACTGCTGACAGTGCTATCACATGATTTTCCGCCTAGCGAAAAATCCTTGCAGTTTTCACTGCCCTCCTGCTTCTTGTGCCGCCCTTCTGTTTACGTGGGCGACTGCCGTGATGTTATCCCACTGGATCAATACCGGCTGACCTTGAAGCAGAGGTCTAGCTAAGTTTAGAGCATTATAAATTTGCTCTAAGCTTATTTATGCGGAGAGAATTCTCCAGACTTAATCACACTTCCCTGGAAATTTTTTCCTTGTGTGACTGTTCCCCAGCCTCTCAGGCTGGCCTCCGTGGTCACCGGCATCCAATCCTGAATGCCGAATCTGCGGCCCTCTAGAAGATGAGCACTCTGTAATCACCACAGGAGAGACACCCTTTTCCTTGGATATAGGGTTATCCGCTGATGCATCTGAGGATGCGATCCGGACCATTTGTCCAGCAGATCCCACTGAAGAGTTCTTGCGGGAAATCTGCCGAATGGAATTGCTTCGTAATAAGCCACCATTTTTACCAGGACTCTTGTGCAATGATGCACTGACACTTTTCCTGGTTTTAGGAGGATCCCGATTAGCTCGGATAACTCCCTGGTTTTCTCCACTGGGAGAAACACGTTTTTCTGGACTGTGTCCAGAATCTTCCCTAGGAACAGTAGACGTGTCGTCGGAAAAAGCTGCGATTTTGGAATATTTAGAATCCACTCGTGCTGTCGTAGAACTACTTAAGATAGTGCTACTCCGACCTCCAACTGTTCTCTGGACCTTGCCCTTATCAGGAAAGCGTCCATGTTTCTTTTAAGAAAAATCATCATTCCGGCCATTACCTTGGTAAAGACCCGGGGCGCCGTGGACAATCCAAACGGCAGCGTCTGAACTGATAGTGACAGTTCTGTACCAGGAACCTGAAGTACCCTTGGTGAGAAGGGCAAATTTGGACCTGTAGGTAAACGTCCCTGATATCCAGTGACATCATATCGTCCCCTTCTTCCTGGTTCGCTATCACTGCTCCGAGTGACTCCATCTTGATTTGAACGCTTGTATGTAAGTGTTCAAATATTTCAGATCTCACCGAGCCGGTTGGCTTCAGTACCACAATATAGTGTGGAATACTACCCCCTTCCTTGTTGTAAGAAGGGTACTTTGATTATCACCTGCTGGGAATACAGCCTGTGAATTGTGTGAGGGGGAGACGTCTCGAATTTCCAATGTACACCTGGGATATTACATGTAGGATCCCGGAGTTCCCTTGCGAGTGTTGCTGAAACTCTTGAGATGACCCCCTACCGCACCTGAGTCCGCTTGTACGGCCCCAGCGTTATGCTGCGGACTTGGCAGAAGCCGTGAGGAGCTTCTGTTCCTGGGAATGAGCTGCTTGCTGCAGTCTTCTTCCCTTTCCTCTCCCCCTGGGCAGATATGACGGGCCTTCGCCCGCCTGCCCGTATGGGGACGAAAGGACTGAGACTGAAAAGACTGTGTCCTTTTCTGCCAATATGTGACTCGGGGTAACAAAAGGTGGATTTTTCAGCTGTTGCCATGGCCACCAGGTCCAATGGACCGCCCCTTTATACGGCAATACTTCCATATGCCGTCTGGAATCTGCCTCACCTGACCACTGTCGTGTCTTCGTCTGGCAGATATGTACATCACATTTACTCTTGATGCCAGAATGCAAATATGCCTCTGCGCATCACACATATATAGAAATGCATCCTTAAAATGCTCTATAGACAATAAAATCCTGTCCCTGTCAAGGGTATCAAAATTTTCAGTCAGGAAATCCGACCAAGCCCCCTCAGCGCTGCACATCCAGGCTGAGGCGATTGCTGGTCGTAGTATAACACCAGTATGTGTGTATATACTGTTATGATATTTTCCAGCTTCCTATCAGCTGGCTCCTTGAGGGCGGCCGTATCTGGAAACGGTAACGCCATGTTTTTTATAAGCGTGTGAGCGCCTTGTCCACCCTAAGGTGTGTTTTCCAACTCGCCCTTACTACTGGCGGGAAAAAGGGTATACCGCCCATAACTTTCTGTCGGAGGAACCCCACGTATCATCACACACTTCATTTAATTTATCTGATTCAGGCAAAACTACAAGTAGTTTATTCCCACCCTACAAATTACCCTTATTTGTGGTACTTGTGGTATCAGAAATACGTAACACCTCCTTCATTGCCCTTAACATGTAACTTGTGGCCCTAAAGGAAAACTACGTTTGTTTCTTCACCGTCGACACTGGGGTCAGTGTCCGTGTCAGTGTCTGTCGACCGACTGAGGTAAATGGGCGTTTTTACAAGCCCCTGACGGTGTCTGAGACGCCTGGACCGATACTAATTTGTCCGCCGGCTGTCTCATGTCGTCAACCGGCTTGCAGCGTGTTGACATTATCACGTAATTCCATAAGTAAGCCATCCATTCTGGTGTCGACTCCCTAGAGAGTGACATCACCATTACAGGCAATTTTCTCCGTCTCCTCACCAACATTTTCCTCATACATGTCGACACACACGTACCGACCTACAGCACACACATACAGGGAATGCTCTGATAGAGGACAGGACCCACTAGCCCTTTGGGGAGACAGAGGGAGAGTTTGCCAGCACACACCAAAAGCGCCATAATGTATATAACAACCCTAGAAGGTGTTGTTTCTATATATGGGCTCTTAATATATAATTATATCGCCAATTTATGCCCCCCTTCTCTTTAACCCTGTTTCTGTAGTGCAGGGGAGAGTGGGAGCCTTCCTCACCAGCGGAGCTGGTCAGGAAAATGGCGCTGAGTGCTGAGGAGAATAAGCTCCGCCCCTTTCACGGCGGGCTTTTCTCCCGGTTATTAGGAAAACTGGCCTGGGTTAAATACATACATATAGCCTTAATGGCTATATGTGATGTATTTATTTGCCTCTAAGGTAATCTATATTGTTGCCCAGGGCGCCCCCAGCAGCGCCCTGCACCCTCCGTGACCGAGATCAGTGAGCCGTGTAGCAACAATGGCGCACAGCTGCAGTGCTGTGCGCTACCTTCATGAAGACTGAGGAGTCTTCTGCCGCCTGTTTCCGGACCTCCGTTCTGCCGTTCTTCAGCGTCTGTAAGGGGGATCGGCGGCGCGGCTCCGGGACGAACCCCAGGATGGCCTGGGGTTCCGACTCCCTCTGGAGCTCAGTGTCCAGTAGCCTAAAACTTCAATCCTCCTGCACGCAGGTGAGTTGCAAGTCTCTCCCCTAAGTCCCTCGTTGCAGTGATCCTGTCGCCAGCAGGAATCACTGATTAGAAACCTAAAAAAAAACTTTTCTAAACAGCTCTTTAAGAGAGCCACCTAGATTGCACCCTCTCGGACGGGCACAAAAACCTAACTGAGGCTTGGAGGAGGGTCATAGGGGGAGGAGCCAGTACACACCATGTGACCTAAAAAGCTTTTTTAGATGTGCCCTGTCTCCTGCGGAGCCCGCTATTCCCCATGGTCCTGACGGAGTCCCCAGCATCCACTAGGACGTTAGAGAAATCATGTGGTAATAAATGTGTGTTTTAATCCTGGAAGCCGAACATCGTTTCAGATCGATTTTAATCGATGAAAATCGACCTGTTCGTAAATATACCCCCTGGACGATTCCCCGATTTCTGCTATCAATCCAGCTGGCTGAAACAACTGATTGGCTTCCTCTGATCATGATGCATTTGGGAGATAGGTGGCGGGAAGTGGTCCAGCGAATGGACCCGGCAGCTATTGAGATGCGCTTCTCCGGACAGTTTTGTTTTTAGGAATAACTTTTGCTCGCGGCACATGGTTAAAGAAAAGGCCATAATTACAGCATCTACGATCAAGTATGTAAATAAAGTACCTCAGCTATCAGCATTACTCCTCCAGCATCTGTGTTATAAATAGCAATCACTGTGCAAGCTGCACAAGGCCTGTAATGCAGAAGTGGTCTGGTGGACATGTAGACCCGGTATTGCATTGGGAATAAATGGAGAGCAGTCTGAAGAGGGAAAAGTTACCGGTGGAGTACCCCAGGGAGCTGTACTTGGGCCACTGCTATCTTTATTGGTGACATTGCAAATGGCATTAAAGGGAAAGTATGCCTTTTTGCAGATGACACAAAGATATGCATCAGGGTAGACACACCAGGAGGGGTAAAACAAATGATTGAGGATCTAGGTAGACTAGAGGAATGGTCAAGAACGTGGCAATTAACAGTTTAATGCCCAAAAATCTAAAACCATGCACACGTGTCTCAAAAACCTAAAGGCTAATGTGGCAGGGACGGCAGGATATTCCTGTCTAAGCATGTAACAGCAGTTCAACATGGATCCAGTCCAGGTTTTCTTTCAGGTCAGGTTAGTAGCGCCTGTGAGCTGCCTTCAAGAATGTTGTCTGTACACAGGTACGAGGCTCCTGACGCTGGATCAGCTAGCCATGTGATTGGCTGGGGTTTGGGGTTACACCAGGAGCCATTGTGATTGGCAAACACGTGGAACGTTCTGCTGAGACCTGTAACCTGCGGTACAATCTTGTGAGTGATCTAACTGCTGGAGAGAAAATAAACCTGCTGATTTTATTTTATCCCGGCGCAGGTAATCCTATATAGTATGAACAACACTATAATGGAGACTACAGAGGAGGAAGGCAGGTAAGCAATGTAACAGAGCAATGAGGAAGGCCAGTCACATGCTCACCACAGGATCTATTCTCCCTCTGTGGGTGTAGTGGACACCCACAAAGGGAGAATAGCCTGTATCGCTAACATTCCGGCGGCGTCATTTCACCGCTAGTTGGAATTCCAGCGTCGGCACTGACCGCCGGGATCCCGACTAGCGGTATTTTAACCACTTCCACGTTCAGTTCTGTAGGCCATATCTTCAGAAGGATATTAATACATTAGAGACACCACAAAGAAGGGCAACTAAAATGGTGCATGGCTTACACCACACAACATACCCAGAAAGACTAAAAGATCTCAATATGTGTAGTTTGGGGCAGAGAAGGGAAAGGGGGACAGGATAGAAACTCTGATATCTCCTATATAATAGCCCTATTCTGTGACCTTGTGATTCATTTGCTAACGCTGGGCGGAGTTACAACAGTGGGCGGAGTTATTCAAATGAGTCACAGAGATCTGGCCAAATCTACAGGAGACTAGGAGCAGAAGCAGATAGCATGGGCATTGGGCATGTCACAGGCAGGGGTGCAGACCTCCCAGCTTTCTGCAGGAGCTTTATCCAGGCAGAAGGAGGGAAACACACTCTGCGAAAAGGGGGCGTGGCTTCACGGAAGGGTCCCCGTTTTCGTCAGTGAGGGAGCATGCCCAGCGCTCTGTGAGCTGCTGGCATGCTCCCAGGGGCTGATTATGAGTCTGGGGGGCCCAGGGCACTTGAGACAGGGGAGCCCTATCTCATTGCTGTGCTTGCTGGGGGCGTGGCCTAATCGCGGCCCGCGTGGCCACGCCCCCTTATGAAATTTTTTTTTTTTTTTTTTTTTAATGGGATTTTGGCCCCTCAGCTAGGGCTAAATCCAGAGGAGGTGGTCGCTCCCCCCTACACACCCGCACAGGGACAAGAAAGCAGGGAGACTGCTGCCTCCCTGCAACACCACAGACCTGCCAATATGCAGCAGCGTGTGCTGACTGTAGCACAATGCTGCCGCTGTTGCTGGCAGGATGGGGGGGGGAGCTTCTAAGCTGGGACAGAGCTACTCCAGCCGGGGGGTCCCCTAAAACTGTGGGGCCAACGGTACGTATCCCCTGCACCCCCCACCTTAATCCGGCTCTGCTGCTGGAACCCCCCATTAATCCGTACCCCCTGATGCCCCCTCTCCCTCTGTCTCCACTATTCACCGCTGAACAGCGAGTACAGGAGCTTTCCAACTGCCCCCCCCCCCCCCCCACCGCCGGACACTGCGACCCGCGGGTGGGACAGCGGGACAGACCCCAAAAAATGGGACTGTCCCGCGAAAATCGGGACATTTGGGAGGTATGGGTGTGTGTGAGGGGTATGTCATACAGACAGACGGGCACTGGCTCACTGTGTGCTTGACCCCCCACATCAGCATACTCAGCAGGGTCTCTCTGGTGCGGAGGAGCGTCACTTTCTGACACACTCCACGCTTCTTAGCTGCAGTTTAGTGAGGCACCTGCCGCTGTGCAGGTTCCATACTGCCTCTGTTATCTCCAGCCCCGGCAACCCCACCGCTAGCTGCAGCGCTGCCACCCGCAGTGGAGTGCGCCCAGCTCATTCACACACTTTAGCTGGCGGGTAGCGCTGCAGAAATCCGAGCTGCTTGCAGGCTCTGACCCACTACTCCCTCCAGCCGCAGCGTCTCCTGGGAGCTAACCAGTCACTCCCAGTCTCCCCTTACCACAGTGCCCGGAAGCCGTGAGGTCCGCGCCACGTGCATGCTATGACCCCCTCCTCCCTCCAGCCGCAGCATCTCCTGGGGGCTAACCAGTCATTTCCAGTCTCACCTTACCACAGTGCCCGGCAGCTGCGCGAGGTCTGCGGTGTGTGACTGAGGAGGCGGGGAGGGATGCGGACGGGCAGAGGATGCAGGACTCCAGCCTGAGAGAGTCAGCCATGCCAAGTCTCCAGCAGCAGCAGATCCCAACAGGTTGGAGTGGAACAGCAGCAGCCAGTAGCAGTGACTCCGGTAAGACACATCTGTCTGTCACCACTGTTTTGTCCCTAATACCTATCTCTCCCGTGCCCTGTGTTCTGTCATGTCCCTGTCACCCCTGGCCTTGCCCTGCCACCCTTATCCTGGCCCTTTCACCCTTATCCTGGCCCTGTCACCCTTATCCTGTCCCTATCATTTCTGTCCTGGCCCCGTCACCCCTGTCCTGGCACCGTCACCCCTGTTCTGACCCTGTCTCCCCTGTCCTGGCCCCATCAACCCTGTACTGACCCTGTCACCCCTGTCCTGGCTCTGTTACTGCATACCCTCCAACTACCTTTTATGGCATGTACAGTACCCGCAGCGCCTCCAGACCTCTCCCCAATGCACCACACCTCCGCACCTTCCCCTCCACCACATGCGGCACTCCACCCCTCCCCCACATGCTGTGCCTCCAGACCCCCTACACCACCCGTGGCTCCCACTCCTCCACCACCCACAGCACCTCCAGGCCCCTTCCACCATTCACCCCCCTTATATGTCTCCCACCACACCTGCCCCCCTCCACCCGCAGAATCTGCAGACACCCTCCTCCATCAGCGGTACCCCTCTCACCCACCCCTCCCCCACCAATGGCACCCCCGCACCTGCCCCTCCACCACCTGCAGCACCTCCGGACCTCCTTTCCCATCCGCCGCAACACCCGTACCTGCCCCTACCCTACCCATGGTGCCTGCGGTCCCCTACCCCACCCCCGGCACTCCCGTCCCTTCCCATCCAACAGCACCTCCGGAACCCTTCATCCATCCACAACATCCCCACACCTGCCCCTCTCCCACCCGTGGCACCCCTGCCCCTCCCCCACCTTCAGTGCCTCCGGACCCCTCCCCCATCTGCATCTCCCACTCCTCTGCCCCTCCCCCAAGCGCAGCACCACCCGAACCTTCCCCACCCGGGCCCCACCCCCACTTCTGCCTCCCTCCACCCGCAGCATCTACAGACACCATCCGCAGTCCCCCCCGCACCCGCTACATTCTGTACATCGTGCCCTGCAGGTGCTGTTCACGCCGTCGCAAGGGGCTGCGCCTCCTTCACCATCGCACGCCCTTTCATTGTGCAATATTTAACCACTAACAAAGGAATGCAGGTAATACTCCATATAATACAAATATTAAACCCCAGAAAGGCATGCAAGGGTTAAGGGGGCGTAGCCCCTTGCGACGGTGTGAAGAGCGCCCGTAGGGCGCGATGAAGCACCTAGTATATATATATATATATATATATATATATATATATATATATATATCTCTCAAGGGTTTATAGAAGGTACAAAGGTACAGGAGGGAAACATTCTTCACAGGAAGATAAGTATTAGAACACGAGGACATGCGCTGAGACTGGAGGGGGGCAGGTTTCAACTTGAGGAAAAACTACTTCACAGAAAGAGTAGTGCATAAGTGGAATAGCCACCCGTCAGAGATGGTTTAGGCTAAGGCAGTAGAGCAATTTAAACATGCATGGGATAGACATAAGGATATCCTTACATAGACATATATCAAATAGGGTTAAGGTTACCTAAGGGTAAAGAAAAAGGGGCAGACTCGATGGACCAATGGTTCCTATCTGCCGTCACATTCTATGGATGTGGTCAGGAGACCGCCGGTCACATTACCTCCTCCTACATACCGCACCCTCATAATCCCGACAAACAGGGACTATCCCCACTCATGGATGTCCACGATACCCATAGAGTGGGCATAGAACTCGTGGCGTGTCCCGCAAGAGGCTTGTTGCGCTCGCCCCCTCTCGCACCCCCCCTGCTGGCATTCCGCTGCCGACGTCGGTATGCTGACCCGCCGGTCATGCAATACACACTCACATTCTATGTTTCTATGGAACGAACAGGGCTTATTTCGATGGTGGCGACTGCATACTTGCTGCAACTCACATCAAACAGACTGTCATTTTGCAGAGCAGCTTGGTTGCTATGGGTTACCTCACATTTCTGCATACTGCAGCCTGTTGTTGTCAACCATCCCCTGTGTGTGTCTTTATTCTATATCTAATTATCATTAATCTCCGGCTGATTCAGAATCCTTCCCCAGTCTCAGCACAGACCTCTAAGCTGATTACATGGCTAATGCCTGTGCACGCTCAGCGTCCTACATTCACACTTGTGGACGCGGACAGCTGCGCGGACGGTGGCTCTGCCGCTTTCTGAACAGCGCATTACAGTGTTCTGTGGTCTTTAGGGCCACATGCTGGAATTAAAAAAAAAAAAAAAAGAAGACTATTCTAACCTAGAATTTAAGGTTAACTAGTGGAAATTGTAGTTCTTATACCCCTTTTCCACCTACGAGCACGGGTCGCAGCCGGGAGTCTGACACGGGAGCTGCCCCCTGCTGCGACCCGTGCTCAGCCCCTTTCCCATCAGCAGTCATCAACCCGGCATATTGCTAGTGACGCAGCAGGGGCGGCGCTGGGAGATCACATGTTCTCCCAGAACCGCCCTTCCATACAGTGCAAACGGGAGCCGTGTCGCATCGACACGGCTCCCGTTTACACTACAACCCTACCCGGATCATTCCCGTGTCCTACCCAGGTAGATACCAAGGTAGGATTCACGGGTCATTTGATCCAGGTTTTTGCGGAGGGACCCTTTTCCACTTGCAAAAAACACGGGTAAATGCACGCCCCCGTGCATTTACCCGTGTTTTTTGAGCTAGTGGAAAAATAAGAATTTACTTACCGATAATTCTATTTCTCGGAGTCCGTAGTGGATGCTGGGGTTCCTGAAAGGACCATGGGGAATAGCGGCTCCGCAGGAGACAGGGCACAAAAGTAAAGCTTTTACAGGTCAGGTGGTGTGTACTGGCTCCTCCCCCTATGACCCTCCTCCAGACTCCAGTTAGGTACTGTGCCCGGACGAGCGTACACAATAAGGGAGGATTTTGAATCCCGGGTAAGACTCATACCAGCCACACCAATCACACCGTACAACTTGTGATCTAAACCCAGTTAACAGTATGATAACAGAGGAGCCTCTGAAAGATGGCTTCCTAAACAATAACCCGAATTAGTTAACAATAACTATGTACAAGTATTGCAGATAATCCGCACTTGGGATGGGCGCCCAGCATCCACTACGGACTCCGAGAAATAGAATTATCGGTAAGTAAATTCTTATTTTCTCTATCGTCCTAAGTGGATGCTGGGGTTCCTGAAAGGACCATGGGGATTATACCAAAGCTCCCAAACGGGCGGGAGAGTGCGGATGACTCTGCAGCACCGAATGAGAGAACTCCAGGTCCTCCTTTGCCAGGGTATCAAATTTGTAAAAATTTACAAACGTGTTCTCCCCTGACCACGTAGCTGCTCGGCAGAGTTGTAATGCCGAGACCCCTCGGGCAGCCGCCCAAGATGAGCCCACCTTCCTTGCGGAATGGGCCTTAACAGATTTAGGCTGTGGCAGGCCTGCCACAGAATGTACAAGTTGAATTTTGTTACAAAACCAACGAGCAATCGACTGCTTAGAAGCAGGTGCACCCAACTTGTTGGGTGCATACAGTATAAACAGCGAGTCAGATTTTCTGACTCCAGCCGTCCTTTAAATGTATATTTTTAAGGCTCTGACAACGTCCAACAACTTGGAGTCCTTCAAGTCGTCTGTAGCCGCAGGCACTACAATAGGCTGGTTCAGGTGAAACGCTGATACCACCTTAGGGAGAAAATGCGGACGCGTCCGCAGCTCTGCCCTATGTCGAATGGAAAATTAAATAAGGGCTTTTATAAGACAAAGCCGCCAGTTCAGATACTCTCCCGGCCGAAGCCAGGGCCAGTAACATAGTCACTTTCCATGTGAGATATTTCAAATCCACATTCTTTAGTGGTTCAAACCAATTGGATTTGAGGAAATCTAAAACTACATTTAGATCCCACGGTGCCACCTTAGGCACCACAGGAGGCTGTATATGCAGTACTCCTTTGATAAAAATCTGGACCTCAGGGACTGAGGCCAATTCTTTGTGGAAGAATATTGATAGGGCCGAAATTTGAACCTTAATAGATCCCAATTTGAGACCCATAGACAATCCTGATTGCAGGAAATGTAGGAAAACGACCCAGTTGAAATTCCTCCATCGGAGCACTCCGCTGCTCGCACCACGCAACATATTTTCGCCAAATACGGCGATAATGCTTCGCGGTGACTTCCTTCCTTGCCTTTATCAAGGTAGGAATGACTTCTTCTGGAATGCCTTTTCCTTTTAGGATCTGGCATTCAACGCCATGCCGTCAAACGCAGCCGCGGTAAGTCTTGAAAAAGACAAGGACCCTGCTGAAGCAGGTCCCTTCTCAGAAGTAGAGGCCACGGATCGTCCGTGACCATCTCTTGAAGTTCCGGGTACCAAGTCCTTCTTGGCCAATCCGGAGCCACTAGTCTTACTCCTCTTTGCCGTATAATCCTCAATACCTTTGGTATGCGAGGCAGAGGAGGAAACACATATACCGACTGGTACACCCAAGGTGTTACCAGCGCGTCCACAGCTATTGCCTGCGGATCTCTTGACCTGGCGCAATACCTGTCCAGTGTTTTGTTGAGGCGAGACGCCATCATGTCCACCATTGGTTTTACCCAACGGTTTAATAGCATGTGGAAAACTTCTGGATGAAGTCCCCACTCTCCCGGGTGAAGGTCGTGTCTGCTGAGGAAGTCTGCTTCCCAGTTGTCCACGCCCGGGATGAATACTGCTGACAGTGCTATCACGTGATTCTCCGCCCAGCGAAGGATCCTGGCAGCTTCTGCCATTGCCCTCCTGCTTCTTGTGCCGCCCTGTCTGTTTACATGGGCGACTGCCGTGATGTTGTCCGACTGGATCAACACCGGTCTTCCTTGAAGCAGAGGTTCCGCCTGGCTTAGAGCATTGTAGATTGCTCTTAGTTCCAGAATGCTTATGTGAAGAGACTTTTTCAGGCTCGACCACACTCCCTGGAAATTTCTTCCCTGTGTGACTGCTCCCCAGCCTCTCAGGCTGGCATCCGTGGTCACCAGGATCCAATCCTGCATGCCGAATCTGCGGCCCTCCAATAGATGAGCCTCCTGCAACCACCACAGAAGGGATACCCTTGTCCTCGGCGACAGGGTTATCCGCAGGTGCATCTGAAGATGCGACCCTGACCATTTGTCCAACAGATCCCTTTGCATGGAATCTGCCGAAAGGGATTGCTTCGTAAGAAGCTACCATTTTTTCCCAGGACTCTTGTGCATTGATGTACAGACACCTTTCCTGGTTTTAGGAGGTTCCTGACCAGGTCAGATAACTCCTTGGCTTTTTCTTCGGGAAGAAAAACCTTTTTCTGAACTGTGTCCAGAATCATCCCCAGGAACAGCAGACGAGTTGTCGGCATTAATTGGGATTTTGGAATATTCAGAATCCATCCGTGCTGCTTTAGCACCTCTTGAGATAGTGCTAAACCCATCTCTAGCTGTTCTCTGGACCTTGCCCTTATTAGGAGATCGTCCAAGTATGGGATAATTAATACGCCTTTTCTTCGAAGAAGAAATATTATCTCGGCCATTACCTTTGTAAAGACCCGAGGTGCCGTGGACAAACCAAACGGCAGCGTCTGAAACTGATAGTGACAGTTTTGTACAACGAACCTGAGGTACCCCTGGTGTGAGGGGTAATTGGAACGTGGAGATACGCATCCTTGATGTCCAAGGATACCATAAAGTCCCCTTCTTCCAGGTTCGCTATCACTGCTCTGAGTGACTCCATCTTGAACTTGAACTTCTTTATGTATAGGTTCAAGGACTTCAGATTTAGAATAGGCCTTACCGAGCCATCCGGCTTCGGTACCACAAATAGAGTGGAATAATACCCCTTCCCTTGTTGTAGAAGAGGTACCTTGACTATCACCTGCTGAGAATACAGCTTGTGAATGGCTTCCAAAACCGTCTCCCTTTCTGAGGGGGACGTTGGTAAAGCAGACTTCAGGAAACGGCGAGGTGGCTCTGTCTCTAATTTCAACCTGTACCCCTGAGATATTATCTGCAGGATCCAGGGATTTACCTGCGAGTGAGCCCACTGCGCGCTGTAATTTTTGAGACGACCGCCTACCGCCCCCGAGTCCGCTTGCGAAGCCCCAGCGTCATGCTGAGGCTTTTGTAGAAGCCGGGGAGGGCTTCTGTTCCTGGGAAGGAGCTGCCTGTTGCTGTCTCTTCCCTCGTCCTCTGCCTCGTGGCAGATATGAATAGCCCTTTGCTCTCTTATTTTTAAAGGAACGAAAGGGCTGCGGTTGAAAGGTCGGTGCCTTTTTCTGTTGGGGAGTGACTTGAGGTAGAAAGGTGGATTTCCCGGCCGTAGCCGTGGCCACCAAATCCGATAGACCGACCTCAAATAACTCCTCTACGCATCGCCTGTCCACTGTCGTGTCCATAAAGCTCTTCTGGCCGAAATGGACATAGCACTTACCCGTGATGCCAGTGTGCAGATATCTCTCTGTGCATCACGCATATAAAGAAATGCATCCTTTATTTGTTCTAACGACAGTAAAATATTGTCCCTGTCCAGGGTATCAATATTTTCGATCAGGGACTCTGACCAAACTACCCCAGCACTGCACATCCAGGCAGTCGCAATAGCTGGTCGTAGTATAACACCTGCATGTGTGTATATACCTTTTTGGATATTTTCCATCCTCCTATCTGATGGATCTTTAAGTGCGTCCGTCTCAGGAGAGGGTAACGCCACTTGTTTTGATAAGCGTGTTAGCGCTTTGTCCACCCTAGGAGGTGTTTCCCAGCGCTCCCTAACCTCTGGCGGGAAAGGGTATAAAGCCAATAACTTCTTTGAAATTAGCAGTTTTTTATCGGGGCACCCCACGCTTCATCACACACGTCATTTAATTCTTCTGATTCGGTAAAAACTACTGGTAGTTTTTTCACACCCCACATAATACCCTGTTTAGTGGTACCTGTAGTATCAGCTAAATGTAACATCTCCTTTATTGCCAAAATCATATAACGTGTGGCCCTACTGGAAAATACGGTTGATTCGTCACCCTCACCACCGGAATCAGTGCCTGTGTCTGGGTCTGTGTCGACCGACTGAGGCAAGGGACGTTTTACAGCCCCTGACGGTGTTTGAGGCGCCTGGACAGACACTAATTGAGTGTCCGGCCGCCTCATGTCGGCAAACGACTGCTTAAGCGAGTTGACGCTATCCCGTAATTCCACAAATAAAGGCATCCATTCTGGTGTCGACCCCCTAGGAGGTGACATCCTCATATTTGGCAATTGCTCCGCCTCCACACCAATAACGTCCTCATACATGTCGACACACACGTACCGACACACAGCAGACACACAGGGAATGCTCTATACGAAGACAGGACCCACTAGCCCTTTGGGGAGACAGAGGGAGAGTCTGCCAGCACACACCAAAAAGCGCTATATATGACAGGGATAGCCTTATGATTAAGTGCTCCCTTATAGCTGCTTTTATATTAATATATTGCCATTTATTCTGCCCCCCCTCTCTGTTATACCCTGTTTCTGTAGTGCAGTGCAGGGGAGAGACCTGGGAGCCTTCCTGACCAGCGGAGCTGTGACAGAAAATGGCGCCGTGTGCTGAGGAGATAGGCCCCGCCCCTTTTTCGGCGGGCTCGTCTCCCGCTATTTAGTACATTTAGGCAGGGGTAAATATCTCCATATAGCCTCTGGGGCTATATGTGAGGTATTTTTAGCCTTTTTAAAGGTTTTCATTTGCCTCCCAGGGCGCCCCCCCCCAGCGCCCTGCACCCTCAGTGACTGCCGTGTGAAGTGTGCTGAGAGGAAAATGGCGCACAGCTGCAGTGCTGTGCGCTACCTTAAGAAGACTGCAGGAGTCTTCAGCCGCCGATTCTGGACCTCTTCTTGCTTCAGCATCTGTGAGGGGGCCGGCGGCGTGGCTCCGGTGACCATCCAGGCTGTACCTGTGATCGTCCCTCTGGAGCTTCATGTCCAGTAGCCAAGAAGCCAATCCATCCTGCACGCAGGTGAGTTCACTTCTTCTCCCCTCTGTCCCTCGTTGCAGTGATCCTGTTGCCAGCAGGAATCACTGTAAAATAAAAAACCTAAGCTAAACTCTCTAAGCAGCTCTTTATGAGAGCCACCTAGAATTGCACCCTTCTCGGCCGGGCACAAAAATCTAACTGGAGTCTGGAGGAGGGTCATAGGGGGAGGAGCCAGTACACACCACCTGACCTGTAAAAGCTTTACTTTTGTGCCCTGTCTCCTGCGGAGCCGCTATTCCCCATGGTCCTTTCAGGAACCCCAGCATCCACTTAGGACGATAGAGAAAGGGGTATAACTGTATATCAGAGGCATGTATTGCTTCAGAGGCGGAATTCAGGGGCAGATTTATTAAGCTCGGTGAAGTGATAAAGTGGAAGGTGATAAAGGACCAGCCAATCAGCTCCTAACTGTCATTTTTCAAACCCAGTCTGTGACATGGGAGTAAGGATCTGATTGGATGGTCTTTTATCACCTTCCACTTTATCACTTCACTGAGCTTAATAAATCTGCCCCTCAATTCTTTGTGATCGCACTAATACCCAGCTGCATGCATAGTGGCTGATAACTATAGTGCCGACATCGCAGCAGACGAGATAGGACGCCAATGTCAGCAAACAGAATCCCCCTCTATGAGATGTGTTTAATAGAGAAACAAAATTCCAATTTTTCATATAGGAAAAGGGTGAATGTATTGTACACTGGCCAGCCTCACCCGGATTTCTCACTAATGCATTGTAAAAGTACAGCTTCCTCCCTATTTACTAACAGGGAGGAATTTTATTCCCCGGCATGGAGGTAATATGCCACACCAGAACGACACATCACATGCGTCGGCATTGCAAGTTACCCTTCCACCCGGCGCGAGGGATCATTGCGATGTCAGCATTACTGTAACTGGTGACTGGCAGCAGCAAATTGCGCACAAATGAATTCCTCCCATAACCCTTAAGAGTTACTCCACGACTCTTAGGGTGGGGGTGGGGGGGATCAAGACTGCGCAATGTTTTGCTGGGCATTGCAACTTTTCCCACACACCTCTGCGTGGCGCAAGAGACGACATGCGAGGCTGGTGGGACGCTACACACGGGATAAAGCTGGGGATTCAGTAAGTAGGGGGACATTTACTAAGCAGTGATAAGAGTGGAGAAGTTGCCCATGGCAACGAATCAGCAGTGAAGTAACAGCTATAATTTGCATACTATAAAATGATACAGAGCTGCTGATTGGTTGATGGGGCAACTTCTCCACTGGCTCACTTCTCCACTCTTATCACTGCTTAGTAAATGTCTCCCTAAGTCTGATAAGAGGTAAAAAAGCAATCTATTGCTCTATTGAGCCGATTGGTTGATACTTTTCCATGTCGCGAAGCCTGTGGCAGTCATCCAATCAGCACTATCATCACAAGACTAATCATTTTCCTGCCACCTGATAAGCGTGCTGCCTGCTAAGAGCCAATAGCCATCTACCAATCTCGCCACATAAACTCCTGTACAGAGACCGGCGCTGGCCACCGCCCAGCCCCACAAGCCGCCAGTGACCTCTCCAGCAGCAGCAGCAGCCGGTGCGGGGCCACATTCAGCCCATTCACAGATCTCCTGATGGAACGTTTACTATGAAGACGAGCTGCTAATCAGCAAATAAACACTGCAGAGCTAAACATAACAATTACCCGAGTGTTTAAACCCTGGGCTCTGTTATTACCATATCACCATGCCGGAGACATTGGCGCTGAATAATTACCCAGAAAGCAACGGCAGCTGGGACCTAAATAATTCATGTGTTCCCGAGATTACATTTGGAGCGGAATACAAAGGAGTCAACAGGTGGAAAACTGCCTCCAGCAGGGAAATTACGTAACGTTCTGTCAATGGAACTACACTGGTACGTCACACAGGTCGTTATCTGACCCAGAAAAATGGCTCATCCTAATATACAAGCTGAAATAATAGGATTTTAATTACCTACCGGTAAATCCTTTTCTCGTAGTCCGCAGAGGATGCTGGGGTCCACATTAGTACCATGGGGTATAGACAGGTCCCTTGGGAGCCATGGGCACTTTAAGAGTTTAATAGTGTGGGCTGGCTCCTCCCTCTATGCCCCTCCTACCAGACTCAGTCTAGAAACTGTGCCCGACGAGACAGACATACTTCGGTAGAAGGAAATACACAGATAGTGGTGAGATTCACACCAGCTCACACATAACAAAAGGAAAGCCAAGCTAGCCAACTTGGAACAATTCATCCACCGGGCACAGTAAACAGAGTCTGGTAGGAAGGGCATAGAGGGAGGAGCCAGCCAACACTATTAAACTCTTAAAGTGCCAATGGCTCCCAAAGGACCAGTCTATACCCCATGGTACTAATGTGGACCCCAGCATCCTCTAGGACGTGAGAGAAAATAACAATACGACATCCTGTGAACCCATTAAAAAGCTTTACGCCATAGGGTGATCCCATATACATGAGGACTAATAATATGAATCTCTGTCACACTGCTGCACAGGTGCTGTATCCCCTGTCTCTCTGCTGCACAGGTGCTGTATCCCCTGCCACACCGCTGCACAGGTGCTGTATTCCCTGCCACACCGCTGCACAGGTGCTGTATCCCCTGTCCCACCGCTGCACAGGTGCTGTATCCCCTTGTCCCACCGCTGCACAGGTGCTGTATCCCCTGTCCCACCGCTGCACAGGCGCTGTATCCCCTTGTCCCACCGCTGCACAGGTGCTGTATCCCGTCACACCGCCGCACAGGTGCTGTATCCCGTCACACCGCCGCACAGGTGCTGTATTCCCTGTCACACTGCCGCAAAGGTGCTGTAATCCCTGTCACACTGCCGCAAAGGTGCTGTAATCCCTGTCACACCGCCGCACAGGTGCTGTATTGCCTGTCTCACTGCTGCACAGGTGCTGTATTCCCTGTCACACCGCCGCACAGGTGCTGTATTACCTGTCACACCGCCGCACAGGTGCTGTATCCCCTGTCACACCACCGCACAGGTGCTGTATTCCCTGTCACACCGCCGCAAAGGTGCTGTAATCCCTGTCACACCGCTGCACAGGTGCTGTATTCCCTGCCACACCGCTGCACAGGTGCTGTATCCCCTGTCACACCGCCGCACAGGTGCTGTATTACCTGTCACACCGCCGCACAGGTGCCGTATCCCCGGTCTCTCTGCTGCACAGGTGCTGTATTCTTTGTCACACCGCTGCACAGGTGCTGTGTTCCCTGTCACACCGCAGCACAGGTGCTGTGTTCCCTGTCACACCGCAGCACAGGTGCTGTGTTCCCTGTCACACCGCAGCACAGGTGCTGTATTACCTGTCACACCGCCGCACAGGTGCTGTATCCCCTGTCCCACCGCTGCACAGGTGCTGTATCCCCTGTCACACCGCAGCACAGGTGCTGTATTCCCTGTCACACCGCAGCACAGGTGCTGTATTACCTGTCACACCGCCGCACAGGTGCTGTATCCCCGGTCTCTCTGCTGCACAGGTGCTGTATCCCCGGTCTCTCTGCTGCACAGGTGCTGTATCCCGGTCTCTCTGCTGCACAGGTGCTGTATCCCCGGTCTCTCTGCTGCACAGGTGCTGTATCCCCGGTCTCTCTGCTGCACAGGTGCTGTATCCCCGGTGTCTCTGCCGCACAGGTGCTGTATCCCCGGTATATATCTGCTGCACAGGTGCTGTATCCCCGGTCTCTCTGCTGCACAGGTGCTGTATCCCCGGTCTCTCTGCTGCACAGGTGCTGTATCCCCGGTCTCTCTGCTGCACAGGTGCTGTATCCCCGGTCTCTCTGCTGCACAGGTGCTGTATCCCCGGTCTCTCTGCTGCACAGGTGCTGTATCCCCGGTCTCTCTGCTGCACAGGTGCTGTATCCCCGGTCTCTCTGCTGCACAGGTGCTGTATCCCCGGTCTCTCTGCTGCACAGGTGCTGTATCCCTGGTCTCTCTGCTGCACAGGTGCTGTATCCCTGGTCTCTCTGCTGCACAGGTGCTGTATCCCTGGTCTCTCTGCTGCACAGGTGCTGTATCCCTGGTCTCTCTGCTGCACAGGTGCTGCATTACCGTTGTTACCAGCAGGTCGGATGTAGAGGCAATGGGCTTAGCAACAACAGACGCAGGTGCACAAAGCCCTGGTTATTCATGACAGAGCCTGTTTTATAGAGAATATTTCCTGGAGATGGACAATATTGCTTGTGTACAGAGAACACGCCACAGCTTAGAAAACAATGGCAATAGGGAACAGACAGGAATAGAAACAATCGGTGAGGGAGACAATGGAATGGAT
Source organism: Pseudophryne corroboree (assembly GCF_028390025.1). NCBI lineage: Eukaryota > Metazoa > Chordata > Amphibia > Anura > Myobatrachidae > Pseudophryne > Pseudophryne corroboree. The sequence continues at coordinate 35,715,762 of NC_086451.1, forward strand.
TACGCTGTACTTGAAAGTCCTGGAAATAAACACCCATTTTCCACCTAAATCCCCGGCCCGACCCATGTTTTTGAACACAGTTCAGACCCCAGCAGCAGTATCCAGCTGGGTTATTCCAGGTTTGGCCCCTTTACACTGCACCCTCTGTTCTCCCGGTGACTGGAGATGATGTCATCTCCAAGCGCTGATGGACCGGATCTCCACAGGTTTGTAACGGGACCTGGATCAGATGACTCGGGCCACCCGTTTACACTGCACCCTTACACAGGTCCTTCCCAGGTAGCTACCTGGGACGGATTCCAGAGTAACTGGACCTGGGTTATATTTCTAGAACCTTTTCCACTGAGCCGCAACCTGGTTTGACCCAGCAATAACCTGGGTTATTGGGGCAGTGAAAAGGGGGGTATAATTGTTTTGTAAGTGAATTCCTATCTGGTCTCAACTAAACAAAAAAATATATATTGCAAAAAGGGCCTTATACTTTTAACACCTTAGTTTATGAGAAATTACCATTACTGATATATAATATTCCAAATAATCAGCAGAAAGCGCACTATTCCCTTTGAATTAGCAGCGAATATTGGAGGCGGTGAGGAGAAGCACTCGGTTATGCAAGGACTGTGAAATATAGGACGCTTGTAAGTGAGCAGTAAACGTGACAAACCGGCTCTGGGCGCCTGGAAGATGCTAATTAATGCCTCTAAAGCATCGAGATCCTCACTTTAGGTGATAAAGCTGAATAATCAGGCCGCTTGTGCAATTGGGGGGAAAAAGAACAGATTTTATACTTCTGAATATTTATGTCTGTTTAATAGAAAAGAGATATAGGGGTATATGCAATTGCGGTCGAATTCCCGAAATTGTCGAAAAACTGGACTTTTTCGCCCAAAAAAAAAATCAAAAAAAAAATCAACAATGCAATTCAGTGCTTTCCGTCAAAAAAATGGACTTTCAAAATTCGACTTTTTGAAATTCGACTTTTGGCAAATTCGACTTTTCTGCAATGATACAAATGCTGCAATTCGACCAAAGTATATTCAATTGAAGTTTGGAAATTCGACAACAGTGCTTTTAGACAGTAAATTCGTCATTTTCAATCCGCCACACTTTGGTGGGTGAAACTAATAAAAAAAATTTAAAACATGTTTTTTTTGGTGTTTTGTTTTTTGCTAATAGCATATCTATTTATATTAGAAGGGATTAGGTACTTGGTTTGTCTGTTTTGGAGGCACAAGTATTATTTATATATTTTTTAAAATAATATTATTATTTTTTTTTATATGGAATGGTAAAATCCAGGAAAAAAAATGGCGTGGGGTCCCCCCTCCAAAGCATAACCAGCCTCGGGCTCTTCGAGCTGGTCCTGGTTCTAAAAATGCGGGGAAAAAATGGACAGGGGATCCCCCGTATTTTTAAAACCAGCACCGGGCTCTGCGCCTGGTGCAAAAAATACAGGGGACAAAAAGAGTAGGGGTCCCCCGTATTTTTTACACCAGCATCGGGCTCCACTAGCTGGATAGATAATGCCACAGCCGGGGGTCACTTAGGAGTCACGTGGGGTCCCGGCACATTCGGGGAAAGGGGTCCCATGTAGAGATGAGCGGGTTCGGTTTCTTTGAATCCGAACCCGCACGAACTTCACTTTTTTTTTCACGGGTCCGAGCGACTCGGATCTTCCCGCCTTGCTCGGTTAACCCGAGCGCGCCCGAACGTCATCATGACGCTGTCGGATTCTCGCGAGGCTCGGATTCTATCGCGAGACTCGGATTCTATATAAGGAGCCGCGCGTCGCCGCCATTTTCACATGTGCATTGAGATTGATAGGGAGAGGACGTGGCTGGCGTCCCCTCCATTTAGATTAGATTTAGAAGAGAGAGAGAGAGAGAGATTGCTGTGATACTGTAGATTAGAAGAGAGTGCAGAGTGCAGACAGAGTTTAGTGACTGACGACCACAGTGACCAGTGACCACCAGAGACAGTGCAGTTGTTTGTTTTATTTAATATATCCGTTCTCTGCCTGAAAAAAACGATACACAGTCACACAGTGACTCAGTCTGTGTGCACTGCTCAGCCCAGTGTGCTGCACATCAATGTATTGTATATAAAGCTTATAATTGTGGGGGAGACTGGGGAGCACTGCAGGTTGTTATAGCAGGAGCCAGGAGTACATGATAAATAATATTATATTAAAATTAAACAGTGCACACTTTTGCTGCAGGAGTGCCACTGCCAGTGTGACTAGTGGTGACCAGTGCCTGACCACCAGTATATTAGTAGTATTGTATACTATCTCTTTATCAACCAGTCTATATTAGCAGCAGACACAGTACAGTGCGGTAGTTCACGGCTGTGGCTACCTCTGTGTCGGCACTCGGCAGGCAGTCCGTCCATCCATAATTGTATTATATACCACCTAACCGTGGTTTTTTTTTTCTTTCTTTATACCGTCGTCATAGTCATACTAGTTGTTACGAGTATACTACTATCTCTTTATCAACCAGTGTACAGTGCGGTAGTTCACGGCTGTGGCTACCTCTGTGTCGGAACTCGGCAGGCAGTCCGTCCATCCATAATTGTATTATAATATATACCACCTAACCGTGGTTTTTTTTTCGTTCTTTATACCGTCGTCATACTAGTTGTTACGAGTATACTACTATCTCTTTATCAACCAGTGTACAGTGCGGTAGTTCACGGCTGTGGCTACCTCTGTGTCGGAACTCGGCAGGCAGTCCGTCCATCCATAATTGTATTATAATATATACCACCTAACCGTGGTTTTTTTTTCGTTCTTTATACCGTCGTCATACTAGTTGTTACGAGTATACTACTATCTCTTTATCAACCAGTGTACAGTGCGGTAGTTCACGGCTGTGGCTACCTCTGTGTCGGCACTCGGCAGGCAGTCCGTCCAACCATAATTGTATTATATACCACCTAACCGTGGTTTTTTTTTCATTCTTTATACCGTCGTCATACTAGTTGTTACGAGTATACTACTATCTCTTTATCAACCAGTGTACAGTGCGGTAGTTCACGGCTGTGGCTACCTCTGTGTCGGCACTCGGCAGGCAGTCCGTCCAACCATAATTGTATTATATACCACCTAACCGTGGTTTTTTTTTCATTCTTTATACCGTCGTCATACTAGTTGTTACGAGTATACTACTATCTCTTTATCAACCAGTGTACAGTGCGGTAGTTCACGGCTGTGGCTACCTCTGTGTCGGCACTCGGCAGCCCGTCCATAATTGTATATACCAGTGACCTAACCGTGGTTTTTTTTTCTTTCTTTATACATACATACATACTAGTTACGAGTATACTATCTCTTTATCAACCAGTCTATATATTAGCAGCAGACACAGTACAGTGCGGTAGTTCACGGCTGTGGCTACCTCTGTGTCGGCACTCGGCAGCCCGTCCATAATTGTATATACCACCTAACCGTGGTTTTTTTTTCTTTCTTTATACATACATACTAGTTACGAGTATACTATCTCTTTATCAACCAGTCTATATATTAGCAGCAGACACAGTACAGTGCGGTAGTTCACGGCTGTGGCTACCTCTGTGTCGGCACTCGGCAGCCCGTCCATAATTGTATATACCACCTAACCGTGGTTTTTCTTTCTTTCTTTATACATACATACTAGTTACGAGTATACTATCTCTTTATCAACCAGTCTATATATTAGCAGCAGACACAGTACAGTGCGGTAGTTCACGGCTGTGGCTACCTCTGTGTCGGCACTCGGCAGCCCGTCCATAATTGTATATACCACCTAACCGTGGTTTTTTTTTCTTTCTTTATACATACATACTAGTTACGAGTATACTATCTCTTTATCAACCAGTCTATATATTAGCAGCAGACACAGTACAGTGCGGTAGTTCACGGCTGTGGCTACCTCTGTGTCGGCACTCGGCAGCCCGTCCATAATTGTATATACCAGTGACCTAACCGTGGTTTTTTTTTCTTTCTTTATACATACATACTAGTTACGAGTATACTATCTCTTTATCAACCAGTCTATATATTAGCAGCAGACACAGTACAGTGCGGTAGTTCACGGCTGTGGCTACCTCTGTGTCGGCACTCGGCAGCCCGTCCATAATTGTATATACCAGTGACCTAACCGTGGTTTTTTTTTCTTTCTTTATACATACATACTAGTTACGAGTATACTATCTCTTTATCAACCAGTCTATATATTAGCAGCAGACACAGTACAGTGCGGTAGTTCACGGCTGTGGCTACCTCTGTGTCGGCACTCGGCAGCCCGTCCATAATTGTATGTACACTGCAGTGCCACTCCTAGATGGGCCCGGTGTTTGTGTCGGCCACTAGGGTCGCTAATCTTACTCACACAGCTACCTCATTGCGCCTCTTTTTTTCTTTGCGTCATGTGCTGTTTGGGGAGGGTTTTTTGGAAGGGCCATCCTGCGTGACACTGCAGTGCCACTCCTAGATGGGCCCGGTGTTTGTGTCGGCCACTAGGGTCGCTAATCTTACTCACACAGCTACCTCATTGCGCCTCTTTTTTTCTTTGCGTCATGTGCTGTTTGGGGAGGGTTTTTTGGAAGGGACATCCTGCGTGACACTGCAGTGCCACTCCTAGATGGGCCCGGTGTTTGTGTCGGCCACTAGGGTCGCTTATCTTACTCACACAGCGACCTCGGTGCAAATTTTAGGACTAAAAATAATATTGTGAGGTGTGAGGTATTCAGAATAGACTGAAAATGAGTGTAAATTATGGTTTTTGAGGTTAATAATACTTTGGGATCAAAATGACCCCCAAATTCTATGATTTAAGCTGTTTTTTAGGGTTTTTTGAAAAAAACACCCGAATCCAAAACACACCCGAATCCGACAAAAAAAATTCGGTGAGGTTTTGCCAAAACGCGTTCGAACCCAAAACACGGCCGCGGAACCGAACCCAAAACCAAAACCCGAAAAATTTCAGGCGCTCATCTCTAGTCCCATGTGTAATCATGGGACCCCTTTCAGTCCGCTGGTTCGGGTGTTCGTGTTGTTTTTTTGCCAAGTACGTGGATTTAGCTCTGGACACTGGATCAGGTGAGTCTAATTTTTTTCACAGGTACCCCGGATCGTCGGAGACGAGACGTGCCAGTCGGTGTGTCAACATAGGTAAGTATGTGTGTGTCGGCAGGTGTGCAATAAAGTTTTACTCTCAAGGTGTGTGTCTCCTGTTTTTATTTGGGCATTTTTTTTTTCCAGTAGTACTACTACTACAGGTACCAGTGGGCCCGTTTTTCTCCCACATGCTGGTACTTGTGGTTCTCCAAGTACCAGCTTGCGGGGGAGGCTTGCTGGGACTTGTAGTACTACTGGAAAAAACAATATTCTTGTCATTTTCTCAAGGCTATCAGCCCGCCATCCGCAGCCCTTGGATAGGGGGGGGGGGGGGGGGGACACAGCCTCGGGCTTCACCCCTGGCCCTTGGGTGGCTGGGGGGGGGGGGGGACCCCTTGATTGAAGGGGTCCCCACTCCCCCAGGGTACCCCGGCCAGGGGTGACTAGTTGGATATTTAATGCCACGGCCGCAGGGCACTGTATAAAAGTGACCCCCGGCTGTGGTATTATCTGTCCAGCTAGTGGAGCCCGATGCTGGTGTAAAAAATACGGGGGACCCCTACTCTTTTTGTCCCCCGTATTTTTTGCACCAGCACCAGGCGCAGAGCCCGGTGCTGGTTTTAAAAATACGGGGGAATCCCCTGTCCATTTCCCCCCCGCATTTTTAGAACCAGGACCAGCTCGAAGAGCCTGAGGCTGGTTATGCTTTGGAGGGGGGACCCCACGCCATTTTTTTTCGGGTTTTTTCCGTTTTTAAAAAAACGGATCAAAATCCGTCAAATCGTCCGTTTTTCGGCCGCGGGACTGTCGAATCCGTTTTTTATTGAATATGGTCAATTTCGGCACCCACTTGCCGAAATTGGACGGTCGAATTAAAAAACGGCCGATAATTTGCCGCTAATTGCATATACCCCATAGTGAAGGAGGAAACGCCCCATGAAAACTCTGCTTTTCCTACATATGGCCAACATACAAGCAGCATGAATCCAGCCTACAATGGAATCCCTGCCTCCTGCTGTAAGCACACAAGGGCCGCACCCGGAGGGTGAGAGGTCTGTATATGTGTGAGCAGGACACAGAGGCACATTAGTGCAATAGTGTCATGTGATCCTGCACTACAAAAACTCATAGATAATTACACAGTGTGCCCAGTCAATACATTTTATGGCCTCCAATCAAAGTCACTGCAATCCAGTGCTGAGGACGTGAATAATATATGGGACAGATCTGGGCTCCAATCAAAGACCAATACAAAAAACAAAACAAACATGATTAGATCACTCGGAATGAATGTATTAATATTACAGTCGCCAAACTTTATTTATAATAGCGGCAACAGGATACAAGCAATAAATTATTTACAACACAGGACATAGGGGTCTGTTCATGAAGCGGTGAAAACAGTGGAGAAGTTGCCCATGGCAACCCATCAGCATCTCCCTTACATTTTATAGAATGTACTTGATAAAGGCTTCCTTCAGAACGGATTGGTTGCCATGGGCGATTTCTTCTTTTCTCTACTCTTTTCACATGCTTCATTAAAAGGTGGTCCTCACTAACCTATTCTCACACGAATAGTCTGGCACCGCAGGAAATGTGGCTAAGCCGCGATATGCGTCCCACCGCACAGTTTTGTACGGAATGTATTCTCACACTACGATTGTGACAATACTACAGTGCACTATCGACTACGGTACAACACAGAACAGACGCTAAGTTCATATGAAAGTATGAAAGGCCAGTATTCTTAACCCGTGGCGGGCAGTCTAAGTTGCGGCATATGGCGCAAAAACGATGGGTGAATAAGGGACACCTCTGTAAGGGAAAGGTAGCCCTGCGCAAGTGAGCTTACACTCTAAAACGCACGGGGAAGACATGATATAAGGCAAAGGAAAATGCATGCGGTTACTGTAAGGCGGTAGCATAATAACCGAATCAGCTGCCAAAACTAAAGCAGCCACCGGTAACTGGAATTCCTGCGCAACTACCGGTTGGAGAGATTGGCGGTGGCGGCAGAAGACCAGGAAACCAAACACTGTAAAAATCTTAAAAGTCATCCGCTGGCCACTATTATGGTCGTCCGCCGTTTAAATTTGCCTGACCCTTCCCCCTTCTGCTCTACAAGACGCTACGGCCCTCACCTATCAAAAGGCGCAAATCAGCAGTGATAGTACAGAGCTTCTGTGTATGACGATTTACCTGGCTACGGTTTATTACATGCCACTTAAAGTTGAGGCAGGCTGAAGCGGACGAAGGACGGCGGCTCCGCAGGAATGCCAAAAATGTCACATATGAATGGCCACGTGTAGCAAGTGACCATGGAGATTTTATAGAAACCATACAAACAGAGCAGAGATCATAAAAATCCCTGACACAAGGGGACAGACGGGTTGGACTGGTTGGGAGATATGTGGTGAGGTGGAACCTCTGTTGGGAGAGGCCGGGGCACACTGACTGGACTTATACTCACTGTGCAGCCAGAGGTCAACTGGCCAGGAGGAGAAATGTGTTCTAGGCTAGGTCTGGCGTTGTGATACTACAAGTCCCACAACGAGACTTAAAAATATATTTAAATATATGTATACAGTGTGTGTGTGCGTGTGTATATATATATATATATATATATATATATATATATATATATATACATACATACATACATACATATATATACACATAAAATGGCCCATCCCCCTCTATCTTATATGGATATTAAAAGTCACCAAAGGGCAGTGACCATGTAGAGTACAATGTACGACTGATTATTCCTTATAACACACAAATTATCCTAATGAAAATATTTTTTTTATTATAAGCGATGACATCAGAACTCGCTGTTTATTTATTATCAGTTTCTTAAATAGCGCAGCATAATCCATTGCGCTTTACAATTGGAAATAACAGTGATAAAACAAAACTGGGTAATAACAGTCATAGAGGTAGGAGGGACCTGCTTGGAGGCTTACACTCTATAGGGAAATAGGCATGTATACACAAGGATATATGCTATTTATTGCATAATGGTCCTGCAAGATTGCAAAGGTTCCTGGTGGGCTGTATGATACGGTCACCCAGCAATGTTGGCTTGGGGTCAGGAGGACGGGAAAGTGGAGAAAGAAGATACGCGAGGATATACGTGGACTATACAAAAGGGATGTAATTAGATATGAATATTTATGAAGGCTATGTGAGCGGTTCTGGAATGTGATACGCTTGCCTGAAGAGGTGAGTTTTCAGGGAACGCTTGAAGGTTTGGAGACTAGAGGAGAGTCTTGTGGTATGTGGGAAGCCATTCCACAGAGTGTGTGCAGCCCGATGAAAGTCCTGTAATCCTGCATGGGAGTGAGTGATCCGTGTGGATGAGAGAAGCAGGTCTTGTGAAGAGTGAAGAGGTCGGGTTGGGAGATATTTTGAGATAAGTGAAGTGATGTATATTTTGTTAATAGCCTTGTGTGTGAGTAAAAGTATAATACGGTAGAATACAGCTAACCAATGGAGGGACTGACAGAGGATCCGCAAAATGAGGAACGTCTAGCGAGTAAAATCAGCCTCGCAACTGCAATCAGAATGGACTGTAGTGTATATACGCAATAAAGACATTCTGTACAACAACAATACAGGTGAAACTCGGAAAATTACAATATCGTGCAAAAGTTCATTTATTTCAGTAATTCAACTGAAAAGGTGAAACTAATATATTCTATAGATTCATTACATGCAAAGAGATATTTCAAGCCTTTATTTGTTAGAATTTTGATGATTGTGGCTTTTGAAAACCCCAAATCCAAAATCTCAGAAAATTAGAATACAGGTTGAGTCTCCCTTATCCAAAATGCTTGGGACCAGAGGTATTTTGGATATGGGATTTTTCCGTATTTTGGAATAATTGCATACCATAATGAGATATCATGGTGATGGGACCTAAATCTAAGCACAGAATGCATTTATGATACATATACACCTTATACACACAGCCTGAAGGTCATTTTAGCCAATATTTTTTATAACTTTGTGCATTAAACAAAGTGTGTCTACATTCACACAATTCATTTATGTTTCATATATACCTTATGCACACAGCCTGAAGGTCATTTAATACAATATTTGTAATAACTTTGTGTATTAAACAAAGTTTGTGTACATTGAGACATCAAAAAACAAAGGTTTCACTATCTCACGCTCACTCAAAAAAGTCCGTATTTCGGAATATTCCGTATTTCGGAATATATGGATATGGGATACTCAACCTGTATTACATAAAATCAATTTGAAAAAAAAAAAAAGGGATTTTAAATACAGAAATGTCGGCCCTCTGAAAAGTATAATCATGCAGATGTGCTCAGTACTTGGTTTGGGAACCATCTTGTATGAATTACTGCCTCAATGCAACATGGCACGGATTCTATCAGCCTGTGGCACTGCTGAGGTGTTATGAAAGACCAGGATGCTTCAATAGCGGCCTTCAGCTCTTCTGCATTGTTCCGTCTCATGTCTCATCTTTCTCTTGGCATAGATTCTTGATGGGGTTCAGGTCAGGCCAGTGTGGGGGGTTGTTTCACAAGGAGTGGACTGAGGCTGGAGTTAGTGCATCAAGAGCCACCATACACAGACTGATCCTGGACATGGGCTTCAAATGTCGTATTCCTCTTGTCAAGCCGCTCCTGAACAACAAACAACGTCAGAAGAGTCTTACTTGGGCTAAAAAACAGAACTGGTCTGTTGCCCAGTGGTCCAAAGTCTTCTTTTCTGATGGTTTCATTTGGAAACCAAGTTCCCAGAGTATGGAGGAAGAATGGAGAGGAACACAATCCAAGATGCTTTAAGTCCAGTGTGAAGTTTCCACAGTGTGTTGATTTGGGGAGCCATGTCATCTGCTGGTGTTGGTCCATTGTGCTTTATTAAGTCCAGAGTCAACGCAGCCGTCTACCAGGACATTTTAGAGCACTTCATGCTTCCTTCAGCAGACAAGCTTTATGGAGATGCTGATTCATTTTCCAGCAGGACTTGGCACCTGCCCACACTGTAAAATGTACCAAAACCTGGTTCAATGACCGTGGGATTACGGTGCTGGATTGGCCAGCAAACTCGCCTCACCTGAACCCCATAGAGAATCTATGGGGCATTGCCAAGAGAAAGATGAGAGACATGAGACGGAACAATGCAGAAGAGCTGAAGGCCGCTATTGAAGAATCCTGGTCTTCCATAACACCTCAGCAGTGCCACAGGCTGATAGAATCCATGCCACGCCGCATTGAGGCAGTCATTTATGCAAAAGGGGCCCAGACCAAGTACTGAGTACATATGCATGATTATACTTCTCAGAGGGACGACATTTCTGTATTTAAAATCCCTTTTTTTTTATTATTGATTTTATGTAATATTCTAATTTTCTGAGATATTGGATTTGGAGTTTTCTTAAGACACAATCATCAAAATGATAATAAATAAAGGCTTGAAATATCTCTGCATGTAATGAGTCTATATGGTATATTAGTTTCACTTTTTAGGTTGAATTACTGAAATAAATGAACTTTTGCACGATATTCTAATTTTCTGAGTTTCTCCTGTATATATATTAATGCCTTATGATTACAATAAAAACACATCCTCTTACTTCTATTGAGCTAACAAACCAGAGTTTTGCCATGAAGCCAATTTCTGTATTTGCACAGACCCTGCACTGCGTGAAATCAGGTGCACACATGTAATATAAGGGACAGGGGCTGGTCCTAGGCACCGTCACTCAATGATATAAAACGTAGACACTAGTTGGGGTGCCACATGATAGCAGCTCTGTGCTTCAGCCCTCACCTATTACCCTAATGCTCTGGCCTAGCCATTACCTCAGCGGTCCATGACCCTGCTTTGGGGTCAACCAGCATCTCTGTCCCAGAGGATTAGGAATATCACGTCGGGTATGATTACATGATGGTTTCTTAAGGGACCCCATCACAATGTTGCTCTGGGGGCTGAACGTCTCAATGATATATGGGCCATCGCTGGCCTAGACATGAGGGATCATATAACATCCAGTCCCCAAACAGATAGCACCCGGGTGAGGACCTTTATATAAAAAGTCCCGGACAGCTCTGACCTCATAGCACGGAGCGGGTGTATAATAAGGAAAGATCTTTAGGAGTCCTGACACAGAACTACCAGACCATCGGTACTTCAGCGGCTGGGCCATTATTACCAATGACACTGCAGTGTTTCTGGATAAACCACAACCAACCAACCAGACACTTGTTTTGACAGTCTAACTGGTGCTACACAGAATCAAACTATCTGCTAACTGGTTGCTGTGACTGAGGGCAAACGTTCCACCTAAATGCACTGTTAGTAATGAGGCGTAAAGTGCAACAGTCCGGATACTGGCGGGGAAGGGAGTCTTTGCTGTTCCAGCACACACCGCGGCGTCACGGCCCAGCAGCAGTGCAGAGCTATTCTCACAAGGCGTCACATCCTGGTACTGCATCCGCCCAACGTGGACTAAGTATTCCTGCACGCTGCAGGTATCTTCATATAACATATGTATAAACTCCTAATATCCGCATAGCTGGCGATTTATGACGTCATCACGTCAGCTATCATTAGAAAGGTTACCTCTTTATTATAAATGAAGAAGAGTATCAGATGTCAATGCACGTTCCAAGACCTACTGTATATAGGACCTCTCAGTGGCCTCTAATGTACGTCTGGTGGTGAATTTCCCATATATGAGAAATCTACGGTTTACATTTAAGCTCGTGGTCCACAGACTGGCTGTAGGCCCTCAAAGCCATTCTGCATCCCTATATTTTACTCTGGCCGTCAATTCGGAAGAGGATTAGCCCTCAAACGATTACATTTACCTGTGCGCTGAGCACATGTGTTCTGTGGCATGCACTACAAACACAGTGGGTACCCCCACTAGTGTAACTAGTGGCACTTGGCTAGTTGCTGCAGCGGACCGTTCGGTGGCATGGTTGCAGACTGGCGAAAGCACAGCCTCTTTGTGGCACAAGCAAGCTTGGTTTAGTCCCTGTCCTTAGAGTCCCCCCAGATGCACGGGAGGCGCCGATGCAGCAACACAAAGCTAAATAATACAGGAAAACGCCACATTATGCTGAGACAATAGACCCACAGGTAGGAACGGGCCGACCGTGAGAACAGGAAGGAACGGGCCGACCGTGAGAACCTGTGCGTTTATTTACCAGGCAGCAAAATTTCTCAAGCCCGACAGGCTATGACTAATAGGAACGCTCTATTCTGTACAGCGAGAGACGATGGTGAGAAGTTGGCTTTCACTGGTAAAGTATAATTCACCAGAAGTATATAGTACATATTGAAACGGATTAATCAAACCGATTTCCAAAATCTGGGCTGCCATTGCCCAGGTAAAGACAAGCTATGGAACTACAAATCCCAGCATGCCCAATCCCAGTTCCGAATTGGCTAACCCCCTACCTTTTGTGCCAGCCATCGTCAGATCAAGAATTTGTACACTGGCCTGACATTTCTGCAGAACTAAAGGTGCATTCACACTTGCCGAGAAAATGAGCGACATCGATCATTTTCCCCCTTCCTGAGCGACATCGATCATTTCCCCCCTTCCTGAGCGTTGTCGCTCAATTTTCCCCTTCCTGAGCGACATCGATCATTTTCCCCCTTCCTGAGCGACATCGATAATTTTTCCCCTTCCTGAGCGTTGTCGCTCATTTTCCTCCATCCTGAGGGTCATCGCTCATTGTCCTCCATCCTGAGGGCCGTCGCTCATTTTCCCCTTTCTGAGCGTTGTCGCTCATTTCCCCCCATCCTGAGCGTCGTCGATAATTTTCCTCCATCCTGAGCGTTGTCGCTCATTTTCCTCCATCCTGAGCGTTGTCGCTCATTTTCCTCCATCCTGAGCGTTGTCGCTAGTTTTCCTCCATCCTGAGCGTTGTCGCTAGTTTTCCTCCATCCTGAGGGCCGTCGCTCATTTTCCCCTTCCCGAGCGTTGTCGCTCATTTTTCACCTTCCTGAGAGACATCGATCATTTTTTCCCTTCCTGAGGGTCGTCGCTCATTTTCCCCCTTCCTGAGCGACATCGATAATTTTCCCCCTTTCTGAGCGTTGTCGCTCATTTTCCCCTTTCTGAGCGTTGTCGCTCATTTTCCCCTTCCTGAGCGTTGTCGCTCATTTTCCCCTTCCTGAGCGTTGTCGCTCATTTTCCCCTTCCCGAGCGTTGACGCTAATTTTTCCCCTTCCCGAGCGTTGACGCTAATTTTTCCCCATCCTGAGGGTCGTCGCTCATTTTCCCCCTTCCTGAGGGTCGTCGCTCACTTTCCCCCTTCCTGAGCGACATCGATAATTTTCCCCCTTCCCGAGCGTTATCGCTCATTTTCCCCTTCCTGAGCGTTGTCGCTCATTTTCCTCCATCCTGAGCGTTGTCGCTCATTTTCCTCCATCCTGACGGCCGTTGCTCATTTTCCCCCATCCTGAGCGTCATCGCTCATCCCCCCCCATCCTGAGCGTCGTCCCTCATTTTCCCCCTTCCTGAGCGTCGTCCCTCATTTTCCCCCTTCCTGAGCGTCGTCCCTCCTTTTCCCCCTTCCTGAGCGTCGTCCCTCCTTTTCCCCCTTCCTGAGCGTCGTCCCTCCTTTTCCCCCTTCCTGAGCGTCGTCCCTCCTTTTCCCCCTTCCTGAGCGTCGTCCCTCATTTCCCCCCTTCCTGAGCGTCGTCCCTCATTTTCCCCCTTCCTGAGCGTCGTCCCTCATTTTCCCCCTTCCTGAGCGTCGTCCCTCATTTTCCCCCTTCCTGAACAACCTCGCTCATTTTCCCCCTTCCTGAGCGTCGTCTCTCATTTTCCCCCTTCCTGAGCAACCTCGCTCATTTTCCCCCTTCCTGAGCGTCGTCCCTCATTTTCCCCTTCCTGAGTGTCGTTCCTCATGTTCCCCTTCCTGAGCGTCGTTCCTCATTTTCCCCCTTCCTGAGCGTCGTCCCTCCTTTTCCTCCTTCCTGAGCGTCGTCCCTCATTTTCCCCCTTCCTGAGCGTCGTCCCTCATTTTTCCGCTTCCTGAGCGTCGTCTCTCATTTTTCCCCTTCCTGAGCGACCTCACTCATTTTCCCCCTTCCTGAGCGACCTCACTTATTTTCCCCCTTCCTGAGTGTCGTCTCTCATTTTCCCCCTTCCTGGGCGTCGTCACTCATTTTCTCGGCCAGTGTGTATACCGCCGACGATCATGGCCCCGCGGGTCGGCAACAATCGTCGCTGTCGGCAGTGCATGCATGCTCGATCTGAACTGTCGTGCAGGAGCTGCATGCACGGCCGGCCACTGCGTGACGTCACTGAGCAATATGAGCGGTCATAACGCTCAGTGTGTATAGGCGACCACCGACCGCTCGGCCCGGCAGAGGAAACACTAGACGACGTTGCTCACAGACGTCATAAAGTGTGTATGGACCTTTGGTCTTCCCACACCATGTGTACACCTACTAAAGCAGGGATGGGGAACCTTCGGCCCTCCAGCTGTTGTTGAACTACACATACCAGCATGCCTTGCTACAGTTTTGCTATTTGGCCATGCTAAAACGGTTGCAGGGCTTGCTGAGATGTGTAGTTCAACAACAGCTGGAGGGTCGAAGGTTCCCCACCCCTGTACTAAAGGGATCTGTATGTCTAAATACTGCAAGATTCCCATTTATGTTAATGTTGCATACGAGTTAACTAGACTGCAAGCTTTTCAGGTCAGTGTCCTAATTTAGAAGTGTGTTGGTCTGTACTTACTGCGGTCTATATTTATGTATTCTTGATGCACCATTTCATGTTTATAGATTTTTTTTTTTTTTACCTCTTATGGTGCTAAATAGATGTAAATAAAATGTTATATGTTCCCTTTACACCACCGGTCTAAGGGCCTGGACCAACCCTATCTTTTCAGCTTCCTTTTGTGTTTCTTACTATAATATTTTTAGTAGACAATGAGGGCAAATAAACAGCCTTATTGCAAAGCTTTACTTGCGGTCTGTGATGGTGTAAAAGGTAATCTTGCTAAATCAGAACAAGTGCCATGGTTTGTCTCCTCTTTCCCCATAATCCCTTTAGCTCCTCCCACAGCACTGTTATACTTCACATGTTCTTGTGGAATAATAATCCTCCCAAAAGTCAATATATTTGGGGAGTAGATAAAAAGTAAACATCATCTGGGATGGGGTATGATGTCATTGAAGGTGTAGTCAGATTCAGAAGACATCACACATATTACAGAGAACAGACAGACACATCTACTTGTATATATAGCCTGCAGAGAACATAAAACTATGCAGAACATTTACAACTCCCCTGAGCTTTTCACGATTACGTAGATCAGGGGTGGGGAACCTTTGACCATCCAGCTGTTGTTGAACTACACATACCAGCATGCCTTTCTACAGTTTTGCTATTTGGCCATGCTAAAACTGTTGCAGGGTATGCTGGGATGTGTAGTTCAACAACAGCTGGAAGGCCGCAGGTTCCCCACCCCTGACGTAGATGGTCAATTAGACACAATAGGCGGTATTCAATTGTTTTATCACGCCCAATCTCCTTTCTAAAGTGATCCCCGTTAAAGCACATATCGCGCCCCATAGTAGTCAGGGTTAGCTGCATTACGGGTTGGGTGCCCTCGCTACCGCAGGGGTAGTGAGCTGAAATTATTATTCTGTGCCCATCAGCAGAATCATAACAGGTGTGAAATGGGGTGAAAAGAATTGAATACCGCCCAATGAGTGATTCAAATGTAGCTGGGGAAAACATGGCTACCGCTTACGTGGAAGCTGCAGCGATACCCAGATATGATAATGCAGCAGGTGGTGTCTGGTTTAAGTACATATCTAAACTCTGACTTTTTTTAAAGGGGCAAAAACTTACAAGGCAAAGGGATTGCCCCTTTAAAAAAATTGTACGCATTCGGATGACATCCCTCGCGCCCACTATTACATCACACCAGTATACTCCATGTTATCCAGGCTGCAGAGGGTGAGGGTCCCCTTCTATCTCCCTTTGTGCATAACAAGCCTGGTACATGATGCGCTCTAGTCTTGTCCAACATAAATAACGACCAAACCCAACTTTCCACCTGGATGCAATCTGTGCCGGAAATATTTGACACTGACAAAACTGGTTTAGCGTGCAATATACAGAATATACAGCGTGCTATATAAACAGTACGTATTTTTAGCCCTTCAGAAAACCTGAGATTATATATGTCCAAAAGGCGTATCTTGCACAGCGCTCGCCCACATTCTGCAGTCTAGTGACAGTGGGTAACAGTGTGGCCAACACTAACAAGGAAATAAGTATACGTTTCACTGGACATAAGCCCCGCCCCCTATTTCGGCTGGCTTTTCTCCCGTAGTTTTAGATAACTGGCATGGGTTAAATACATACATATAGCCTCAATGGCTATATGTGATGTATTCTTTTGCCATAAAGGTATTAAATATTGCTGCCCAGGGCGCCCCCAGCAGCGCCCTGCACCCTCCGTGACCGCTTGGTGTGAAGTGTGTGACAACAATGGCGCACAGCTGCAGTGCTGTGCGCTACCTTCATGAAGACTGAAGAGCCTTCTGCCGCCTGTTTCCGGACCTTCAATCTTCAGCATCTGTAAGGGGGGTCGGCGGCGCGGCTCCGGGACGAACCCCAGGGTGAGACCTGTGTTCCGACTCCCTCTGGAGCTAATGGTGTCCAGTAGCCTAAGAATCCAATCCATCCTGCACGCAGGTGAGTTGAAATTCTCTCCCCTAAGTCCCTCGATGCAGTGAGCCTGTTGCCAGCAGGACTCACTGAAAATAAAAAACCTAAAAACTTTTTCTAAGCAGCTCTTTAGGAGAGCCACCTAGATTGCACCCTGCTCGGACGGGCACAAAAACCTAACTGAGGCTTGGAGGAGGGTCATAGGGGGAGGAGCCAGTACACACCACCTAATCCTAAAGCTTTATTTTTGTGCCCTGTCTCCTGCGGAGCCGCTATTCCCCATGGTCCCGACGGAGTCCCCAGCATCCACTTAGGACGTTAGAGAAAACTATAATTACAGTAGGCTCCAGTTCTAAATGCTTGTTTTCTCTTTAAAGAGGAATGTGAAGTGGGGTTACTTTGGAAGGGGGACAAACCGCTTTGCAGAAGTGCACTATGCTCATTGGTTAAATCAAAAAACCAGGGGGTGTGGTCAGTGACATCACAGCAACTCAAATGACTGCAGACACTGCTTTTTGACCCTGTGGCAGTTAGTATGTTGACTTTCATAGTGCAGACAGCTATATTGTCAACCATAGATGGCATATAAACCTGCATTAGATGCTACTGGGACGCCACCCGGCATGTGTGTAGGGTTTCGGCGGCCTATAGCAGAGTGGACGGTATTGTTCAACAGGGAATGTCAGAGTAATTCTGATCTATATAAACCGGATTCATGGCCCATATAAGAAAATGGGGTTAATTGAAGAAGCGGTAGAGGGGTGGTACACAGGTAGAAGGAAAGACAAGAAACATGGCAGAGAAAACGTTTCCTGACAGAGCCGAGAGCTTGGGACAGAGGAAAACCCAGGACAGCATAGCCGAGCAAGATGAATAAATAGACAGGGACCTGACAGGAATTAGCACAGCAAGCCGAGAAACAGGTTCTACACCTTCCCTGTGACTCACTACCAGCCGCAGCCAAAGTCTCCCTCCTACAACAAACATGGGCGACAGGGGGGCTGCGATGTGACACGCAAACACCTGCACTCCACCAAGGAGGAGGAACCTCTGGCTGGCTTACATCTCTTCTAAGAGGGCCACACATTCAGGCTTCCCTGCCTATCACTAGCCTTCAAAATGCCGGTTTACTGAGATAATTCAGGAGTTGCTCACTACATGTTGCCATTTTTTCTGTATGTCGGTCAATAACAGATTCCCGTTAAATCTGTACAGCATTCAGTCTGTTCTAGGTTTTATAGAAAGCAGACCCTATGCATGTGAAGCTCTACATTAATGGCTGGTTTGCTGTAACCCTGATAAGGAAAATGCTCTGCGGATTGGAAATGTTCTGCAGATCGCTAAACCATCGGAAAGCCAAGGTGTTACTATCTCAGAACCACTCAAAAAACGTCTGGATTTTGGAATATTGTGGATATCGGAAATTTTGGATACGACAGACGCAATCTGTATTGGCAGCAGACGAAAGCTCATGAAGGGAATATGTAAGAATTGCAAAGTACCTAACAAAAATACATAATAAAATAGCATTATATGGAATCGTTTTTCAAAGTGCCTCATCCCCTTTTGCCACACTGGGTTTGTCCACCTTCATACAACTTCAGCTAATGTAAATGTAGATACCCATCCGGTAACCTGTGCTAAATACACAAGTGGGAATAGTCATGTGCCCCCTGTCGGCAATCTAGCGTCGGTATGCTAGCTACATCCCAAAGAGTTATTTAGTAGTCACCATTACGGTACCACAAATAAAAGGTTACATGCTAGAGATATGGGGCAGTTCTTTTCCATTTGATGTGCACCAGAGTACAAGTTACTCCGCAGAGCTGTTTCTAGCCAATTTGGCTCCCAGTGCGAGATTTAAAAATGCGCCCCCCATGACATTAAAAATGTGCCCCCCCTACACACACACCTAGATAAAAAAAAAAAAAACCTTGCGCGCGCACCTGGCAAGGGGGTGTGGCCTCATCTAAATGGGTGTGGCCTCATTTAAATGGGCATGGCCTCGTCTGAAAAGACTACCTCACAATCCAGTTTTTGACCCTGCTCCAACAGATCACGCCCACCACAGGAAGAAAAAATTC